>NC_045682.1:10081446-10426183 GCF_003331165.1 Xiphophorus hellerii
ATTACTCTGCAGGATTTTTCTTACCAGCTATCAGTGCATGAAGTTCATCATCAATGTTACGCAGCCAGCGCAACAAGCAGCTCGTTCCCTAAAAAGATCAGGCAGAACATTCTGATGAGTCCATGAGAATGAAAAGAGAATAGGAAAGCAAAGAAACATGTAATGTACATAAAAGTTAAAGAAATAGAAGAACATAGAGTACACACACCTTATAAATACTGACAAAAGAGCCTAGAAAGGCCCCCAGCTGGAAGTTCTCCTTGTTGTAGAAGACAGAAGGCAGCCGAGATGGTTTGGAGAACATCTGCCTGAATGCTGAGGGCACTTTGAGACAACACTGGATAAGATAGCCAATACTGAACATCCTGACAAAACCCTGAGGGGACAATGATGGAACATCAGCATTGCTGGTATAGAATTTGCATATATATTCAAAGCACATTACATCCATTGTTTAAGAAAATCAGATAAGAAGCCTTACTTTAACACAGTAGGAAATGCAGTTATCCTGGTAATGTTTACAACATCTGTGTCTTGGACCATGTTTGCATCTGAATAATGAAAAACACAAACAAGTTAGTACTTGCTGTTAACTACTACTAAGGTATTTGTTTCTTCTTGCTTTTGCTTTTGATTCTCACATTGATTCCAGCAGCTTCCTGGTGTAGGCGATCAGAGTTTTCCTCTTGTGGTCAGCTTTTTCTGCTGAGACCTGTGATTGTTCGGTCTCTATGGCATCTGGCCTTTCAGGGGGCTGTGTGCCAACAGAGTCTGGGATGTTAAAGTGAGTTGGAATCTCTTCTTTCCCAATAATGAATCTGTAATAGAACACAACCTCAAGCTTATCAGACTCATCAAAACACCTGAAGCATAAACAAAATGAGGGATGACTTACTTTAGTGCAGAAAATGCAAAGCCTTTAAGACCGTCGTTGCTTCTGCAAAAATAAAACTAAGTTCATCTCAAATTATTATAGTGATTTGTTTTTCCTCTCTTTTTTTAGTTTTTTTTTAAGTATTCAAAGAGCTTGATCCATTTCAAACTGTGTTTGTGTTCGTGTGTGTGTTAGTAGTTTCATACTACCGAAAACCTACATTTATTTTATTGGGATTTTACGTGACAGACCAACACAAAGTAGAGCAGAAGAGTGAAGTAGAGGGAAAATGATACAAGGTTTTTTTCTTTTTCAAATTCAATTCTGAAAAGTGTGGCATGCATTTGTCTTCTGCCCCTCTGAACACATACTTTATGCTTAACAATAGTTGAAATGTTATTAACAATATTTTGAATGCAACGCTCTTACCTGAAGAGAAACATGAAGATTGATGCAGTTATGCAGAACAAGAGCACCTGGTTGGGGGCAGCATGAATAATAAAATCAGGACTATAAGAGGAAATATTTATTTTTGTCATTTGCACACGTCAACACCATGATGCTATCAGTTTAGATATACAGTTAAAGTGGTAAGACGATACTTCCTGAGTGCAAGTAATATTTTCACACAGATCAAAACCAAGATTGCACAATTTATCACAGCTATATTGTCACTGCAATATCAGTGACAATATACAATGGACTCCAAATGTTACGACCGCACATTTTACACTAATGTAATAGTTCATAGGGGTCCAGCTCCAGTCCTGCCAGTTTTAGCTCCAACACCGCAGATTCAAATAGTCCAACGACTTCCCCAGCATGTCAAAGTTCTGCAGAGAACTGCTAATGAACCATTATTTGATGCAGGTGTGTTGAAGAAGGAAAAGAGTTATAACATGCAGTCCCTTGAGGACTGACTTTGTGCACCACGTATGAAGCCAGTTAGAGCCTCATGGAAGCAGATCCTAACAGAAGGAAACAAATGACGCTGCTAAAGGTCACAGAGTGTAGGAAGCACAGATGACAATGAGAGGAAAGAATATATTTCAAGTGACGTGTCTCAATATTTACCAATAACATAACATTGCAAGATTTCCTAATATTTTGCAAACAAAATCTGTTTTCACATTTGATTTCAAAATAGGAATTCATGCAGGGTGTTTTGCTCGCTGTGCTGTATTTCCTGCAATATATTTAATCATAAAGAAGCACAAAGGCTTCATCTCACCTCTCCATGTCTAATGGGCTTGACGATGCCTCGTGTCACTGCCATGCGGAACAAAGTCTCACTAGCCTGGCAAATAACAAATTAAAAATCAACTAATAAATATAAATGCACATATGAGAAAGATAATTTGCAACTGAACAGAATCTTACAAGATTTGCCATGTATATTGTCAGCAGACCTCTCCTGGAAAGAAAAGACAGCAATATTAAAACCATACAGAAACCTAGGGTCAAAAATATACAACATTATATTATTCTCAATGGCAAAAATATGCAATAAAAATGGAAGAAAAGGACAAAAATCTCACCTGCTCTTCCGCTCCAGAAGGATGGCGATGTAGGAGGCCGGCAAAGCTGCCCCAAACCCCGAGGACCATGGGTAAAACGCTCCAAGCAATTTCCTAAAGTGAGACAAACACTTTCACTTTGAAAACACTTTCACTTTGAAAAATGCCAATACAGTCCAGGCTTTTAAGTTGACTTGATTACAGGGATTCCAAAGGAAATTCACAAAATAACCTCTTTTTATTGGGGTCTGATATCCCACTTAGTTTAAACCTAAATATATTTTCCACAAAGCCTTTGGAAGGAATTCTAAAGGAAACACTTCAGATCACTTTTACTCACATCTCCTCTTAATTTGGGAGTTTAATGCAAAGTTAGATTAATATATTTGCAGAATATGATGAGGTCTAAGTTTGAACTTCTCAGGACACAAAATTTCTTTTTTAGTAGCTCAGGATCAAACTGTAAACTTTTTCTTTCTGACAATACACTGGAATTTATTCTTACTGTCACACAAGTCCAAAGGTACCTCACAAGTACTGTTTGTGCGTTGTAGGTACTGTCAAAAGGAGATTTTGACAGTACAAATTTTTGTCTGAAAACACTGAAATGACTTTTAGACTCCATTTGTTGAAAACAAGCAAGGTTGTAATTATAGTTGAAAATGTAAGCATGCTTGGACAATAATCCAAGAAAACAATATTCCGAGATTTAACTTCAGATTAAAACTGTCAACAGGTATTTTATAATTTATTAAATTCTGCAGACATGTAGACATAAAAAAGGTATTTAAAAAAAACCTCAAAGCTGGTTTGAAAAACTAATTCACCTCACAGCAGCACTTCTAAAATGTCACTTTCACATTGAAGGACCTTTGCCATCTGCTGGAACTACTAACCTGAGAATGCAGAAGAAAACAATGAAGAGACTTCCATTGGTAGTTAGGAAAGAGGTAGACCACAGGATCTCAGGGAGAAGTCTCTTTAAATAATAATCCTTCTTCTTTCTCCGTAGAATTGCTGCTATCTGCAATACACAGTCAGACAGTAGTCACTGTGTTTGCGGTGCTCCATTTGAGACAAGTCATGCTTAAGTAATTAACATAGACTGAGCACCAAAAAACATTTTACTTGACATTTATGCTCTGTGGTTTAATGGTTCAGCACGGCTCTCAAAAACCATAAGAAGATGCAATGGGACTTCTGATATTTATCACAGTGCTGAATTCAATACTAACTTCATTGTCGATGAGCACCTGAAATAAAATCAAGGTAATTTTATTTATAGCTGCTTAATCTAATCCTGTCTATTTTCAACGTGAAGACGAAATGCAACCCTGCAAAGAATTCAACAGAACATTTGCCTCCTTCTTTAAAATGTTGCTATTGCTAAATCTGCAATTATTTGCTTTTCTGTTGGTGTTGAAGGTTAGATGTGGATGCCTTAGAAGTGCGGCCAAATTTCATTACAAATCACTACTAAAGGAACAGAACATCTACGCATGAACTTGCAGAAAAACGGCCTGATTTAAGGAGATCAGACTGCATTTATAAACAGAGTAACTACTGGTGTAAAAAAGGCTTAACTGTTGGCTAAAATGAGACCTACACTTTTAACCTTGCTTACAAATAAGACATGTTTCAGTTTATATCAATACACTTAATCTAACGAGCAGAATGACAACATTAAACTTTAATACTCTGAATATTATTTTAGCAGAAATAATAATCGTTGCTCCTTGATTTAAATATGTTATTTATGCACCACATAGATTTTTTTTGTGCAAATAAAAACCTCAAATCATGGTATTTTAGATCAAAGTACTGATCTGTGAGAAGTTCATATGGGCCTATTCAGAAAGTATGTTTCCAACTGGGAAGGCCTGTTATTCTTGTAGTGATTTTATATATTTGCCCTACATAGTCGTACTTTGCTCAGACAAGGCAAACATGGTCGGATTTTTATTGGTGCTTAAATAATGAAAGTGACCTTGTGTGTGTTTTTACTGGTGCTTAAGTGAAAGTGACATTGCATGTGCAGCTTTGAGTTAAACCTTAGTTTAAATTGGTTAAAAATAAAACACAAGATTGCATTGAAATACATAAAATGTATATTTTTCTCAGGGTCCAGACCAAAAGACACATAGTTCTACATGAAGACTTTAAAAAGACGATCTGTAACAGAGCTTTTTGGTTATAAAGTGCTCTGTGGTTCAATCTCTGATTCTATGAATACTGTATGTTCAAGCTGGGCCGGAGGGGGAATATGACATTGTAGTTACAGGCACTGAAATATAAATGCAGCACAACCCTATTTTTTACCAGCCAGCGCACAATGGCATCCGAGTCATGCCATGGTTGTAAACATTATTAGATAATGTCAATGAAAAAGAGAGTTTAACTACTAAATGTAATGATACAGAGTACTGAATGTCTGAATATTCTTCTAGCAAAACGTTTTAGAGTTTGCAGGATGAGACAAAGCTTACTCTGAACTAACACAAAACTCCTGACGCAGAAAACTTGCTGGAACTTTCCTCCTGTTCATGACGTTCTGTAAATAACTGGTTTCACTGGGCTAGCTTCTCTGTTTGTCCTCCTGCAAGGACTCGAACTTGCACCTCAGTTTTAGCATTAGCTAACCCGTAGTGTCTTTCTCACAGCAACACTCGGTTAGCTAGACAACTTTACTTAGCTACCAGTCTACGGACAGAGACTCAAAGCGACTTACCAGGTAAAGAGGGGCGTAAATTTTGAAGGACACCTCCAGAGCCCCTTTGGTTATGTCTGCGGCAGACTGCACACACGATGGGTGCCAGGTATGACCGACCTCGTAGCAGCTGTGTGGTATCTTACTTAAAGCAGCCATGTCTGTGAGGCGGAACAGAAACACACTCTGCTTGTTGCGAGGTGTGCGGGACACGCGCACCATGGGCACAACACTGGCCGTGCACGTATGCTGCGTTCACTTTGCCCCGGAAATCAGAGCTCGTCGTCAAGTGCGGTGTTTTTTTGTGCTCTCTTATCCTGATTTAAATTTGTCAGTAGTCAAAATATGTACTGACTAAAGAAATGTGAGTTTTAAGGTCAAATTAGTGAAACTTTTTTTTTTTAATTATAGACTAAAGAAAAAATATGCTTAAGAATAAAAACCTCAAATCAATAAATTTACTTTATTGACTAAAATAAGGTGAGTTGAGCTTTCCAATATTTAAGAGAAATTTAAAAGTAATCCACGCAAACAAATGGAAAACAAGTAAATATGGCATAATATATTTTAAGAAAATCGCTCTAGTTTTAAAAAATTGAATACATTGCACAAAAATAAGAATAACTTCCAAAACTAGCCTTTCATTTTGGCTTTTTAAATAAAACACTGGGTCATTTTTGGCTCAGTTATTAGAAGCTAACATGGAAGGCCCAACACCCACATGTAAGACACACGTCACTAAACTATAACTATAACTGTATAACAGCTTGTGACAAAAAAAATCCCTTAATTTTTAGTCATATTAATCCAGTTATTAAATATAATATATTAAATATAATATTCTACACACTGTGGAATGATTTTTATCATAGTTTTTGTGTGTGTGAAATGTTGAAGCTGTTATGTACACTGTGTTTAACATGTACATTAATCTCCTTGTCAAGCCTTGTCACAAAGTACTACACCGTCTAATCTGTAGACTTTTACTAACTGCTTGTCATTGACTGGAGAACATATCGTTCCACCTCCTGTCCTAAAACCATTTCCTCCTTTGGCTTGGAAACTCTGAGCTGTGTTAAAAGTCCTTCTTGCTGACCTCAACAGATTTTAACCTTAGAACTATTCAAATGGTTGATATGGCTTAAAAAAACTTTTACCTTACTGTGGAGGAGTTTTGATTTTGAAAGAATTTTTGGGGGATTCCAATATGTCTTCTGATTTGGAATTTTTCTCTAAAGATATTTCTAATTATAATATAAGAAATATATCAAAATGTACACAATAATATGTCAGTTAATCTTATGCTCCATTAGCCTTGTTGACTTTTCCTCTTGCCTCTGCATGTATATTCAATTACTTCTGATTGAGTATTGAGTAATAGTAAAAATTAAGAAAGAAACAAGCCTTGAAGGAATAGTTCAGAAATTCTAGAGTCGAGTTCTGTCAAAATATATAATATAATATATATATAATATTTAATATGTGAGCTGAAGTAGATAGTTCTTATACTGTCATCATTTAATATATATATTAATTTATATATTAAGCCATTAGGACCAATATATTAATTGGTCCTAATGGCTGGAGCTAAGCTGTTTATGTGAAAACAATTTTATGAACCTTTAAGTAGTTTTCAAGTTTGCAGTGGGTTGTAATCCAAAAAGAAGCCAATAGTTGTTTGCGCCACAAAAGAGAGACTCTATAGGCACCCTTCTGTCAAAATTTAATCGGAGTTTGATGGATGAGTGATTAATGACCCGTGACTAATTGATATTAATTTCCGGTCACATGATGCCCCTCCCCCCATCCGGTCACATGATGCCCCTCCCCCCATCCGGTCACACGATGCCCCTCCCCCATCCGGTCACATGATGCCCCTTCCCCCATCCGGTCATATGACCCCCAGGATGTCTCATGACCTCAGCGTGCTTAGCACGTGTTACAATATATTCCCGCTAATTTCAATTCAACCAATAGAAACAGAGACAGGCTCCGAGTTTTATGAGTAATACAATTAAAGTATAAAAAAACAATAAGTGTTAAATAATCAAGAATAATATACGATATAATATATTTAAATAGAACGTGTTACAATATATTCCCGCTAATTTCAATTCATCCAATAGAAACAGAGACCGGCTCCGAGTTTTATGAGTAATACAATTAAAGTATAAAAAACAATAAGTGATAAATAATCAAGAATAATATACGATATAATATATTTAAATAGAATGTTGTAATTAACTCCGGTTTTGCTCACCAAGCCGTACATGTTTGTGCGTGTGTCCGGGCAGAATACTGTACAGAGATGTCCCTCAGGATGTCTCAATGCCATACAATGTTTAAGGGGAACTCCTTCTGACCTCTATGAGTTTGAATTAGCCGATAGAAGCAGAGACAAGGGGTTCGGTGTTAGAAAATCATTAGTAACATACAATATATTATATTGAAATAGAATGTTGTAATTAACTCCGGCTTTGCTCACCAAGCCGTTCGTGTTTGTGCGTGTGTCCAGGCAGAATACTGTACAGAGATGTCCCTCAGGATGTCTCAACGCCATACAGTGTTTAAGGGGAACTCCGCGTGACACGTGTGGCAATGTATATTCCGATCATCTCAATAGGGTCTCTATCGGGGGTTGATTGATATGATGTTAACGCCAGCACAGGATTCATTCTCGTGACTTTAGGGAGGGTGGGGGTGGGAGGCCCCATGACAGTGCTGTTCACCAGGCCATTTGTGTGTGCGTGTGTGTGTGTGTGAGCGTGTGTCCGGGGAGAATACTGGGCACATATGTCCCTGAGGATGTCTCAACGCCATACAGTGTTTAAGGGGGAACACCGCGTGACACGTGTGGCTCTGTATATTTCCGATCATCTCAATAGGGTCTCTATCGGGGGTTGATTGATATGATGTTAACGCCAGCACAGGATTCATTCTCGTGACTTTAGCGAGGAGGCCCCACGACAATATTGCTCACCAGGCTATTTATGTGTGTGGGGGTGTGTGTGTGTGTGTGTGTGTGTGTGTGTATAAAGACATATAGAAACAAAAGTCCCCTCTTGATAGGGTGGGTGTGCTTGTCCAAGCAGATGAATGGACAGAAACCTCTTAGGCCTCTTTAAAAGGAGCTAGCATCTCTACGGAGAAGAACCACAGCTCTGCACGACGTCAAGTGACTTCTGGTACAACAGAATTTTTTTTTAGACTTGTAAACTTATTAATTTTCTTTAAAGAAGTATTATTTTGAATTATGTCTGACTTTTCAGGAAGATCTGCATTTTTAAGTTCCCAGGTTCTTTCAGGGTTGTTTAATCGTAAGTAAATTCAATTCTTAAATTATCTTTCTCTAATCATATACTGTACATTTATATATATATAGAAATGCATCATGCTTAATAATGATTTTCTTATTTTTAGATGCAGCCTCAGAAGATCCAAACATCGTCTTAGAATCGGAATTTATAAGCGGTAAGTATGTTTTCAGCATAGCTTTTCCTTTTTTCTTTTTAGTCAGAGTTGTAACATAATTTAAAATATTATTTGCTTACAGATCTTGCAAATACTCAGGAGACACACCAGGATCTTACAGGCTTAAACAAGACAATCGGTAATTTATTTTCCTTTTTTCTTTTTAGTCAGAGTTGTAACATAATTTAAAATATTATTTGCTTACAGATCTTGCAAATACTCAGGAGACACACCAGGATCTTACAGGATTAAACAAGACAATCGGTAATTTAGTACCTCTGTAACCAGAATTCTAAAAAGCGGGAAAATAAAAACTAATATCCATTTACTATGTATCTATCTTCTTACAGATGTCCAGGACAACCACAGAAAGTACCGCTTGTCGCTGAATAAGAAAAGAAATCACTCTGAACCTATCAGAACATCACCTCACACAGTGAATGCAGCTGTGACACAATCCGGTTCTGCTATTACAGGAATACAGAGTAAGTTTTTTTTCTTCTAAATAATAACCTATTTGAACCAATCAGGAAACTGATTTTTTTTTTCATTTTACAGGCTTAACCCCTGATGAAGATGATGTAATCATTATTTCATCTGAATCAGAAGACGAACTTGTGGCAGACTTGCCTTCAGGGCAGAGATTTGATTTCAGCCCCGTCACGCCTCCTCCCACGCCACGGGAAGCTGCCGAAGCAAGGCCAGAACCTGAAGCGGAGCCAGAATCGTTACCTGAACCGGAACCAGATCAGCTACCTGAGAGGTCTACTAATTCTCTCCGCCTATGTAAGTTTAATTATTTGTTTTAGATAATAAAGATATATACCTTAAATGTTTCTCATGTCTGATTCCAATGCAAGTCCCTATTTTCAAACTCTTATTTTAAATGGAAAGAAAGATATATATCCGTAACAGAAACGCTAATAAAGTTTGTCTTTATAACACCTCAAAATGCGAAATATGGGGAGGGGTGTGAATATTTTTCTACACTGGGAACATGTTACTCAAGCCACCCCGACACACAGAGACAGAGACAGCAGAGGGGAGGGGTGTGTGTATGTGTGTCCAGGGGTGTGTAGGGCTGTGTGTGTGTGTGTGTGTGTGTGTATGTGTGTGTCCAGGGCTGTGTGTGTGTGTGTGTGGGTGTGTGTGTGTGTGTGTGTGTCCAGGGGTGTGTAGGGCTGTGTGTGTGTGTGTGTGTGTGTGTGTGTGTGTGTGTGTGTGTGTGTGTGTGTGTGGGTGTGTGCATGCGCTTTTTTGTCTCCAGGACATAACAGCCGATGGTCAGGGGTGAGTGACCCCCTCCCCTGCAGAAGATCCCTTGCTCTCTCTGTGCGTGTGTATGTCTAATGATTGTGCCATGATGTAATAAAAATTAGTTTGTGTGTATTTATTTCCCCACACACCATAATTTAAAAAATAAATAAATAAATACATAAATGCTTTTTCAGTAAAGTATTGTTTAGAATTAAAGCAGCCTTACCTAAATGATTGTAATCACATTAAATATATTTCACAGCTTTCAACGCTCGTGAAATACGAAAGAGGCTCACTGCAGAAAATCTACAAGCTCGAGTTGTTTTGCTGGACGGATTGATTACAGGTACATTATTTGAATTTATCTAGTAAAATCACATCTCATAACTGTTAGAAGTTTATTCCTAATTATTTATTCCTAATTATTTATTACAGAATCTTTTCTACTTCTGGACCGACCTCCAGCTCGAAAAAGACGACAAGCTCTGGCTCGCAACCGAGAAAAAGTTAAAATCCTGCTACAAGCCGTCAGAACAGTGCTGCAAAATGTTTCCTCCGATGCAAAGGTGATTGTGAAATGATTTGTCTCTTATAACTCAGTAAAGAATGGAAGACCAACAAGCTAGAGTTGAATCATCTCAATCAGATTATTCTCAACAAATAGCTGACAATATCCAAACTCTGCAAACACTTGCATTAGCATTGAATACTGGGGGAAATGACTTTTCACAGAGCCCTGCTCTTAGCCCTGCTAGATCATCAATCTCTGATATTTTAAACGCATCTGAACTCTCAGACTATTTCAGACAAATTAATGATGCCGTTCACGGTTTAAATGACTACATATCTCCGCAAAACTCACCGGCTGCCTCATCTGCGTTGGATGAAACTTTTCAAAATACAGAACCTCAATCAGATTATTCCCAACAAATTATTAATTCCATCCAGATTCTACAAACAATCGCTTCAGCTTTGAATACCGGGGGAAATGACTTTACACAGAGCCCTGCTCTTAGCCCTGCTAGATCACCAATCTCTGATATTTTAAACACATCTGAAGTCTCAGACTATTTCAGACAAATTGACGATGCAGTCCGCGGTTTAAATAACTGTATATCTCCGCAAAACTCACCCGTTGGTTCACCGGCTACTTCGTCTAGCATTTCATTAGATGAAGGTTTTCAAAATACAGAATCTGTGTTACCATCTGAAACAGTTTCTGCAGCAAATGATCAAGCACAGCAGCAACAGCAGCGAGGAGGTAATCTAGATCAAAATCAGAGAATTGAACGTCAGCGTTTCAATAACATTGAAATAAGGAGATCGTTATCAATCGCGCCTCCAACCCAAGCTGTACCTGACATTGCTGAATTCTACACCGCAGTTATGAATGTTTTAACTGATCTGGCAATTGATGCAAGATCAATAGCTGAACGTAATGACTTTGTACAGTTAGAATTAGTGTGGGGTGATATTTCTCATCACATAAATATCTCTGTTACTGATAACGACGCAATCCTGCCTGCATTTGAAGAATTTTTAGATGAGCTCGTTCAATCTAATGCAGAGCTGCCCTCAGAAAGTAATTTGGAGCTGATTCTTCAGATAGTCAAGAATCCTACAGGAGGCGTAAAACGCAAGGCTGAAAGAACATTGGAATGTGAATTGATTAATAAGAAGAGGCGTCACCTGTATATTGTAGAAAATACAGGAAATAAATTGTGTTTTGCTACCAGCCTGGCACATGTAGCTCACCCTGAATTTACAGATAAACAAGCTCTTGAACAGGGAAGAAAGTGGCAGCATCAGGCAGGTCTAACTGATCAGACAGCGGTTACATTCAGCGACGTCGCAAAGTTTGAAAACATTCTACAAAGAAAAATTGTAGTGTTTCATCGAACCTCAAAAGATAGGGCTTTATCTAAATTTGAAACAGATTTCCAAAATCGTTCAAATCCCTGCTTTCTCCTCCTCCATAATAATCACTTCTATGGCATTAGGAATCTTGCAGGTTTTACCGGATCGAGATATATTTGCAAATTTTGTTACAGCGGTTATAAGAATTCTAACACCCATCATTGCCAAGGCTACTGTGGTGTCTGCTGTTCTTACAGTTGCACACAATTGCAGTACAATCCAGTACACTGCGATGACTGTAACAGAATATGTCGAAACTCTACATGCTTCGATAGGCACAAAGAACCTCGCAACAGACCTCATGCTGAAATGCTTGTAAGTGATTGTGAGATGATCAAATTATGTTCTACGTGTAAAAGGCTGTATCACGTACCTATGACCAAAGAGAAAACTCTACACATATGCGAATCAAAATGTGTCGTCTGCGGTGAAAAAAATCTACCTCCTGGTACAGATGTAACTCTTAACGATCATCAATGCTACATTCAAACCAGTACTACTGATGACAAACTTCATGACAAACTTGTGTTTTACGATTTTGAAACATTTGTCGATCAGAGCGGCGTACATAAACCCTTTCTAGTCTGTTCAAAATCCGTGACAGGTGTTGAATGGCACGCTTATGGCCTGGATTGTGCACAGCAATTCCTTCTTCATTTTAGAAGAACTATGTTTAAGGGATACACTTTCATCGCACATAATGCTCGTGGGTTTGACAGTTATTTAATGCTTAACTCTATGGTGCAGTTAGGTATCAAGCCTTTTCTAATCATGCAAGGAGGAAAAGTTCTTTGTTTTACAGACCCCGATTACAAATTGAAATTCATTGATAGCCTGTCATTTTTGACTATGAAACTGAGTGCCATGCCGAAAGCACTGGGCTTCCATGACCGCTCGAAAGGATATTTTCCCCATGAATTTTCCGCCGAAGAGCATCTCAAGTATGTGGGTGTGTTTCCTCCTTTAGATTCTTACGGCATCAAACTTATGAATCCAGATGAGCGGCAGAAAATTACTGATTGGTACGGTGAAGCATCCAAAGGCATTTTTGACTTTGAGAAAGAATCCCTGCATTATTGCAAAAATGATGTGGACATTCTTTTTCAAGGTTGTGTTAAATTCAGAGAGGAGTTTTTTAAGGAGACAAATGTGGATCCCTTTAAGAACATCACAATTGCTTCTGCATGCATGCAGGTTTTTGTGACCAATTTTCTTCCGGAGAAATCCTTGGCGATCCCATCCGCTGTAGATTACAGGCGTGGGTCCAAAACTTTCTCCAATGCTTCAATTCAGTGGCTAGAGTGGAAGATGGACAGTGAGAACTTACATATTGAGCACGCGCTAAACTCGGGCGAACGCAAAATCGGACCCTATTTTGTCGACGGATTCGCAGTAATCTCAGGTTTAGCCACCGTATTCTCTTTCAACGGGTGTCTTTACCATGCCTGCCCTCGGTGTTTCAAGCAGACTGAAATGTGTCCTTTGAGAAAAGTGCCGTTTGAACAAATTTATGCAGCTACGATTGAAAGATCTAAGATTCTGCAAGCCGTTTATGGTGTTCGAGTCAAGACTGTGTGGGAACATGAGTGGGATGAAATGAAAAAGTCTGATCCAGGGGTAATCAGATTCCTGGAAAAATTTGATGCGCCAGAACCTTTGACCCCCCGAAACGCTCTGTACGGAGGTCGAACTTGTGCTCTAAAGCTCAGGTTCACAGCTGGACCGGGTGAGTCCGTGCATTATGTGGACTTCACATCTCTCTACCCTTATGTAAATGCTACGTGTGAATATCCGCTAGGTCACCCCACCCTGATTTACAAAGATTTCGATGATCCCGTCAACTATTTTGGTTTTATCAGAGCTACCGTTTATCCTCCACGAGGCCTGTTTTTTCCAGTTCTGCCCTACAAGACATCTAGGGGTAAGCTAGTTTTCACTCTTTGCCGCACATGTGCAGATATTAACAATCAAACAGGGATCTGCACCCATGAGGACGATGCTCGATCTCTGACAGGTGTTTGGGTGAGTGCGGAGTTTCAAAAAGCATTGCAATGTGGTTATCGTCTTGGAAAAATCACTGAGGTCTGGCATTTTGAGAGAAGCAGTAGCTCGATCTTTAAAGGCTACATTCACACCTTTTTGAAGGGGAAACAGGAAGCCAGCGGTTATCCCCCTGAAGCGATGGATCAGGAGAGCAGGTTGAAATATGTGAGAGATTATCAAATTAATCAAGGTATTCAACTAGATGCTGGGAAAATTGAGGTGAACCCTGCTAAAAGACAAGTAGCTAAACTGTGTCTCAATAGCTTCTGGGGAAAGTTTGCGCAAAGAAATGATCTCTCTCAGACCAGCTTTGTAAGTGATCCTGATGAATATTTCAATTTTTTTTTCTCAGGTAAATACGTGGTGAAGTACTTTCACTTTATCAACCCTGAAACCTGTCTGATCCAGTGGAATTACAGCAAACGTTGCATCGTTCGTCCTAACAAATCAAATAATATTTTCATCGCAGCATTTACCACAGCTTATGCTCGTTTAAAACTTTTCAGCTGTCTGGAGCGTGTGCAGGATAAGATTCTCTACATAGACACAGACAGCCTGATCTATGTGGTAAAAGATGGTGAGAGTCCTCTAGAACTGGGAAATTATCTCGGTGATTTAACCGACGAATTAGGAGGTGACACCATTCAGGAATTTGTAGCAGCGGGGCCTAAAAGTTATGCTTACCAGACAAAAAATCAAAAGAAAGTGGTGATCCGGGTGAAAGGCATCACTCAAACTTATGAGTGCAGCAAGAGAGTCAATTTTGACAGCATCAGAGAGCTGGTGGGAGGGTACTTAGAAGGGTCCCGACACGGTGTTATCAAAACACCGCAACACACCATAAAACGCGATAAAAAAGGGTTCGTTTTAAGAAACGCGACATTTCTTAAAAGGTTTCAGGTTGTGTATGACAAACGCAGGCTTTTTCCTGATGGTTCAACTCTACCTTTTGGTTATTAGAGTTTAAGAGACAAGGAAAAAATAAAAAAATAAAAATGTCTTATTCCAACGATGTTCAAGAGGTATACTTTGACCCCAGATTCACGAAACCGTTCTCATGTATGATCGTTGGGGCAAGTGGTTGTGGAAAATCATACTTTGTAGGGAAAATGTTGCAAAATCTTGAGCATGTCATGAATGTTGTACCGGACAATATTGTTTGGATTTTTACTTCTTTTCAACCATTATATGCTGAATTGCAAAAACTGAATAAAAATATTAAATTTGTGGAAGGACTACCTGTTTCTTTTGACGACGAAGATTTATTCCCTGTGAATCAAAGTCACTTGGTCATTTTGGATGATGTCATTTTCCAGGCTTCTAACCACCCTGAAGTAGCCAAATTGTTCACCCAATATCGACATCATAGAAATATGTCTGTTCTATATCTCACCCAGAATGTATTTCAGCAGGGTAAATACAGCCGCACCATTAGTCTCAACAGTAATTATATGGTGCTCTTTAAGAACCCTCGAGATAAATTACAGGTGGATATACTAGCGCGTCAAGTCTTCCCATCAGCTAAAGCAAGTTTCCTGGAGAGTTTTGAAGATGCAACCAAAGAAGCTCACGGATATTTAATCGTAGATCTTACTCCTAGCTGCCCAGAACGTTACAGGTTAAGGACGGGGATATTACCCGGCGAATGGCCAGTGGTGTATGTACCTAAATCAAAGTAAGTCAGAATGTCTGCACGCATAAAAAGGAATGCTCCGATGCTCAGGGCTCTTTACCAGGCCACCCCTCAGAAGCGTAAAGATATTTTAGCTCATTGCTCACCGGATTTTCTTAAAACTTTATGTGAGATTGCTCTGAACATTCTAAAAGGAAATATTAAACTAACACCTTCTCAACACCGGAAATTGAAAAAGCAGCGAAAAATTATCAGACTGTTGGCGGATAAAAGAACCGGATTAAAGCGTAAACAGCTGGCTCTTAAAAGTCAAGGAGGAGGATTTATTCTCCCCCTGCTAGCTGCTCTGACTCCGTTAATAGGAAACTTAGTGGGCGGAATCCTCAGCAGATAGAACAAAAGCAATGGCTCTTAAAACATCTCAAAAGATGTTTCTCATCTCACCTCATCAGTTTAAACATTTGAACTCCTCAAAGACTTCAATCAGAGATGCGGCGGAGGAGGATCTGGATTCTCAAATGAGAGCCATTTTGAATGAATCAGGGCTCACTGCATACGAGAAAATTAAGAAATATGATGCTTTGCTACAAAGATCTCTATCTTTAATCAAGCAAGGTCAACTAGAAGAGCCACAGTTATCTGTGACTGTGCAGCGTACCAAGGATGATCCTGAACTTAGAAACCGTGAAGATGATTCTATTCAAAAAACTACCGAATTGGATGAAACTGCTAATGAAGTTGTGAAAGCGCTTCCTGAAAGAGATCGTAAAAATGCTGAATACATTTTGAAAAAGCTGTCCAAAAGTAACAGCGGTTGGACATCTAAAGCAGAATTTGTTTATAAAGGAAATGTCACGAAAGGTTCTCATTTGGTTGATTTACTCAAAAACCTTCTGCTTCCGTTTAAAAGAAAATCCCAAAGCCTCCTGCCTGCAGGATGGACCGATTTCCTTTCCACACTGGATGAATTAAATTTCCCGGTATCGTCTGTTAATAATCCACAAGCTCGTGAACAATATTTGCGTGTCAAGACAGACGGTGTCAAAATCCCTTCCAGAAGAGAAAAAAAGAAGAGTATCCTATCCCCTAAATTTGATTTCGGGGATGAGGTGACGGATGTAAAAAGTACGCGTAAAAAGAAATTTATCTTATCCCCTAAATTTGATCTGCAGAATAAGATCAGATACAGACAAAGTATGCGTAAAAGAACAAAACCATCACGTTGGATTGCTTTTACTCCATAAACTCTCTGACAACAATTCTTTTTTTTTCAATAAAATATTTTATTAAAGAATTTTTCAGGTGTACAGTCTCTTGTTTTAATACAATAATATTAGAAAATCACGTTAACAATTTGTGACAATCTTTAAACATTTGCATAGAACATGTTCCGTGGTGAAAAGAACAAAACTTTTGGTTTTTTACACAGCGTTGATATTTTCTCACAAAATCTGAAACCATGACATCGTTTTTTTTCACATCCCCGGGGTATGAATCAAGCACTTGTTGCATTGATAAACCACATGCTCTATTACATAAGTAGTAAACACAATGATGACCGCAGACAACAGACAGAGTATCTTGAAGTTGATTATTATGATATATTATTTTTGAAGACCTGTCTTTCAAAAATTTTACGATGCTTGTTGGATAGAAATCAAAGTCTGGCCGAAAGCCATAGGAGTCAAAAAACGTGGCAATCCCGTTCCCTTCCAAAGTAAGAGCTAGCCAGTGTTCTCCGGGCATGTGAGCAGGATGTGTGTTCACAATAAAATATGCGGGTCCTGCGTACTCGTGTGAGAGCAAAGACAGTTCATCGCATGCCCAAACTCCGCAAAATACTTTCCCCAACAGCTGGTGTAGCAGACTCTCAAGTTGATGATTATTCATGATTAATAATAATCCACCAAAACCTCTCTTTTAGAATTGATCTCCAGAATGGAATCGTAACACGTATATACGACCAGCGTGGTTGTGTGCGGTAATGGGACTCTGAACCGGATCTCTAACCTCAAGTTTCCGTTAGAAACCGGTGATAAAGCTTCTGTGTCCTCTCCCGGGTTGAGATTAAAGACAAACAGTGAGTATCCCTGGTTAAAATCAGTTCGGTCTATGCTCAGCGGAAGGTCTTTAAGATGACGGCCTGATGCAGAGAATATGTTGTAAAATTCTCTGACCGATATTCCTTGGTTGAATTGGGGCTGGAAAGCTTTGCCCGGGATCTGTCTGCCCTCCTGACACAGAGCCAAGTACTCAACATCCATATGTTTAAAATGAAAAGGTGACAGGTCCCTTCTTCCTGTGAAGGCCTCGTGATGAACCATTCCCAGAACTATATACTTTGGTATAGCCCCCAAAAATAGGTTCTCCTGAGTACATATTCTTGAGTTTTCAGGGATAGAATATGTTTTAACATTAACTCTGGAAAGTGGGTACAACGCATTTCCCCGCATTAAAGCAGAAGCGTGTCCTAAACGGACCGCGGGAGAAACCGATACTTTTTTCACAAAAAGAGAAGCCCCCAAAATTTTCAATCGAAAAGTTGAGTCACGGGCTCCCATCAGACAAAATGCATCGCTGGCTCTTGTTAATTTAATCCTTAAATCCACAGAATTAAGCAGCACCCTCTCACAGAAAAATATATCAGCATGGAGTGCCCCCAACAGGTGCACTTCTCTGGACTCAGCGGTGAAGGAGGCCCTTTTATTTAAACCCTGGTTTGGACCATTATTTACAACTATAGAGTCTATGGCTCCCGCTGTATCTTTGTAAAAAAGACCTGCGCTAAATTGGCTTCTCAGCGTATCTTGAGAGAAATTAAGTAAAGTTTCAATCACTGCCCTGTAAGGATGGGTGGAACTCGACTGAGATATCAGCCGGTCTCCCAACGTGACGTCGCATTGGGAAAATATTGTGTTAAGAGGATAATTAATTAATCCCACAGCAGCGTCATTAGCCAGGTTGCTACCATCGGCGTTGGTGATCTTGATGCGTAGATGAAGCAGGGTGTCGTTTAAGTCCAGATATTTCTCTCCTCCCGGGATCATAAATTCGATAGGACCGTTGTCCGTAAGAGCTGACAGCGGTAAAATTTCAGTGTAGACCTTGTCCTCTATAGATAGCTGGGTCATAGGGGCTGAAAATAAGTCTAATTCGGCTAAAGTGCATTCCGGTGATTTGTGATGCAAAAGAGCCATGTTTTATTGAAATATATCTTTGCTAGGAACAGAGTTCCTCGCTTTAGCCTTCCTTCTCCCGTTTGATTTCTTTCGCTTCAGTGCTCTACGTATTTGTAAGTTTCGCGCACGCTCTCCCGGTGGGCGCGTCCTTGCTCTTCTTGACAGAACCATAATTCCTGACCCTTCTTGACCCTCTTTAGAACCAGATATTTTATTCATAGCTTTGCCTAGAACATCAGTGGCAATATTGGCGGCTGCTCTTTTTAAGTGAGGTTTAGCCAGGGCGAAACCTGATTTGACTAGGGGTGACACAAATCTGAATAATCTTGAGAATACCGCCCCTATACCTCTGCCGTACATCACCGGTGCCCCATAGAAACCAGGTAACGTGCCCCCTACCTGATTATGGTAATAATGTACAAACCGGTGAGGATCATCTCTCAGATTTATCTGACTCATGTTACCTAAGATTTATACAGTTCTTCTGTTAAGGTAAATACTCTCTTTCACGCTGCGAGGGTGAGCCCGTATGAATGATGACCTTATCATCAGCCGTATTTTATACGAATGTTTCTCATCGAAGTTCATACAGTTATTATCTCAGGCTTCCTCGTGACCTCACAGGTCGAAAATGTAATTTCACGATTGCCTTTCCATAGGTAAAATTTATCGGAACGTTCTGGTCTGATTTCAGTTCTATTTGAATAGATTCGATATGTTTCCGCGCCACAGGAAGATAATCGGGGGGGTTAAAGGTTTGAGTGATTATATCACCGAATTTACCATCCACTTTAACCGTACGCAGCAAAGGAGCATAACTATCCCCCACTATTTGCTGTTCGACCACGTCGCTGTAACAATAAATCATGTAAAATCCTGCTTGCATGTCCGTTGGTTGAGAAGCTTTTCTATCAAAAGTTAACCATTTTCCAGGTTCCATGCCGAGCATGTAAGCAATCGGAGCATGGAAACGTATTTGATATTGTCCTCCTGCTTGAAAGAATAATTTATTTACAAACGCGTAAATCGGTTCAAAGTAAATGTCGGATTTTATTTCTCTAAGGATAGGTTCGATTTCTCCAACCAGATGTGTCGTGTTTTTGTAGTGTCCGGGAGTAATACTTTGCCGAAACACCTTTTTCACTTTTCTTTCCCTCCATTCAAAGTAAGCTGATTCTTCCGGGACATTATACCAGGTGTGAGGATAAGAAATCTCTGTCAAGGCAACTTGCCAGGAACCTTCTAAATTAATATGCTGCGCTAAATTCACACGAAAACTTGAAATGGTATTATCCTTAAAAACATTTAAACCCGCGTTTGAGGGTAAAGTAACGTAGAACCCTTCATCCTCTACCGAGCGCTCCATGGTGTTGTGTCAGGTGTAAGATTTACTGCAGGTGTCTTTTATACATCTTGAAGGTCAGCCAGTCTGATCCAACTGTTAAATTTCTGAGGCCAATTTTTCCACCGCACAAAAACCTGTTTAACCCCCCTTACGGTGCGTCGGCTTAATATCTTTTCCACTTGGTACATTTTATCTTTACACAGTTTCACTTTCTGAAGCTCCTCCTCGTAAAAAGAACCTTGAATAGGTTCGTTATCAAGATCTTTGAGTTTATACACAGGAGGAGATCGAAGTATGGTATCAGTCACTGTAAATACTTCATCCGTAAAACTCTGCTCATATTTTTTATCAAAAACGCCGCGTAATTTAGATAATCGAACCAGATCCCCGGGTTTAAGCTTAGGTTTGGCATTCTTGCGACGTGTGCTCGAGGACGTACCATACAGGTTCTGAAAGATTTGAAAGGCATTTTTTGAATTCACTTCCATAGGGGTAGTTTTAATACTTGCATGGTAGCTGTGGTTGTAGCTTTTCACCAAGTCTTGCACAACATCGACGTAACGACGGGTATTATTAGCTGTGAAATATCTCCACATTCTTGTTTTTAACGTACGATTAAACCTTTCAATCACTGAGGCTTTTGTTTCGCTTGCTGTGGCAAAATGCTCAATGCCGTGCTTTTTCATTAAAGCTTTAAATTTTTGGTTAAAAAATTCTTTACCCGCATCTGTTTGCAATTTTTTAGGAGTCTGACTATCTTTGAAAATGGATGCAAAGGCTTTTACCACTTCATCCGCAGTCTTCCTCTTTAAAATTCGTACGTATGCTCTTTTAGAAAATATGTCAATGACTGTTAATAAGTAATTATAACCATCATTTTCCTCAGTCAAAGCTTGCATGTCACAAAGGTCTGCTTGAAACTGTTTTAAAGGCCTCGTGACAAAAACTCTGTTTCTTGGGAAATTTATGCGTGCAGGTTTATGCAAAGTATAAGTGTCTTGTTCCGATAAAAAACCTTGTACTTTTTCCACCTTAACCTTCTTTCCCGTTTCATCCTCCAGACCTCTTTTCAATCTCTCTATTCCTCCTAAACTACCGGGATGTGATGGAGTGTAATATACTGTCTTCATTAACCTTTTCTCCGCCATCCTTATGTCAACTGCTTTGGTGAGCGGATGTTAAATAATGAGAAAACAAGATCGTGGTACAAAGGATTTATTCTTCCTTTAATAGTAAGAAATCACAAACAGTACAATTATTTACTAGAAATTACAATTAAATGTTTTAACGATAATACGTGTATAAAGATATATTTAATGCTAGTCAATCAGTCATAAAACACAGGTAAAGGATAATGAATAAAATACTTAAACATGCTAAATAAGATGAAAAAAAAGGATAATAGATGTACGAATTAAATACTTAAACATGCTAGATAAGATGAAGAAAAGGATAATACTTAAACTAAATCTATAGAACTAGAAAAATACAAGTCAGAACAGAAGAGAGATTACTTTTCATTCAGAGTGTAACACTCTGAAACAGAACGAAGCTGGTTGAGTTTTTCATCAGTGGACATGTTTTGATACATGTCGTTAATTGCAGTCTGGATTCCGAATGCCGATTTCAGTTCGTGTAAAACTGTTTCTGCAATCATCTTCACTTTTGCATCCTCAACCTGTATGTGGCGCTGCTTCAGCAGTTTCTGGACAGCCGGAATGAATCGTGGAGTCAGGAGTCGCTGTGTGATGCGATGAAAGTGGAGTTGGTAATATTCTTCCTCCGGTATTTCCAGGCACTGATGTTGTCGCTGGCTTGGGTGATCTGTTTTGCACCCGTAGCAGGTTTCCTTGACATATTTGGCACAAATTAAACTGAATAGATGTAGTAAGGCTGTTTTTACACCACCAATCAGCGTGCTCGGTATCCATCCATCAATTTCATCTTCTTGTTGAATTGGAGAAGGTGGAGGTTCAGAGTAGCCGGTTGCATGCTCTCCAGAATTCTCTGCTGCCGGTGCTGGGGGTTGGGAGTAGCTGGTAGCAGGTTCCCCAGAGTACTCTGCTGCTGCTGCTGCTGTCGGAGGGATACCCTCTTCAGCTAGAGTACTCGGTATCAGAAATTTTGTAGGAGAGAGTGCCGGAGATGATGCTGATGAGGAAGAGTATAAAACAGGAGAAGGCGGGTAATATGGACCCATGTTGTAGCTTCCGGGAGACGGAGGAGTGAAGAGGCTCTCTGTAGAATAACTGGGCTCACCCCAGTTTGATCCCCATAGTCCATAGCTCCTTACTTCTTCCATTCTAAAGGTCTGGTGTCAGAAGTCCCCGCAGCGCTCTCATTATATAGGGTAGAGGGGGGGCGGGTCCTCAGAAGAGGGTCGGGCCAGAAGAGGATGGCAGGACAGGAAATGTCAGAGTTTTCTTCACTGACAAAATATCGAGCCAGCAGCGAGATTTTCGGAACAGTTCTGAAATCCGATCCCCGACTTCCGTCATTTTCTCAGACCAGGCCTCAAATGGGAGAGCCAGCATGGTTCTGAATACACCACAGTCCACATTGAAAGCCTCCAACACAAACAGGTCTGGGGAATTCAGGCTCTCGCCCCTCCGTCTGCTCGCCCTTAAGGACCAGCGCCCGGATTCTGTAGTTTTCGATTCCCACACTGCGCTGAAGAGAATTTGTCCCTTTCCAATTTCAGTATCAGTCGGGAAACACTGTCTTCTGGTTTTCTTTGCAGATCGAGGGTCAGCCTCATCTTCTCTTGTATTTCGCTCTAAGACCAATTCCATATCTTCATTGGCACGAGGAATTGCAAGCCTTAGCACTGCCCAGTCATTATAGGTGAGGCTGCATGTATCCGATATCGGTGAAAGCTCCTCATCCTTGTCCAGCTGGTACAGGTAAAGCTCTCCGGTCTCATAACGGAAAACATAACCCCATGACCCCCATAGACCATGAGGTTTTAAAGACCAGTCTGCCTTGAGGGATCCAAGTACCGGGCTCTGCACGCGGCACAGATAAAATTTCGATTTCTTTGGGGCATCCGCTCTAGGCCCGGAGTTGTCATAGATGGATATCGGGGTCTCGCATAGAAGAGATGTTCCGCCTGTCACTATTTCTCTTTTATCCACAGTATTTGAGGCAGATGCATCAGGTGACGAAGGTGAGCTTACAGGTTTATCCAACACTGGGCCCAAATCCGGTTTCACTGCTATTGGGATCTCATATACAACAGCACGTTCTTCTTCAGCAAGCAAGTATTTGTTCATTAACGGTGTTGACTTCATCATCTTAGCGAATGTCTTAGGGCTAGGTAACTTCGAATCCGTATCAGCTGATGCAGAGGAGGTAGGTCCATTTTTCTCAGCAGCAGGATGAACTCGTTTAGTTCCATTCATTGTAAAGTTCTTGAACAACTCTTACAAGTAGAGTGCTTGATTTTTCCAGCATTACTTATAGCAGAAACAGTAAAGGTCAAACCCCCCTGTCTCTGTTTCTATTGGATGAATTGAAATTAGCGGGAATATATTGTAACACGTGCTAAGCACGCTGAGGTCATGAGACATCCGGGGGGTCATATGACCGGATGGGGGGAGGGGCATCATGTGACCGGATGGGGGGAGGGGCATCATGTGACCGGATGGGGGGAGGGGTGTCATGTGACCGGAAATTAATATCAATTAATTAGGGTCATTAATCACTCATCCATCAAACTCCGATTAAATTTTGACAGAAGGGTGTCCATTAGGTCTCTCTCACAAATATGTTTGTGAAATTACTGAGGTTTAAATGGGCCTTAAACTATAAAACGGGTATGTTATTGTTTTTTGTGACAGAGGATAACTTGATCTACTCTTCTTTGTCACAGTTTCCATTGTTTCAAACAGCAATAAAAATCAGACCATGTGCAAGTTTATGCGAACAACAATTTTTTGAAGCTGGTCCTGATCTATGAACACAAACAGACATCTACATATTTATTATTATTAGTGGATTTTCATGGTTTCTTGCTTTTTCTATTTGTAAAAGTGGCCACAGGAAATGCACCACATTAAATAAATACCCACGTGAAAGAGAAAGTCATCAAATAATAATGAAAGATTCTTCAATACTCTGTGGAACTCATAAATTAAGGTGTACACTAAATAATGTTTTAGCTACATTGGTTTTACATTGTTGATGCTGTACCATCACTGTGTAGACCCATAAATTAAGTTATTAAATGTGTTTAAGTTAAAGAGACTGTACTTGTAATTTTTAAAAACATATTAGAACCTCTACAAAGATTTTATAAAGCAATATAAAGACAGACTGTGTTTCTGTGAGAGAGCACATTATTCTAAACACTTCTAAACAAACGTCTATCACTTATTGATGCAATTTGGAAGAACCTCTTTATTATAAACTATTATATCTTCTTGTCTGATGACTTTATCTGTATTATTTTGTGGAACTCGTGGCATAATATAAACATCTCCCAGGACATTCTGGTTTAATCTAGTGAACCAGTGTGTGTTCCTTCACTTTGTTTGGACAAGAAGTGGCAACTCTACACCGCTGGGAACAATAACACGACCAATGTGGCTTCCTGTGGCTTACTCACCCACAGCTCATATGTGGTCACACACACAGCAGAGTGCAGAGCTAAACGACCAAAAACTTTTGGAGATAGTTTCACTGGGAAAAAAACAAACAACTAGAAAACCTATAAGAAAAAACTTGCATGATGAGAATATGAGTGCCACAAAACGTGCCTTTTCTGGTTATAATTGGGCAGTTGGTCCAGTAAGTACTTGAAAATCTATAAATTTACTGAGCTCGTATTTCTAAATGAAAAGATTGAGAACCGCTGCTGTAAATTGATGGGAATGTGAAAGAGAAAGCAAATAACAAGGCGCTTATTCGTCGAAACAAAAACAAAAACAGTTAACTGAGATTAGAGCCCTCTCGTGTTCTTGAGTCCGCATTTTGGGGTAAATTAATCGATTATCTTAATGTCTCTGCAGAGGAATTTAATTATATTTTGACGTGCCAGAACGAGTGCTTGTTACGCCTGCCCATCTGGTACCACAGGAGGCGGTCATATCACCAGCGCTCTCCGGCTCAATGGACTAACTGTCTTCATTTGCAGGGTTTCATAAGTGCTACACCCTGGACGCACTTCAGTCTCTCTGCGGAGGTTTCACTTGTTCCTCTGAGCTTCCTTCCCGTCAGCGCACAGGGGTCACATCCTAACATGGCTCGGAGACTCTGGCTCTTGCTAAGCAATTTGTTGTTTGCTCTCTCGTTTGGCGCGGAAGGGGCTTACAGCAGGGAGAGAGTTTACTTTATCGGAATCATAGAGGACGACTGGTCTTACGCACCAAGTGAAAAAAACCTACTGAACGGCCGGAACATCGAAGATGACGAGTAAGTTTTTATGACTTTCTTCGGGCTTGTTGGAAAGGCCTTTTTAGTGGTCATCTTTACGCTTCCATTTTCATTCATTTGATCTATCGCGTTCTGTGACCAACCCACATGAGGTGCGAAGGTAAACAGAGACGTTTAATAGTGAAGAGACGAGAAGAAACTGCAAATGAATGGAGAAGGGATTTACTCTTTCTAGATCAAAACTGTTATTTTTTCGGGTTATTAGGGCACGTTATCAAGGTGTGACAGAGTTTAGACCTCTGACCGGACTGTTGTGCGTGGCTGGAAGTCTGACTGACGCGCAAAATATTAACAGAGAAAAACGCGCGGCTCTTCTGATGCATCAGTGCACCTACTACGTGTTTCCACACCAGTCACAGAACAGGAAAGGGAAGGCTTAAAAGTTATTTAAGTTACGGTGAAGCTGCTGTATATATCGAGTGAGATGAAAAGGTATTTGATACCTCTCAATTTTATTTTGTTTTTGTTTCAGAACATAAAAGAAAGTTTTCTTTCAGACCAACTTTAGTTGAGTCAATACAAGCTTATTTCAAAATCTCAAGTTATGATTTTAAACTAAACCAGACACATCGCACAGTGTGAAAACAATGAATTGCCCTCCAAATCTAATGGCGGCAGCATCAAGGATTTTTGACCACTGGTGGCCTGTTTATGGTCATGCCACCGGATCTCAATCAGACCATCACACTACTACCACCGTGTTCCAGCATGATGTTCTCTTTCTGAAATATTATGTCAGTTTTATGTCAAATGTAATAGTACAGACACCTTCCAAAAAGTTTAATCTTTGTTTCATCTGTTCATATACCAAAAATGCTTAAGGAACATCACGATGTATAGTGGCAAATATTAGATGGATCTCACAGTTGTTTCTACCTTGGATTTCTCCTGTGGATAGTTTTTCTGTTGTATGATTACTAAACATATGGCCAGCAGTGCCACAGACATTATTGTCACATTTTTTTGTGACTCCTTGGATGAGATATTGTGGTGCTCTTGGAGTAATTTAGCCACTACTATCAATTTGTGTCACTGTTTTTCATTACTTCTTTATTTTTATTTATTTATTTATTTTTTGCTTCTTGAATTTCTTGCTGCTTTTTGAGATTAAAAAAAGCAACAAGAAAATACTTCACCATGACGCAAACTGACAACAGTCTGCTTCATGTTAGACAGGATGTATTTTAGTGATTTTTGTATGATTTATTTGATATGGGATATTTCAACAGCTGATCTGACATTTAAAAATAAGCATAGGCAATTTCTTAAAGTAAACAATAAATAAAAGTGAAGGAATAGGTTGTTGAGTACTTGAAAGCAACAAAGAGCTTTTTAACGTGCAGGATTTGTGAAAAAAAGTAATATTTTGTTCTTTTTGTTCTCTTTTTCAGTTACTTATTTCTTGTAAAAAAAATAAAAAAAAACATTGATCACAGTAAATCCAAGAGAATACTATTTTTTTTCATAAAAAGCCAAACATTTAATTAATACTTCATCTGAATATTGCCAGAGAAAACAGAAAAACATGGACAATCATAAAACACCTTGTCACCACACAGGCATAACGTTTTTTTAAAAACTTTTTATTGCACAACAAGCCAGAAAGCCCCGCGGTCTTGCAAAAAGATCAAAATAAAGTTACAAGTTTGCATTGTTCTTCTTTTCTGATTGCTGCAGTTTTGAGGTGGGTACATAGTAGCTAAACTGCATTTGTCACAGGTTCAGAAACAGCTTATTATCTTTGAAAAACATGTAATCATAACAAAAACATCTCAAATTGTAGAGGATCTGGCCAGTTATAAACTATGCTGCATAATTAGCCAAAATCAGCTTCTATAAGATCTAAAAACCTACAATTTTTTCCAGCTACTTGAGTAAAATTTCACTATGTGCAACACAATAGAATTGATTTGTTCACCATACAGAACAAATATATGTGTTGAAGATGGCCTTATGGGCTGAGATATATCTATTTTGTATAGTTCCTCTACTTTATATATAACTACTTCCTCCTCTTTCTATTTCAGACATGCATCTATTTTCCTGGAAAGAGGGAAAGAGCGCATTGGCAGCACCTACAAGAAAGCAATGTACAGAGAGTACACAGACGCCACCTACAGCCACCTGGCGGCCCGGCCAGATTGGCTGGGTTTTCTGGGACCCATATTGCGAGCCGAGGTTGATGATGTCATCATAATTCACTTAAAAAACTTTGCTAACAGGAGCTACTCCATACATCCCCACGGACTTTTCTACGCGAAGGACGCAGAAGGTAAAGTATCACACAATGAACAAGCTCACAGTTGGAGAGGAATCACAAGTTCTCGTAAAGAGCATGTGTTGGATAGCCGTGGCTGAAAATGTGGACGCAAGAAGCATTAATTTACACTGATTATGTCAACTATAGTTGCTTATATGCAGTACATATGAGCATTAATGTCATGGTGTTATTTTAGAAAGTGAAAGTATCTCTGCTCAGTTAGTTCTCCAATATCAAATGACTGGGAAGCCCTGTTTTAAGCTCCATTACTCCCTGGCCGTCACAGACACTAGTGGAATGTGTTCAGTGGTCTCTTCCAGCTGCTACATTACACAAGAGTCAGATTACTCTGACAGCTCTGGGAGGCTTTAGCTTCTGTTGAGCATTTCCTGCTCTCCACCACCCCCTTTAATCGCACCCCATTCTGAGGAAGATTTTTTTTAATCACAGTCAAAACACAAACCGCTTATTTATGTTTTTTATCTTCATGAAGCTTTTCTGTTAAATTTCCACAGATGTACAAACTGAAACTGCTCAGGAATAAAAGATGATGTGCTTAAAAGAGGAACTATAAAGGCTGTCATCAGATACATATAACTAATACATTTGGTTATTAACCACTGTCATGTGAGGAAAATGCTTTTGGTTTAAGGTTCACCAGTGCAAAGTGCTCCAAATTCAAATGCACAAAGTGATTTAGCTTTTTGAATAGAAAATATAGTATAAACAGTTACATTCATTCTATAGACTACAAAACAGTTCTAAAATTATGCAAAATGCACGGACAGATGATAGTAGGAAGTTTCTTCGCATTGAAAGAAAGTTCTTTCTACTTTTGCCACATTCATCCTCCGTATGAGGAACTGCTGGAAAGATATTAATGTCATCTGTCCATTATTAGCTTGTGCTTGATCAGGAAAAGCGATTGCTGCAAAGTCAATAAACTGATGCAGTTGGTTGTGAGCTTTTCTGTCTTGTTGCCCTGCTGGAATCAAGTTTGAATGTACTTAATCATCTTTTAATCCTTCTGTATATTGAACTGAGATGACTATATACTTCTGTATAAAATGGATCTGTTGGATTTGTAGAATTTGTTGTAAATCAACATTAAATTCACTTCAAAATATTGTGCTGAAAAGATGGAATGCTAAGGAAAAGAAAGTTGCTATTTCATTAAGTTCTTGACTAATTTTAAGTTAAAAGGCCACAAAATCACTTAAAGAAACTCAAGAGAACCTAAAGTAATTGAATGATGTGGTAAACCTGAGGAAAGTGAAAGCATATTATTGCGCCTCTTCTGTAAAATTGATCTGAACATGAATAACGAGAGCACTAATAATGGGCTTTGTTTTATCAGGAGCTCTGTATCCAGACAAGACACTCAATGATTTGAAGGAGGATGACTCTGTCCCTCCAGGGGGCAGCTACACTTACCGCTGGGAGGTAAGACCGAGGTTTGCCCCCACAAACGATGACGCCGACTGCCTGACCTGGGTCTACCACTCCCATATTGATACTCCAAAGGATATTGCCTCAGGCCTCATTGGACCTCTCATCACATGCAAGAAA
The DNA here is from genome assembly GCF_003331165.1 of Xiphophorus hellerii. NCBI lineage: Eukaryota > Metazoa > Chordata > Actinopteri > Cyprinodontiformes > Poeciliidae > Xiphophorus > Xiphophorus hellerii. The sequence continues at coordinate 10,110,652 of NC_045682.1, forward strand.
GGTACAAAAAAGTATATGAAACACTGTCAGCTTCTCTGGAGAGTTTCATTGTATATATAATATATAAGAACTGCATTGTTCTTATCTGCACTATATATGTCTTTAATAATAAGTTAGCTGAACCCAGCATTAATTTGAAAAATAATTCTAAGAGAAGTTATCAAATTAAATAAAAATATCTGAAAAGACATTAAAGAAGCATTTGTTATTTGTGCTCTAAGGAATTCTGAAGAATCCTGGAAGACAAGTTTCCGAGTCGGCCCGCAAGGATGTCGATCAGGACATCTATTTGTTGTTCAGTGTGGTGGATGAAAACCTGAGCTGGTACCTGGAAGACAACATTAAGAGATGCTCGGAACCAGATGGGGTCTCTTCAGACGATCCAGAGTTTGAGGAGTCGAACTTGATGCATGGTGAGAACCTTTCCCCTTTTAAGACTGTTCTCATTGAAAACAACTGCACACATTATCAAAAGAGTACTTTTTACTGGTAAATTAGTTTTCCGATTGTAATCCTTTCCTGCTTCCCTTCTGTTGAAAAGTTAATTGTAATAATACTAAATTCTGTAAATACACTATTTTTTAAATTTGCTGTTCATTTAGTTCTGTTTTCTTTTGTACTACAGCTATAAACGGGTACACATTTGGTAATCTGCCTGGTATTAAGCTCTGCCAGCACCGGCCTGTAGCCTGGCATTTATTTGGGATGGGTAATGAAGTGGACGTCCACAGTGCTTTTTTCCATGGAAACACTCTGCTGGACCGAGGCCACCGCACTGATACAATCAGCCTGTTTCCGGCCACGTTCGCTACTGCTACGATGGTCCCAAAAATGAGAGGAAAGTGGCTGCTGAGCTGCCAGGTTAATGACCACTTACAAGGTAGGACAACTTGCCCTTTAACCTTTGTTTCACCTCTGCCCCCTCTAACTTCCTCCCCTGCTGACAGGGGAGAATGTGTGCCTGCGGGGTGCTGCTGTTTTTGTTACCAGCATTCACATAGCAGAGGGGTGTGTTTCTGTTCAAATTGGGCCATGATGTGTTTTATTGATGTCCAAAGTCCGGTGAACATCCGCCTCAAAGAATTGCACTCTCTCAAAATACAACAAATACAGCTCCTTGAAAATGTTTTTCACATTTTTATGTGACTGTTTAGAAAAAATCTTTTTCGTTTTGAGAGAGAGCGATACACTGAATCAGTCAGAGAAATGCGCATTTGTCTTTAGATATAATATTTAGAAAATCAGAGTAAGTATCAGCAAGTGAGAAAATAAAAAAAATAAAAGCAAGAAAGAAGAAGAATTGAAACGTAACACAATTCTCCTTTTATATCTTTTCAGTCACATGTACGGTGTCTTCCATCCATCTCTCTCCTGTAGGGAGTTTCTCTCAGTTTCTCCCATCTCTGGTTAATTGGAACCTCTGTCCCTAAATCAAATCTGGTTCAAACGAGTTTCGCTTGGAAAAAGAAGAAAAAAACATCTTCACTGAAACCTCCGTTATCAGTTCTTTCTTCCCAGTAAATAAGCCAAAGTTTTAATTTCCAAGACATGACAAATCAAGATGATATGGAGAATGAGGTGTGACGAATGCGATCACCATTTGTATTTACCCCACTTTACTACTCTGTTACTCCTAAGTAAAAGCCAGTACAACCAAGTGACTTAAGGAAGTAGTAAAAGAAAAACTAATGATGTTGATCTCAGTTTGATCAACCACAGAATATGGTTGTTCTGTGAAGGACTCTGAGGTTTGTTTGTAGTGAATAAACAGAATTATGAAAACTAAAGAACAAAGCAGACATGTCAAAGATAAACCAATTGAGAAATTGGTTCTCCCATAAAACTATATTACAAGTGTAAACTATCTCACAGAGAACTATACAACTCATCATCTAAAACTGGAAAGAATATAGCACAATCACTGACGGTTTTTGTATGAATAGCACCCTTAGCAATCCTGTCTGTCTGCCATTCGCTGACCAATAAAAACACAGGAATTCATCTCATTTCTGGCTGGGAGAAAGTGAAGAAGTCTTCAATAGGTGCGAACAAAAGTCTCTGTATTTTCAGTAGCAAATACAGTAGCACCTGTATTTACAGGTGTTTCCAGCTTCCTATTGACTGCACAAGCATAAACAACAAAAACAGGCTCAATTTTATACTTGTTTAACCTTATTTGGGAGCCCCCTTTTCATAACTGCCCTGGGTAACTAAGCAACAAAGCATGATTGCTAATTTACCAAAACATGATCACCTAAGATGATTGGTCTTGCAAGAAGAGCTTTAAATGGTGAAACAGAAAAGAGTCCCTTGGTAGTTCAGGAGGTGTTGCAAAACTCACCAGCTTGGGTGGAAAAACTGCGTCAAAACATGGAATTAAATGATCATCCCAGACTCCACCATGTCTGACTGAGCTTTAACTATTTCGCAAAGAACAAAGATTCAGTCTTAGTTCCAAAGTAGGTAAAAGCTTTCCAGTGTTAATTACACCAAAATTGGTCGGAAATAATTGATTCAGGATGTCAGTTTTTTTATTTGAACATTTAAAACAGTTAGACAAGCATGCACTCTTTCTTTTACTTCACCACTATGCACCAACATGTGCTGGTGTGTGACATTAGTTATGAAAAAAATACAGTGAATGTTTTGGTTGGATCATGACAAATTGTGAAAATGTTGAAAGTGTGTAAGGCATTAATTGTTAAAGTCTATAAGTGGTGTTGGAATTGTTTAAATTTGAGGCAAGTAACACTTTTTGATGTTCTTCAATTTCCTGTCATGTAAAGATAAGAAAGTTATTTTTGTAAACAAACTCATATTTTGTACCTATTTGATTTTTTTTCTCAGCTGGTATGCAGGCCTTTTACGAAGTGATGTCATGTGACTCTTCGTCTGGCAGCACAACAATACCTGGTGTTGTCAGGAATTTCTACCTGGCAGCAGAGGAAGTCCAGTGGAACTACGCCCCCTCAGAAAAGAATTTGATTAAAAACGCATCACTTACTGAAGAGGGCAGGTGAGTAATCATGCGTAGCATAGAGTAATGTTTTGAATAATCCAGAATCAAGGCCGATTGGTGAGGTTTGTGCTCTGAAAATGCGGACTTTCAGTGTATGAGTATGAGGATGTATGAGTTTTAAAGTGATTGAGCCAGAGTCCCATCTGAATTCTAATAAATAATGAAAGGTCTGAGTTTTAATGGCTCACATCTTGTCATGCTAACAGCTCAAAGCATTTTACACTACAACCAGAATAGATTGATAGGTAACTTTCCAACTGTAAGACAACTAGACTTGTCATTGAGTCACAACAACCAAAAAAAAAAAGAAAGACCAAAGTAATCCAAACATCCGCAGGATATGAGTTGAGGAACTTCTACTGCGGGTGGGGATGCCGCTGTTTACACCGGCATGAAAGGAGCAGAGGACGCTTTGAGAGATACACAGAGAGATTTCCTAAGAGTGGAAATCTTGGTCAGGCACCCAGAGAGGAAACAGAGACATCGATTGCATGTCCTTAGGAAGAGGTAGGAAAGTAAATTTAGAAAGCAACATCATCTGGGGGAGTGAAGAGGTTACCAGTTAACTCTAACCCAGGCAGGCTGTGGGAAGACTAGACTAGACTAGACTACACTAGATTAGTCTAGACTAGATTAGACTAGACCAGACTAGACTAGACTAGACTAGACTAGACTAGACTAGATTAGTCTAGACTAGATTAGACTAGACCAGACTAGACTAGACTAGACTAGACTACACTAGATTAGTCTAGACTAGATTAGACTAGACCAGACTAGACTAGACTAGACTAGACTAGACTAGACCAGACTAGACTAGACTAGACTAGACTACACTAGATTAGTCTAGACTAGATTAGACTAGACCAGACTAGACTAGACTAGACTAGACTAGACTAGATTAGACTAGACTAGACTAGATTAGACTAGACCAGACTAGACTAGACTAGACCAGACTAGACCAGACTAGAATAGAATAGAATAGAATAGAATAGAATAGAATAGAAATATATTTTATTATCCCCAGTTGGGAAATTCTGGAACAACAGCAGCAAAGAGACAGAAATCATCAAGATTCACAAATTATCTTGATAAATACGTCATTATTTGAAATGGTGTACTCCGATTCAAAGGCATGTCCAACTTAGTGGGATCATTTTAAAAATGTACAGTACATGTGCATGTGTATTTGAGCATTAAAAAACCAACAGGCGATTTACAAGAAGTGACAATGAAAACAACAGAGGAGTACAAATAACAGCAGAAATGTTTAAACCTTAAAGTTTAAGTTTTTTGAAATGAGAGTAAAATAAATATTATTTTGGGTAAATAGATCTGTAAGTAAAACGGAGATAGAGATAGATGGGTCTGACAGGAATAGAATAATAGATTTATTGATCTGGTTGTTTTCTGTTGTCCTTTCCTTTTTAGGGCATCAGAGGTGTTTTTTAGCCGAGATAATGGAGCAATTGGAGGTACCTATGTAAAAGTAATATACAAAGAGTACACAGACAATACCTTCACCCACGTCAAAGCATCACCATCCCATCATGGACTCTTGGGTACTTGTTTTTCTCTCTGCCTTTTTCTCCAAATGCACTGTTTAATGTTAAAGTTGCTCGTTTTGCATTTCTTCTGTCTTCTCAAAGCAGCCCGCTGTTAATTTCCTTTATCAAACCTTTGACCAGGTCCTGTACTGAGGGCAGAGGAGGGCGATATTCTTAGAGTGACATTCCAGAACAAGGCCAACAGAAGCTACAGCATTCATCCTCATGGACTTCACTATGAGAAACATTTCCAGGGAACCAGCTACGAAGATGGTGAGGAAGCAGTTGGTGACAATCCTGCTCACAGCAAACTTTAGAGGCTAAAACAACTAACTGTTTCTGGAGGATTGTTTTTTTAAAGCCTGTATTATAAAATTAAATAAAAAAAACTTTGTTGTGCCTGTCAAAAAAAAGTTTAGCTCTTTTGTAAAGCTAAACATTTTATTTTCACTCTGTTTTGCTCATTTGTTCCAAATTACAGAGAGAGAAAAATTAAAAACAACATTGACTCAGAGAATTCAGATAATAAAAGAAAATAGTAACAGTAATAAAAAAAACAACAACTATATTTTAATGAACACAAAATATAATGAGACTGTGAAAGTGTATTAATTGAACTTTCATTGCTTTGTCTGTAATGTTTCAGGTTCTGACAACCCAGGGTCACATGTTGACCCGGGTAAGGAATTTGTCTACACTTGGCGGGTGCTGGAAGGCCCGTCGCCATCCGATTCTCCCTGTATTCCCTACATGTACTACTCCGCCACGGATCCTGTCAAGGATACCAACTCCGGATTAGTTGGGCCTCTACTTGTGTGTAAACGAGGAGCGCTGGGGAAGAATGGAATCCAGGTAGGGGTTTTATAATCTCTTGGCACACACACTTTTCCCACAATAAGAGAATCCTACTGTGTTATGTATCCTCTAATTATAGTTGCACTGCTACAAAGCCATACATAAACACATTCTGTCATTTCTAGATGTCTCTGTTTCCTGAATTGTGTGTGTTTATTGTTCAACAGAAGGGTGTTGACAAGGAGTTCTTCCTCCTTTTCTCTGTCATGGATGAAAACTTGAGCTGGTATCTGAATGAAAACATCGAGCTTTTCGGCACTGCTGAGACAGATGAAGAAGATGAGAACTTTGTGGAGAGCAACAAAATGCATGGTAATCAGTTTGTTTGAAAAAGGCTGCACAGTTTTCTCTTAATGAGACTTTTACGAACAGAGATCATAGTTTTATCTTTCGAGATCCAGCTTGTACTTCGCTAATTATTTTGTCCCTTTCTGTTTCAGCTATAAATGGACTCATGTACGGGAACCTTCCGGGGCTGGAAATGTGTGCCGGGGACAATGTCATGTGGTACACCTTTGGGCTCGGCACAGAGGCAGACATACACGGAGTGTATTTTGAGGGAAACACCTTTGAGAAACAAAGCACTACACGCGATACAGTCAGCCTGTTTCCCCACACCACTGCAGCTCTCTTCATGCAGCCAAATAATCATGGTTTGTCCTTTGCATTCATTTTCTATAACTGCAAAAGTATTGTAAAATGTGATCTAAGGGAGGATAATGTTTGCACACCAAAACCCAGTGGCCCTTTGGACCTTCCACAATAGTTGTTAATATCGCTGGCAAAAAAATAATAGCAAAGAACTAATTAAGGCTTTTATACTTAGGCATAATAACAATTGCAGGTTGGAGTTTTTCAGTTTTTGTCATTGAATAATGGCACTTAATTTGCAAAGCGAAATTCTTTATTTGTTCTTTATTACATTTTCTACAGATATCAACAACCAGTAGAAGAAAATGTATCGCTGATTTTCCATCATTTTAAACCGTACAAAAAAACTGGTGATTATTTTAAAAATACAACAAACTTCCTATATGTTTAGCCTCTTACTAATTGTTGGTTTTTGCTTAATGAATGTAATTCATACATGAATTCATACATTCATACAATAATTGTACTCTTATGAATGCTTACTTTCAGTATTTACTGAAGCCTGCAGAGTCTCAGAGGTTTTGGTTTTGTGCAATATTGCAAACTGCTGTGCAACATGACCCTGGAGCGAATTTGTTGGGTTGTTTGCTCCTTAAAAGATTGGCTATCCTAAATATTTTCTTCGGGGAATTGTTTCAGGTAGACAAAGAAAATGATTTGGAAACTGTCTTGTATCTCCTCATGAAACTAGCTTATGGGCAGCAGTCTCAAGTGTGTTCAAAGTGTTTTGGAACACACTTGTGGTTGCTCTATACTAGGAAACTACCAAAAATACTGGCTTTTACTGAGGGAAATTGCTGATCAATTAATCCAATACATCTGATTATTAATTTTAAAAGTCTTCTATAAAGTTTATTATGTATACCTGGGACTCAACAAGGGTCTTCTTGATTTATATCATGACATTTCCCATTGTGTCATTGCTTTAATTTTAGGAACACATGAGTTCCACAAAATTACTGATGGGAGAATTTGCAGGAAATCTCAATAGTAGGATTTAAGTGATAAGCTGGAGTTTTGGGACAAATGTAATTTAAAACAGAAAGAGGGATGTGTGCTACCCTCCCACACAAAACTTTCAAACAGCTGAAGACAATCTTTTTTGTTCCAACAGGAAATCTACTAAGAATCATGGTAATAAAATTTGATGGCATCATTTGTTTTGTTCTTTGACCCTCTCAGGTCTGTTTGAGGTGGACTGCAGAACAACAGATCACTTCTCAGCTGGCATGAGGCACCTTTACAAAGTCAAACCTTGCAAGGGAAAAGGCATACATGCCCCACACTCTGACTCTCCCAGGATTGTGAAGTATTATATCAGTGCAGAGGAAATTGAATGGGACTACTCACCTACAAGAGACTGGGAGCTGGAGAAACACAAAACAAATCCAGAGGAGAGGTGTGTGAGTAAGGCAGGACGACTGTGAGATGATGCGTCTATGTGTTGCACTTGGAGCCTGTAATTAGTGGTGGAACTTATTACTGTTTGTTGATGGAAGCTAATTGGTACATGTCTCCCAGTCCAGGCAATATATTTGTGGGTAAAGGGGAGAACAGGATTGGCTCCCGCTACAAGAAGGTAGTGTATCGTGAATACACAGATGAAACCTTCAAAAATCAGAAGGCACGGGAGGAACACTTGGGCATCTTGGGTGAGATCAGCACCTCCTTACATCAGCATTGCTAAATAAACTGAGAGAATGGCAGAGAATATCTTTCTTCCATTTGTAGGTCCGATAATCCACGGAGAGGTGGGAGAGCGGATTCTGATTATATTCAAAAACAAAGCCAGTCGGCCTTACTCCATCACACCACACGGAGTCAAGGCCAGCGGTTCACACACTGATGTTCAACCTGGTGAGAATAAGGAAAACAAATCTGTATAACAGGAGCTGTTTCCTCTGAATTAACTTTATGGAGTTTATATATTCTATCTTTCCTTCAGGCCACATTATTGAGTTGACTTGGGATATTCCTAAAAGCTCTGGACCAACAAATTCAGATCCTAACTGCATCACCTATGCTTACTTCTCATCTGTTGACTACGTCAAGGTACATCCCTCCTTCTTACAGAAACATTAACTTGTAAGTACGTCATTTGCAGTTTAAATTTCATGTCTAAATAGTAGCTAAAGCACTCATGTCTTCATGCTCAGGATCTCTTTAGTGGTCTTCTTGGGCCCCTGGTGATATGCAGGCGTGGGACTCTGGGCCATGGCGAGTTGGTTGGCAGACAAAGGCGGGACATAGACAGGGAGTTCGCGCTGCTGTTTTTGGTGTATGATGAAAACCAGTCCTGGTACTTGGATGACAACATTAAGACATACCTTGGCGTCGACCCTGGAACATTTAAAAAAGACGAAGACTTTAAGGAGAGTAACTTGATGCACGGTACGAACAAAAGATGGTGGTGTGGAAACTTTTACTTTTTAATTAAGCGATTTGTAAACTTTAGTCACATATAAAGAGTGGAAATAAACAAGTGGAAACACTGTGTGGATAGACATGCTTTGAATATAACATTTGGAGACACTGTCTCAGTTAGACTTACTTATGAAACATGGACTAAAAACATTTCCCTGTGGTCTTATGAATCATTTTCTGTCTGCACATCATGGTCACTGTGTCGTCCGTTTAAAAAAAATGACCATCTATTTTTGGCAAGCACGGACCGTTTATGAGATCTCTGTGAGATGCTTTGTAACAACTGACCTATTTGGTCAAGACAATGCCAAAAAAACATTCTGCACAAATTACAACAGCAGAAGTGTTTACATTTCCAGCGGTCCAGAGTGGTCATCCAGTCTAAGTAAATGGTACATTCCGAAACAAACAGCTTGAGAAATTTGGTAAAATCCTAAGATTAAAAAAAAAAAAGTCTTGCACAAGTACAACAACAAGTTTATAACATATGGTGCAACAAAGGAGAAAACAGCTCTTTTCCAGCTTACATCATTTATAGTCAAAACAGGGTAGTGTTATGGTAAGAAGGTTTAATTTTATGTCAAGATGGTTTCCCGTCACAGCTGGTTGTGTGATTTATAAATGTGTGTGTTACAGGAATTAATGGTAGACTGTATGGTAACCTCCGTGGACTGGTGATGAAGGAGAAGGAGAAAGTCGACTGGTATCTACTTGGCATGGGCAATGAAATAGACATGCACACAGTTCACTTTCATGCCGAAACCTTCATCTACAGGGTTTGTTCCAGGACACTCACAGTTCCTCGGTTGTGTTATTTTGCATATTTCCTCTTCTTTGTTCCCTTTGCGGTACCTTATGGACAGTTGTGTGTGTGTGTGGGTGCGTGTGTGTGTGGGTGTTAGACGGACCATGTGCATCGCGCAGATGTTTTCGATTTGTTCCCTGGGATTTTCCAGACTGTTGAGATGGTGGCGGCAAACCCAGGGACATGGCTGCTCCATTGTCATGTCTTTGACCACATCCATGCAGGCATGGAGACCACTTATACAATAAAAGGTGCGTATCTAAAGCATTCTGTTTGTGCCGCTTATTAAACATACACATATTCAAGCTGTCAAACTGTTCCTCCTACATTTGCTTTGTTTGTGTCTTTACAGCTACAGAAATCCACTTGCGAGGTGAGCGAATTATAGAAGGATTTTTTTTTATACACTCAACAATGTGCACAAGAGTAGAAAATGAATCTCAGTGCAAGTGCTGTCCTGCTTTGTAGAAGGAGTTTAAAAAGTTTTACTCTGAGTAAATAATCAACTATCTCATCCTCTACACTTGAACAATTTTTGGAAAAATCTTTTTGAGAGATTTGGGTCAGATTACAGTGCCAGTGCCACGCCCTTTTATAAATAGGAAATACTCAGAGAGGGATCGTTGAATAATTGTTTAAGAATTTTTTCTACACTTTTATCTTCAGAACAAACAGCACATTTTATTTTAGATTTAGGTCTAGGAACTGAGGCAGATAGAGGAAGGTTCATTTTATGTTTGTTGAACTATTTCCCTGTTCCTGTTTTTGGATCAGTTCAAACTTAGGCCTTCTTCTGGACTTGTTTGCCAAAGTTTCAGTTGTATTATTGAAGCAGATATGAATAAATTGTGGGGAAATAGCTACCTTCTTGTGGCCTTCCCCTAAGTTGAGAAATTCGAAACACAGTCGGTTCATTTGAATGACATATTTCCCTTTTTTTCCTTTCACTGCAGTGAGTGTGAAAGAGAAATGTGCCCCTATACACGATACAAAATTTCATCCCATTGAAACACATTTTAAGATTATCAAGCCTTCTGACCACTGCAGGATCCTTGTTATTAGTTTGGACACAATCAAGCATGCATCCCCCTTAACACCAAGTAAAAATTAGACAGATAGGGAGTGGTAACAACTGTTGAATGAAGGAGTTTATGAAAAAAAAAAAACTTATTTCCTTTCTAGAAGGGAAACTAATGATTAGGGTAATCAAAAGGAGGCCTCCTAACATTTTGCTTTAAGTGCTGTCTATTCCATTTGTTATCTTAAACTATTAATTATGTACATTTTCTTTTAAAATCTAAATATAACAAAGGTGAGAGCAATATAAGGCCTAATGATAGCTTTATTTATTTTAGACATATGAACTGTTTGAAACAAAGCATTCATTACTGTACCACACAAAACATCCCAAGTAATCCAGGCCAAGGGGCCAAAAATAGAAAACAGAAATAAGAATATAATTGAAGCCTAGAATTTATACATTTGTAATTATAAGATAAGATTATTTATTTGTCTCCCATGGGAGAAATTTGTCTGAGAAGAGGGAACAAGGCTGCAGTACAACAAAGACAGAACAATACTGTAGCTTTTCTGATTGTCCCAAAGGAAATAGGAAAAGTTTACACACTTATGTGATTATGTCCCTATTTTCTAATAGTTATTTACAACAGTCCGATGTAGTGTGAAATAAAACAAACCTTAGCATATTTAAACACTAAGGTATTCTTTAGCTACTGTCAATATTTTGTATTCGACCTGGTAGAAGCTCAGCGCTCATTTAACTCTGTCCAGCACCAGTCGGAGAGTGGTGCAGGTTGCAGCGTTAGCGTCGTTATGCGAAGCAATTGGAATGTTTTTCACAATCTGATTCTGTTTGATTAGCGTTCAGCAAAGGAACATGTTATCATCTGGGTCAGGTGACCTTGTGGCGCCGACGGTATGCGTGCAGTCATGTTCATGAACATATTAAAAAGGAATATTTTTTTTAAAAGCATTTCTGGAGTTACTTTAACACTAGGACTACCAGGATTTTGAGAAATTCCTATCTCTACCAAGAGGGGCCAGATTGGGTATCTTCCTAGAGCTACCGAGAGAGGGCCAAACTGGGTTATTAGCATCCAAATGTGGCCAAACTGACGACTCTGAATGGTCTAATTAGCATCCCTGTAGATGAGCAGGGGGGAGGAGAGCCAAACTCACTACATCAACTTTCACGCTGATTGTCCTTGGAACAGGATGGTAATGGCCTTATTTACATAACAAAGGCGCCTCTTCACACCCTCTCTTGGAGGGCCAAACTGGCCCCTCTCTGGTACCTGGACGAAGATTCCCATTTTGGGAATCTTTGGTAGTTCTATTGTTAAACTTGTTCCTTGTGTGATCAGAGAACTAACTTTCTTGTGTTCCTCACAGCTACTGCACCAGAACATAAAGTCGGTTTCAAGACGCTGCTGTTCGCACCTGGACTCGGTCTGCTAGTCAGAAGAATTTATAGATGAGGGACAGATGATTGTATGTGTGTGAGCACAATTATGGTCAATGATGCACCTTTCTTTTGATTGCCTAAAGTAATCAAAACTATGTAAGATAATGCATAATAGATTGTATTGTGTATGTTATGTCAACCACTGGATGGTCATGCCTATTCCAATAACTTGATGGTATTTTTTAATTGTGCACTGTCAGTCCATTATTTTAAGAAAAAGGGAGATGTTGAACCAAATATTTTAAGTTGGTTTTGAATGTATGGGTAAATCTATTTCTTCAAGCTGTTTTGTTAGCTTGAAGAAATTTGTTTTTGATGAAAAGAAAGATCACTGTTTTTTTTTCTCTCTTTTTTGACTTCTGCATGTGAGCGTCTCTTACTACCACAAGGTGGTGATCATTCATGCATCCATTCAGTCTGGAAACAAACGGAAAGTTATTCAAAGAGCAGGTCGCCGAGTCTGTCTGAATGCAGCAGTCAACAAAGTCTGCATCACGGTTCACAGATCTATGGATTTTTGTTATGGAGACTAGCATGGTGTGAATGTTGTAGATTTTGTGAAATTATATTGAGTTCACCAGATGGATTCAGTTGATTAGCAAGAGCTTAGTTTTTCATGGGAAGTTTTGTTTAAATGGGGACCAAGAAAGCAGTGCTGCAGTTTTAAGTCAAATTTCATTCAAACCATGTATTGTTTTTCATAAGGTTCATTTTGTTTCTGATTTAGTTATTTTGTTTCTAATTTAGTTATTAACTGAAATTACATTTTAACCTTGGTGAAGTGCTCATATTTTGGTTACACAGCAACTGTTTGTGGGTCTGGTGGACTCGCTGCATTTTACTGTTGAAATTCAGCACAAAATAAATATAAACAGAATTTTTGTTTGATTTTTGCCTTTAGACTTTAAAAGAAAACATTGTAAGAAAAAAAAATATTACTCATTCATGTTTGCTCTATGACAAAAACATTTTAATTTAAAAATGACCAAGTTTCTTTTCAATATCTTTATCTTATTACACAAGAATCAAATGTGATTGTAGTGTGTTTTCTAAATCTTAATGTTGCTCGAAAATAATAAATATTTCCTCAAAAAGTCCATTAGTTGGTCACATAACATTTTCAAACAGGCCTGTAGTTATTTGTGTTTGCAGCAGATGGATTTCCTTATTCAAAACAATAAGGCTAAATATATAAAATCTGAACTTGGAGATCTGTCTGTATATAACAGCATTGTGGCTGCATGGGGCCCACAGAGCCCGTTGGGAAAAACTAGTGCCTTGAAATTTTGAAACTGAATTTTTCGTTTTGACAGTTCAGGACCTTTAAAATAAATGTGTTCAAATCCCTAAATCCCTCCTCTAGTATCTTCCCCCAATGAACCAGATATATAATGAGATGGATAAACCCTATGAAGTAAAAAATAGTGCACTGTTGGTTAATTTTAATTGTGGTCTATTTGTGTATGCAGGAGTTTGTGATAAGACTGAATAATTATTAAGCCTTTCATGGGCACTCATAGTAGCAGGTCTAGAAGACGGTCCTTCATCATTTCCTGAAACACAAATCCAGGGTGTGATAGAGGAGTGTTTCTTTACCTCTCAATCTAACAGCTTGACCTGTGTACCAGCAGAAATTAGCATATCAGTGTTTATGTCCCTGTGATTGTTGTTGTTCACTCAGTGATTGACTTGCATATTGATCACATCAGATCTAGAGTTCACTGCAAGTTAAGACAAACACTACCCAAACTGAAAAACAACTTTTAACCATCCTGGATTTGTAACCCTTCCAACTTTCATGCAATTCATTTAAACTTCTAAATCTTTAGGCATGAATATTATAGTATGCACGTATAAGAGTTACTGATGACTGTTTTATCTATTTTTTTAGTCACAAAATGGGTCAACATGAGTAGGCCTAATGTGCAGCATCCAAGAATGTGTTTATTGCATAAATTAATAAAATAAATTATTAAAAAAACAGCTTCTGAGTCTTTGATCTTCAAAACGTGGGCATCATGTGCACCCAGCATATGATGCCCACCCTCCACCCTGTCCTTTAAATGTCTAATTTTTATTTTTTATTTCAAATATATCTTGTTTTGATCATTGTCTTCTAGGGTGGTTTTAACTTTATAAAAACATAACTGAAAAAGATGAAATGGCTCTTTAAATTGCCATCAAGTGAGAAGCTGTATGTCAGATGACAACTTCTGCCTCATGGTCAGCCGAGGAATATTTTCTCCCAGAGATTTGCGCGCGCGCGCTACAGTGACATGCAAACTTGTCGGAAGTACTTATGGCGCCCCGCAGCCCTAGACATGAAGCCCACATCCTTATTAAAAACGCCACTGCTTGCTGACCATATTTCGAAAACAAAGCACAGTAAACATCTGAGAACCGCTCACATAAGCGCTGAATCTGCGTCAAGGCTTTGTTCTTGCTCTCCTGATCAATCAATAGTTACGACTGAGCCACAGAAGTGTTGACACCTGCAGATATGCTGTCTTCTAACTTCTCAGACACTGTTTGGCTTGATTAATCCCTTCCGTTTACACACACGTCACATTCTCCAACGACTGATAAGATCAAACTTGAATGCCACTGTAAATGGGTTTTTTCTCAATCTTCCCATCACCTCTGTTACGGGTGCATGACATTATCATTCTAGGTGCATTAGGTTTCTAAATAGATTAATAGCCTCGTTTTCACATCATTGCCCTCAACACAAGTCTTTCTCAGAAACTGGGAGCTGACGAGAGCACAGGCTGTACGCAGCCAAAATTCATTAGGGGGCGCCCTTTGCTGAGCGCTGGAGTATATATAAATGTTGCTTTTCACAGATACCTGGTCACAGACAGCCAAGACAGACACAGAGAGCTGGGTGCTTTGAAGCACTACCTGCAGCCTGGAGTGGTGAGAATTATTTTTTTATATATTTTCATAGACATCTAAAAGGAAAATGATTAAAGAATGAGACTTGAACATGGGTTATCAGTTGACATAAATAGGAATTTGAGTAATTAATATGAGCAAACTCATTACTCTTAGAAGTGGTGACTTCTGTGGGCGTTACTTTTTCAATCCGCTGGTTCTGCATCTCATTTGAGGGTGTGTTTTGTGTGAGTGAATAAAACAAAGCAGGTTGTTTAATTTGTTGGGAATGCACTAAAGTAATTGCAGAAAAACGTTTTTGCCGGTTGGGTGAATATATGAGAGGACATTTGGGGAGGGGGCTGCGCAGGAGAAACACAAGAGGGTCATCGGTTGACCAGTCTTCAGACCAGTCTGGACCAGTTTACTCTCCTGAAGGAACTCTGTGGTGCTAATACTTGATTGTTCTTTTCTTTTATTTTATTTCTTATCTACTATAACTAAGAATGTATATAAATCCCCACAATTTATAAGAACAATTTGTTCCTTTTTGTATTAAATCCATCAAAAAGGAATGAAGGGTGCCAAATAGCTCCTTCCTTACAATACTAGCTCATTTGCAATTTCTTAACACAATCAGTGATCTCCCAATGGTGCAAAGTTAGATGCTCAATCTGGTCTCATTTGAAAAACCAGCCCTTCCAGGGTTTTACTGACTCCACCGATAGGCTGACTTTACCACTTCCCCTCCCTCCTGTACTTCTCTTTTCAGATAAGAAATCCGTCACTCCTCATTCTGACCGTCAGTCGGGGAGGCTCTCTCTGCTCTCTTCTAGCCTTCTTCCTCTTCTGTCCTTTCTCTTTCTCAAGCTCTCCCTCTCCCCCTCGGCCATGGCTCCGACCCTCGCCACAGCCTTCGCCAGGCGCTGGTGGATGGCAGTGACTTCCATCATTGAGAACCTGCTGTTTTCTGCTGTGCTGCTGGGATGGGGCTCCCTCCTCATCATGCTGAAGTCTGAGGGCTTCTACTCTTACCTTTGCAACGAGGAAGGTGAGTCTGAATGTTTAGATAGCACTTCTATCACCGCTTACCATTTTCCATCATATTTATCTGGCCAGTCATTCAGGTTCAATGCTGTGAGTTTTCTCTTAATACGCTCTGAAAATACATTTCAAATTAAAGGTTGGGGGGAAAAGCAATGCTTTGACTTTAATTAAAGGATGTGACAGATTTTTTTTTCAAGAGATGTCAAGCAACACTGATACCTTCCCATCTTCTCAAGTCTTTGAAAATAAAATGTTGCCTGTGAAGATGTCCCAGGCTGGACTAAGGGGGTTTAACCAGATCAGATACGTTAGAGCATTCGGGCATGCAGGTAGGCAAAGTGGTCCGAAGGGACAAAAGAATAGAGTACGGTTTCTTGAGACAGTATGTTACTGTGCTGTTCTTGTCTCTGTTAGCTTACAATAGTTGAGGACAGAGACACTGACCTATTGAAAGACAACAACCAAGAATGGATCACATAAACTGCTTCTTTGTTGCTCCTTTAAAAAAAAAAAAAAAAAAAAAACTCGTAAAAAGATTAAGTAATCTTTTCCTAAAGTGTTCTTTTCTTCTTTTGTCTTATTGCTCATTTTAATAAAATTCCAGGTGGTGCTTTGTGTTTTAAAGAACAGATAACATTTCTGCACAATCTCTGATTTGACCAAGTCATGTATTTTATATGAGGCTTGGCAAAAATGACGGTTGAAAAAGGAATATGTATCTCCAGATGAATTGAAAGGTCAAATCCTTATTCATTCCCGTTATATTTAAATGTAAAAATAGTGTGCCTTGCTGAAAACTGTATCCTCACATCATGATGCCACCACCACCATGTGTAATGTAATGTTAGCTTTCTGCCAAAGATTGTGTTTCTAAAAGAAATTCAGTTGTGTTGTCATTTAATCAGACCATTTCACATTTTTGCTGTGCCTTTTAAGGGCTGGATGAAAACGGCAAGCAGGAATTTCTCACCCGAGTATTCTGCAGCAATTTAGTTATATATGATCATAGTTTATTGGCGATGTAAAGGGGCTGTATAGAAGTGCACAACACACTTTTCAGAGTTTAATTTGGGGGGGGGGTTGAAGTACCTGTCATTTACACACCACCTCACAATTATGTGAAAATGTGTGTTGGTCTATTACATGGAGTCTAAAAAAGTACACTAAAATATGTACTTTAATAAAAAATAAAAAGATTGCTTTAGATCTGCCACAGCAGTTTTATCTCATTCTGATTACATAAGACCAAAGAGGAAAAAAAGAACCTCTCAGCTCTTTTCAGCCATGTGACTTTGGAAATGAAGAACAGCGAGTTCCACGTAAAGCATTTATTACCAGTAATTTGGAAGTTTAAAGGGTGCTGATAAAGACCAGGGAGGGGACAAAGGCTGATAGAAAAGTGATGAGCCGTAGAAGTTAGATGACCTGTGCAGGAAACGGCTATAAAATAGTCGTGTGGTTTAAGTTTGGTTTTCCTTCTGCAAGTAACGTCACAGAGGGACCATGTGTTATGCAACAGGAGGAAATCATGTAGTCTATTGGAGTTCATGTGGCCACAGGACATCTCTTCTCTATTTTTACACAAACAGGTATTTTCTATTTTCAATTTTAGGCTAATGTCACTTCATTTTTCAATAGTTATGCATACAAACTAAAAGCAAAATTTATTCACAACTTGTCAGCACACCAAATACTCAATTTTGATATTGAGTTAGATCAATTTTTCCACTTTTGCACCATGAAACAGTATATATAAAAGAAAACACGTTTTCAGGATATTTGGAAAATCATATACAAAGTTCTGCAGAAGGCTTTGGCGCCTTTATTGTGAAATGTGTCATGATGTGAAGTTCCACTTTGCAATGGCACACTGTTACTGGCAGGTGGATTCAAAAGAGGCAATGTTTCATGTTGGTCTCTTCCTGAACCTTTGCACCTGTTCACATTATAACCTGAAGGTTCTGATAACCTTGCTCAGTTCATTAACTCTGCCAGCTGATCACCATTTATTCCACTCACACTTTATAAAGTCTCAATAAAATTCCAGAGAGCCTGACAAGATTTGAGTCAAAATGTTTCTCTGTGTTCCTGCTTAATTTCTACTGTCTGTGCACATTTTTTTGCTGACATGTTGCATTTTTTAGACTGATATTTACCGCACAGATAACTGAGGATGAGTTTACTCCACATGTGACGACTGCGTAATGATGTGTCATGATCTTGTGATGAAATAGAAGTGCAGACTTTACATTTCAGATAATAAGTGAAAGTAGATTTTAAAAGCTCATATTTACCATGTTTTAACAAAGAGGGTAAAAAAAAAAATAGAAGATCCATCTGACCATCACTTCATCATGTTCTACAGGTAACAGCTCCAGCTACAATCTGTCTCACTCCGCGGCGAATTCAGTCCCCCATGACTACGCTGATGCCTTCGAACCGGATGAATCGGACGGGGTGGAGATGAAGCCCATCGTACCGGAGGGTCCGCTGAGGATGAACGGCTGGCTGATCTGCAAAGAACAGGATGAGATGCTGAATCTTGCTTTCACAGTTGGCTCCTTCCTGCTCTCAGCCATCACGCTGCCACTGGGGATCGTCATGGATAAATATGGGCCTCGGAAACTTCGACTGCTGGGCAGGTGAGCAAAGCAATATTGGCTCAATAAAAAACAGAAACATGATATTAATTGCTGCTTTTCAGAAGGGCAATCAACCACAAAGAGTTAATTGAGATTATATTATACTCTTATAAAAAAAAATATACAAATTTAAGAGAAGTAGTTTTGGTCATTAAAAATGCTTGATCATCTATTTTCAGCACTTGCTTTGGCTTTTCCTGTCTACTCATTGCCTATGGAGCCTACCAGCCAAACGGTGAGTCCATGTGATCCAATCTGTCCATTTTCCATATCTACATGTGATGTAGTGATTGTCAGCAGTCTAATGATGTGTCATTTTTAGAGCTCTCCGTTCTTATCTTCATTGCACTCACTTTCAATGGCTTCGGAGGCATGTGCATGACCTTCACCTCCCTTACAGTAAGTGGGCATGCCAGGTTTGTGTGCTTTGCATTTTTCTTGCTGCAAAGCTGGTGCACCAGCTGCCTGTTGTTTGAGCAATGTCTGTGTCTATGAGACTTCCTCATTAACACGCTGCTAGAATCGTTTTACTGGACCCCTGGCTAGTCACTCTGTTTCATCTCTTGTTTGAATTCCTCCTGTTGTTCCGATCTTTTCTGAGGAGATTTACAGAAGCGTATTTCAGCTCTGCTTCAGATGTGAGGTAGGACCACTGAGTAACATGAAATAGGAATACGGTGCCATTTACACCCAAGAGCTTCGGTCTATTTTTGTTGGGGATTCTATGTGCTTGGGCAATGCGAAGCAGCACATAATTGTTGCATGAAAAGGAAAGAATATAGTGTTCTTGAGTTTCACAAATGAAAAGGACAGTATACAACCATATGCCACACTTTTTAGATTTTTGTCTATGAAAATGTTGAAATAGAAGCCTAATTTACCTCTTCAAAATGATCCACTATTCTGTGCTTTTCAGTCACATAAAACCTCAAATTAAAATACATTAATGGTTGTGGTAACACAGTGACAAAAAAAAAAGTAAAATTATTTTGCAAGTCATTATATATGTGTACAACTTCATAAGAGTGTAATACTAAAGAACTGTTTACATTACCAAAATATGGCCTCATATCATAGCTTCATTTGACTATATCTGACTTCACATACTGACATTTGGGACCAAAACAAGGGATACATATTTTAAATGGTTTTCACTAAATCTGAGAGGAGCCTTGGATACAAAGGCAAAGAAAAACAACCCATGATCTTAATTAATTCAAGGGATCAATGGGTGGACTCCTCTTTATTCTTTTGCATTCTTTCCTCTCTGTTTTTCGTCCTGCTGTTGCTTCCTCTCACCATCACTTTTAGCCTTTGATAACTCAGTCAAGAGTCCATGACGCTACCATGGTGATGCTGTTCACTGGACAGTGGCTCTACACCAGTAAATCTCTGTGAAACAACATTTCTTAATAACAACAGACTGAATCACTCATCTCTACTGTTAAGTCTTTTGCACGTCTTAAATGTCTCACTAGCTAAAGTTATGGGAATAATAGACTCTCCACAGTATGCATGAAAACATGTCTTTACCCTTGAATGCCGGTTCACCTCGTCACCTTAACAACCTCAAACGCTATAAAAGAAAGCCTTGGTGTTGGGTTAATCATTAAACACAAGCTACATCACTGGAGTACAGTTTCTCTGCACATCCCTCTGTGACTATTAGGAAGCACCGTGCAATACCAGTTTAACTCTTTGTCAGTGTTAAAGACTAATAAATATCTCTCTGAATCATGCTACTGCTGAGAAATACAGTAAACTGGTTCCCCAACATAGCAAATCCCCTCCCCAGCCCTATGTAAAAGAATGTGCTTGTTGTTGTTCAGCCACTTGAAAGCAGAGCAGTTCGTGAATGCCTTTTTGTTGGTTGTGTCGCCCCGTTTTGTCCTCCAGCTCTGTTATCCTTCTCTTCCAGTTGGAGCAGAGGGTGTAAACAAAACAAAATAAAAAAATTAAAAAATGAACTCTCTACCCTGTCCATCTTGTGTGCTTTGTTCCTGGTATCAGGACCGGTTCACCCCCCCTGACTGTTTCAGCTGTGTCGACCCCCTCCCCTAAGAGTTTTGTGTGGTGTAATGGACAGCTGTGTGTCCATGTGCGTCTGTTATGCTTTGATTTGCTTCATGTCAGTTTGTTGTGCTTTTACCTCCTCATTTTGAACCATGCAGTCTTGCTGATTGGTCCCCACTGTGACCTCTGACCTGAGTGTCGTTGGGCATCATCTTTATGGGGCCCCCATATGATTCCCTCATCTCCAAATAAATGCAGCTGACATAACTATGATGCTTGTTTAACCTTTACGCATACATTCACAGAGAAACAGACCTTATTTAACTTATATCTTTTAGCATCTTTGTTCGTTATTTCAGTGTAGGGTGGCATGTGGACAGAATATGCTAATCTATGTGTTTCTTGTTTCCTTTACCTTTTAGCTCCCTAATATGTTTGGAAACCTTCGTTCTACCTTCATTGCCCTCATGATTGGTTCTTATGCTTCGTCTGCGGTCACATTCCCTGGTGTCAAGGTATGGAAAAGTATTCCTTTTCAAAAATGAACATGAAATGAGTCCAAGCAAAATCTAAAAGAAATTCCACATATTTTTTGAACCTAGAAACAAACTTTTTCTGTCCATAGTATTTTTTGTTTGTTTATTTTCTTTGTTACTTTTTGGGGAAATTTAATGTAAAATTCTCTGTTGTATCTGTGTATTCAAAGGACAAAACGATTCTTGAAATGCTCTAATCTCAGTCAAACACATATCAGATATGATCTAAGAACAAGGAAGATAGCACAAAGCCATGTTAATGGTCATGTTAAAGGCTTTGCTCTATGAATCTTTTGGGCCATAAGTTGTTAAAAAAAAGTTACCTCCACTTCAGTTTGAAATTTTCCTTCATTGTGGACAGGTCATCTATGATTTTGGTGCCTCATTCATTACCATTCTTGTGGTGTGGGCTTCCTGTGCTGGACTTGTCTTCCTCAACTGCTTCTTCAACTGGCCGCTGGAGCCATTCCCAGGACCAGAAGATATGGACTACACGTCAGTAGCAAAGACAGTCGCATATTTATGCTCCCAAGTACACTGCCAACATAAATCCCACTCCCACTGAGAGAGTTTGATCAAAAATTATGTTGTAAAATATTTGCTTCTCTGCCTCCTCAGTGTGAAAATAAAGTTCAGCTGGCTAGGCTTTGACCATAAGATCACAGGAAAGCAGTTCTACCGCCAAGTGACCACAGTGGGCCGCCGCCTGAGCGTCAGCAACAACGTGAAACAAAAGGAGGTGGTTGGTAAGGACGGACGCACTCTCTGCCTATCCACCATGGACCTGGAAATGGACTGCAAGCCCGAGGAAGAATGTAAGAGTGCAGTGTAAAATAAAACTCCTGAAATGATGAAGGTTTAAAGAATTCTGACTTAGTTTGTACCCCTCTTCTAAATCTCTTGCTTTTGCTTTCTGCAGCTGAGTCTTTTTTGAAGAGCATCATGAGCCCTATTTTTATGCTTAGCGCATCGACCATGTGCATCACTCAGCTCCGCCTCTTGTTCTACATGGGGGCCATGAACAGCGTCTTGGAGGTGCTCTGTGATGGAAACCTTGACACAGGTCAGTCTGTTTGCTTCTGAGACATGTCTGTCTGTGTGCAATGACTAACTCAAAAGACAGCACCCGTCTGGCTTGTATCATGACCTACAAACAACTGAACGTAACTTTTTCATTTTCAGTGGAAAGGATGGAAGTTGGTAAGACGAAAACTTTAGCGTTCGCAGTAGTTTACCTTAGCATTAGCTTATTAAATATCCAGCTGACAAGTAGAGTACTACATTTATTTTCTTGGTTGTCCCTGTAGATAACTGAGTCCTTCAACTGTCACACAGCTTTAAACTAAAGCCACCGGTATTATTAGTTGACTCATTAACAACTTTTCTAGAAGAATCAGCAGAACAAACATGACACACTGCTTCACATGACTCACATTTCATGTGTCACTGCTCCCAGAGCCACAAATATGTGCCCTAATAGCACCATATTGACTTTTGAACGACCTTGTTGCACTCTATAGTCTCACACAGTTTATTAACTGCAATGTCTAACCATCTAACCAGGTAGTGACCTCTCCCCACACTGGATTACACCAATTTTTTAAAATCTTTTTTCAACAGTGTTGTATTGTATTCCAATAAACAACAATAAATATGTTGTCCTCCTTTGGTCCTCAGTGAGTCTGTACTCCTCCATCTTTGGTGTGCTGCAGCTGCTTTGTCTGATGACCACTCCTGTCATCGGTCAAATTATGGACTGGAAACTGAAGGACTGTGATGACGGGGAAGAAGACAAGGAACCCTTAAGCAAGTGAGTCTGAGTGTTGATCTGTTGATACACTAAAATGTCAGTAACATTAAGCAATCTTGAAAAGCACAGATGATGATGCCATAGATTTTTAAGCTTCTACTGTTTTATTATTGGAAGAAAGCTCTTTAAACACATTATTTCCTCAATGGATTTAATGGAAAAATCTAAATAAATCATTCAGGGTATCAGAAAGACACTATAGACAGCCACAAGTTTACTTCACCCTTGGTGACAAGATGCTGGAATATGCCATGTTCATGTGTTCTAATAATTACGCACGAGTATAAACAATTATAATGTGGTTCTTTATTTCCTCAATGGACTTGAAAGGCTCTGTGTTCCAAAGAAAGCAGGTTTTGGTGGAAAATGTGTGTCAAGTCCAGAAAAAAAATTAAAAACCTTGTTTCTTTCTGCTTGTAAAGCTAGAAAGTTTCATTATCCACAGTGAAACAAGTTTGTTTTAACAGACGCTGAGAAGCCATTGCTCTAAATGCAACATAAAAACAGACTACAGTTGGCAAATGTGAAGTGGTTTTCACAATTACTACCATTAAATTTGTACAAAAAACGGGGAGGGAGTTTGCATCCCAGGAAACATTGTGCTTTTGGTGTGTTTTACTGTATCAGCCAGAAACTTAAAGCTTGGGTGACAGTGCAAGTAGCCGAAATTCTAGGACACTACTATAACAAGCTTGCATAACCAATGATTATTTTATTTTTATTTTTTTATTTCTGATTCCATCTGCTTCTTATACAGATGCAGTCATGGCATCTCTGCCTCGTAATCCAACTTTCTTTTGTTTTTTTACATTTTAGAGGTGAAAGCAAGACAAAGCGCAGAGACAGAAAGATCCAGAAAGTGACAAACGCTCTGCGAGCATTCGTCCTCACAAACCTGCTTTTGGTGGGATTTGGTGTCACCTGTCTGATTCCAAATCTCCAATTACAGGTGAGTGTCTCTTTGTTGTTTTTGTTCTATGTCCTCACCAGATCTGTGTCCGTATGCAAAGCTGACTTTACTGTGTCAAGCTGACAGTAAATGTAGGCGTCTGATTGCCCACTAACACCATCTGGCTAAAGGGAAACTGAATTAACTTCACATGAGATGCAAAAGCGAATAAACACTGATTTTGTTATTCTCCTTTCCTCAGATTGTCTCCTTCATCTTACACACTGTGGTGAGAGGATTCATTCACTCTGCTGTTGGGGGCCTTTATGCTGCTGTGTATGTACCAACGTCATTTTAATCTCTCATGGCCATTTTACTTTCAATTGCCAAGTAATTTTTAGTCATTATGCGTGTCAAACTTCCATGTTGGTAGAAGCTGCTTCAAAGTGACCAACTAAACTAAATGTTTTCTTTTTAGATATCCCTCCTCTCAGTTTGGCAGCTTAACAGGGATGCAGTCTCTCGTCAGTGCTGTTTTTGCCTTGCTGCAACAGCCCCTGTTTTTGGCAATGATGGGACCACTTGAAGGAGACCCATTCTGGGTAGGAATCATCACCCACCTAAACACATTCAGCTATCGAGCCAAATTAAAACCTTGCTTACTCCGGTGTCACCCTGCAGGTTAACATCGGACTGCTTGTGCTCAGCATGCTGGGCTTCTTGCTGCCCCTCTACCTGGTCTGGTACAGACGGACACTCCATCGAGAACTACAGCAGAAAGCCGAGGACGCCAAAATATACATCAAAATCAACGGCTCAGAGATCCCAGAGGCCTTCGTTTAAACGGAGACGGCGAGAGAAAACAACGTGCAAAACGGGCGTCTTGAAGTGGTGAACAAAAAATTGCGACACATCTCCATAAGAAAGACAACACCCATCTTTACAAATTCCCCAATTGGAAAACTGCTGGGATTGTTGTCATAGAAATGAGTCCAATGGACGGCTGATGAGGAGAAAAGTGAAACAAACAAGGGAGATGAAGAGCAAATAGGAGGAGAAACTGTGAAAGGAAAGAGGCATCAGCCATCTGTATTCCCCCAAATCCTCTGAGCTCTCTTCACTTCCTCTTTCTCCTGACCTTCAGAGTGTTTTCCAGCATTTCCTCTGCTTTCACTTGCCCCGCAAGAGAAGAAAAGGGATATACGTCCTCCTGGTTCAGTATCACCTTCCCATCTAACCACTTTAAAATTAGAGGGCGATCCAGTTGTCATGGGGTTTCTTCGATGTGCTATATGTTGAATGCAAATCATCCAGATGCTATTGCATGGTGCTACTTATCAGTACATCTGCTGGATTTCTTCCAGAAGTTTGCACAAAGGAAATGTGGAGTAAGAGTCGAGACATTTTGCTGATGTTTCTCGGGTAATCGGAAGAGACAGTCATTATCTTTTTGTACGGCTAATGTCTAATAATGAAATCTATTGCAGTGCTATCCCATTTTTTTCAGAGGAAAGTCAGCCTGTTTTCAAATAATTTTCACAATGTATGCTTAGAATATTTATTTTACCTTATGTATCAGCTTCAGTATTTTTCTACAATTATATTGTAAAAAAAAATACATTTCAAAATGTACAAAGAGTACATTTTTAGTTGAAAAGTGAAAATTAACTGATTGAATTTTCACACATAACAGTGAAGGGCATTATAATAGTGACTTAATGCATTTCCCCATAAAGCTGCCATTAGTCAGACATCTTAGTTTGTGTCAGTTTTTCCTCCAGTCTGTCTCCTTCAAGAGAAATTCAGCACTTTTACCCCAATTCCACACAAATCCAGCTCACGGTGGCACTTTTTCTGGATGATTGGCTTCAGACCCCTGCCCCCCCCTTTTCCTTTAACCTTTTATATGTGTATTTATTTTTTCCTAGCATTTCCACTTTCAATTCTTGGTGTACTTTAACTGTGCAGTGCTGCTTTTATGTAGGTTCGTTCTGTTTTGTCTGCCTGGAGCTCCTTCTGCCCTCAATGAAGATAAAGTAGAGATATTTTGGTAAATGGGTGTCTGTATGTGGAAGAATATGTGGAAGTTAATAAAGATTTTTTCCTTTTTTTCACTGCATCGCTCTAATTATTACGTTTTGTTTGTTTTTAAGTTGTTCCAACACGAACCAGGAGATGGCAGTGTTTGGTTTATCCTCGGTTTGACCAAAGCAACGAGTATTCTGTGGAGTACCATCAAGTTATAGCAGTGATGAACATTAAAAACTAAAATGTAAAAGAAGAATATGATGCATATTTGTTGTGTTCAAACAAGCTGAAATGTAACCTGAAAATAGCTCAAACATAGAAACTGTGTTTAGAGGAAAATCATTGCATGCTGACCTACGAACAAAATCTGAGCATCACTCTTAATATAACAGACATACACGGTGGTGGCAGCAGCATGCTATGGGTTACGCTTTTTCTTTGCAAGGAGCAACAACACCATAAAGTTTTGAAAATTATGATACACTACTAGTTGAAGAATACTTTTTAAAACAAAAATGAAGAAATAAATACCCTGTGTAGGCTAAATGTCAGAATCTACTTGTGCACAAATAATCTGTCATTGCCCCTGAAAATGATCGCAATCTTTAAAACACCAAGCTATTTTAATAAGTGTTAACAAAATGTCTCAGCACTCGGGAAACATGCTCAGGCGTGATCAGCATAAACTATTTTCTCGCATCTAGGTGGTTGGTGTTTGCAAGTCTGTCGTCACGCTGAGCTGCCACCTGATATCGCGTTTTAGCAGATTTTCATCACTTGACGCTTGCACCTCTCACCACCCGAGACGAGATGTGCGAAATCATCAGTCACATCGGAGGTAGAGGGGTCTGCTCCAGCTCAGCTTTTCATAAAACGACCGAAACGCAGGATGTAGAACTCAATTTATAATTCCAATTGAGCTGCTATCTTCCTTAACAGCTCGGCCACAAACTGGTAACAGAAAATACATATTTTTGCCAAGCCTGCTGTCACACATTTTAAAGTTACTGCACAGTGGCGCAGTTGGTAGCACTGTTGCCTTGCAGCAAGAAGGTCCTGGGTTCAATTCCCGGCCGGGGTCTTTCTGCATGGAGTTTGCATGTTCTCCCTGTGCATGCGTGGGTTCTCTCCGGGTACTCCGGCTTCCTCCCACAGTCCAAAAACATGACTGTTAGGTTAATTGGTCTCTCTAAATTCTCCCTAGGTGTGAGTGTGTGTGTGCATGGTTGTTTGTCCTGTATGTCTCTGTGTTGCCCTGCGACAGACTGGCGACCTGTCCAGGGTGACCCCGTCTCTCGCCCGGAACGTAGCTGGAGATAGGCACCAGCAACCCTCCCGACCCCATTAGGGACAAAGGGTGAACAGAAGATGGATGTTTTGTTTTTATTTTTTTGCACGTAAAATATGTGATTCAGAATTTTCCTCAAACTGGGTAAAAGGACTCAAAGTGAACTGATCATATTTTGGGGGTTTATCAAATCTCCATAGCAATCATTAGACATTATCTAGCATAATAATGCTAATGCATGATTAACAATAGAAATCATGAATTTATTTCTACTCCTCAGATAGGAGACCTGAGGATTGCTTCAAGAAGTCAGAATTAAAAAAAAACAATATCCACAACTTTGATGAACTGTATAATGGCCATCCAAAAGTGATGGATGGACAAAGATGGAATTAATCAGAGAAGCAGCCGAGAGTTTGACTATTTTTTTTTTTTAACTTGCTAACTATAGAGGAGCTGCTGTAACTTTTTGGTCTAAATTCTGGTAGACAGTGTGGGAAAACTAACACTGCTAATTACCCCAAATACCGCTGGAGAACCAATGGGATGGTTAGATCAAAGTATGTTTATTTGTCAGAATGGCCAACTAAAAGTTCAGACCGGGATCCATCTGAGAATTTGTGGCAAGTCTTAAAAAATGACTTAAACATTTGAGAATCATCGTGTTAATTGCACTGTACAATCATATGCTACTTTGTGTTTGTGTGTCACTTACACTTGTGATAAAATAAACTGGTTTGTGGTTGTAAAATAAAATATGGAAGCTGTTATTAGTACTTTTGCAAGGCATTGCATAACAAAAACCTCGCATGTGGAATTATCTCATTGAACATGAGCCAAAAAAAAACAAAGATTACGTCGGCAGAGGAGAAACTGAAAGATGTATCTTTAAAATAAACTACAAGAGCCAGAAGCGGATATGTGGTTGTTGTCAAACGGAGACATGAGCTATAAATACAGCTCCAGCTTGCTGTTACATAATTTTAAACTCACATAGCATCCACATCCCGTGATATTCAGGAAGTGGGTCGAGATTAGGGACCTGGAATCCCTTGTACTGTACTGAAGACCCCCTGTGTTGGGAAACAAAGCACTGCCAAAGAATTATGGCTCGGTCTTTGCCTTTTATTTATAATTATTTTAGGATGTTTATTGAAGCTTTACCTTAGTGGCAAGGCTTACGTGCCACCTATGCAAGACAATAAAGGTGTCTGTAAAGCAGAAATGATGTCAGGACACACGGCGGTGGGAGATAATCGCATCACAAGCGAGGACTTTGTTAAAAGGGCTTAGAGAGCGTCTGGTCCCTGCCAGCGGTGGTCCCCGTTTCATCCTTTGACGCTGAACCGCGCTTCTACGTCACCGCTGCCATGATGACGCAGTGAGCTGCACACTCTTAGTAAAAAAGGTGAGAGGAAAGCTCCTGTGACCACTGCATGGATAGAGGCTATTTTGATGTCTTGCATTTATGCTGTCATTCTCAATAAAAAGTGCGCTTTATTAACAAGTGGGCTATTTTTTCAAAATTATTATTAAGAAATGGCTCAGAGTTAAGACAATTTAGTAATTCCAATTTACAAATCTTTTTATTCTCTTCTTTCCTTCTTCCTTTCGTTTTTCTTAGTTTGATTCTTTGTTTCTCATTTCTTTCCTTTTTATTCCTCATTTCATATCCAACCGGAAAAAAAACAAAACAAAAAAAATAGTCAAAATAAATTGCAAATGCTGTAATTTGTGCAGCCGTGTCATTGGTCACCTGTGGGCCTTGCGGGTGCACCGCAGACCATTCTCCGGGCGAACCGTCGTTTTCAGTGTGCGTCCGTTTCCTCACGCAGCGCCCCTTTTTTTTCGGTGATCTACGCGCAGCAGCAGCAGCAGCAGCAGAGCAGCAGCAACGCCGCGCGGCGGCCCCGATCAGGAAGTGAATCTGAAGAAAATAAGCGACTGTGGAGGTAGAATGACATAGAGACGGGGGGGGGGAGAGAGGTGGGAGAGAATCGAGCGGATAAATAAAGGCGACTATATAAACGGAGCGAGGAATCCGACCCTGTTTCTGGATCCGTTTGGGAGCGGCGCCTGTCTGGGATATAGCTCCACTGCACCGCCGAAATAACACAAAGATGCTCATAAAGGAATAGTAAGTAAAACGGCGTGTGCACGGCGGAGTTTGTGCGTGCGTGTGCGTTTGCGTGACAGAGCGCTGGTGCGGTTTCGCAGAGCTGACATTGTGGCCAGCAGCCCGGGAGAGGAATTAGGAGAGCGCGTCCGGAGTGATGTCGACATCCAGAGGACTTTATGTCCATGATCAGATTCCTTCCGTCACGCAGAGTCAACGGAGGGATAAAACAGCGCCGGCTGCTGATGCAACTGCAGCCGGCGCTTCCCTGTGCCCTTCACATCCTTCATCACAAGTTCTAGCTCTTAATTCTCTCTGCCAGCGTTGCTAAAATGACGGATGCTGGTGCTGGGGCAGAAATGGCTGGCATAAGCCGCTCCGTGCCGTGCTCTGCCGCGCTGCGCCGTGCCCGCGCCGCTGTGGCCATGTTATTGATGCGCTCTGGTGAAGGTGAAACTAGCGACGGAGCATTCCGGTGTTCAGCTCTGGAGGAATGAAGAAGGTGTTGGATGGCCCGGGGTGGAGGGGATGCCTGGAGAGGATAAGGTGCGGGGTGGGCAGGTGTAGAGGAGGTGGCGTAAAGGGCAAATGGCGAGGTTTGTGTCAGATGCTGGGCCGAAGGGAAGCAGTGGCATATTAATTTGTGCCTGCTAAGAGGAAGGATATTTGAAATTCATTGTTTTGCATTGTTTTTAACACAATGTTGCCCCTCCACCCCCCACAAGGACTTTCTGTTCTTTATAGAACGGATTGAGGCCTTTGCTCAGAATCAGAAGGGCAAGAAGGATGCAATGCTGGCAAATTAGGATGTTATTGGGATTGAAATTAAAACACTCAGATATTAATACTGAAGACATCCAAAATTATAGTTAGTGTTTTCATTACAGCAACTTCAGTTTTTTGCCAACTGAAGAAAACCTCACTCTGCTAACCTTAATATAAAGGGCCTTCTTCTAAATATTTAAAACACTATTTTTTCCCCCACTGCAACTTTTGTAAGGTCACAGCTACTTTCTGAACACCAAGCTACAAAAAAAAATATAAAAAAAATCTACTTCCAATAGGCTTACCATGCCTTGGAAAGTATTAAAGCTCTTTGAATCACAACCAAAAAGTTTTTCATTCGGCTTTTATGCGATACACCAATACAAAGTTGTGCGTAACTTTGAAGTGAATGAAAATATACATGATTTAAGACGTTTTACAATTAAAATGTAATTTTTTGTCATTAAAGGCATCTTTGCTCATTCTTTTTTGAATTATTGGTTAAGGTCAGTCTGAATTTTTACACTGATTCTCGACTGTATTTATGTCTGGACTCTGACTGGGCCAGTCTAACACGAATAAGCTTTTTTCTAAACCATTCAATTGTAGTTCTGACTGGATGCTTAAGGTCAACGTGCTGCACAGATCTCCACTTCAACATCTAACAACTTTTCATCTAGTACTGCCCTGCAAATAGCTCCATTCATCCTTCCAACAACTCTTTCCTGCATTTCTGCAGCATGAGGCTGCCACCACAGAGTGTCACAGTGGGGATGGTTTGTTCAGGATGATAGTGTTCTGCCCCACAAAGTGTTTTGCATGAAGGCAAAC
The DNA here is from genome assembly GCF_003331165.1 of Xiphophorus hellerii. NCBI lineage: Eukaryota > Metazoa > Chordata > Actinopteri > Cyprinodontiformes > Poeciliidae > Xiphophorus > Xiphophorus hellerii. Next base: position 10,141,274 of record NC_045682.1, read on the forward strand.
AAGTTTGACTTTGGCTTCACCTGACCAGAGTAGCTTCTAACGCATATTTTATGTGCTTTCTATGTGGCAAAGTTGAGAAGTCATTTGTTTTCACAATGACCTCTTGTCAGTCCTCTATAATACCAAGTATTTTTGGGCTGTATCACAAGTAGTTGTCCTGGCAACAGATTTTCCCACCTGAGCTGTGGATCTCTGGAGCTCCTTCCGAGTTACCAGGGGCAAAAAGGTCACTCTGCAACTGACTACAAATGCACACCGATCATTTCATTATCATTCTACTTCATGTAATGTTTTGACTCCTGCTCCCTCACAAAATCCAAATTAAGTCCATTGAAGTTTGTGGGAAAATCTGAGGAAGCTCAGTGGGTGTGAATACTGTTCCGTGCATTGTAGATTAATCACCTACAGTTGTTGTGTTGGTTTCCTATCACATGTATTTAATCAATGAATGTCAGCAAAAAGCCGCAGATCGGAGTGGTGGCATGGCCAAAGATCTGAAGTGATTAGGGAGAGTCAGGCCCTCTGCAGTAAGCCTGGATATTAATTAAATTGGTTACGATTAAAGGCTAAAAGCTTCTACACACTGTCAACACACAGGCAAGAGACTTGTGCATCCACTACAGGAAACCATCATGGAGACCAGGAGTCAAGTCTTACAGGTGCTTTGTGACCTAGTGATCCTTACCTGACACTGACCTGGATCTCTTTTTATTTCCTTATTTCCCAGTAGGTTTTGGTACTTATACGATAATAAATAATCCTCTTTGCAATACGTGAAGCAATAAAGCGAATTATGTAGAAGCTGAAAGAGGGAAGAGAATGAAAAGAGAAAGAGAAATAAGCTACAAGGACATATAAGATGAGCAATGCAGAAGGGGTGTTTGTTTCCTGAAGCCACAGAGAGACACATGATCCCTCAAGACCTTTGGACCAAGGAGACTTCCAAAGACAGGAAAAAATAATCTTCAGTTCCTGTTTTTCATTTTAGGATTAATTTCTGATTTTTGAAACAGATACTTTGCAAAAAGTGCTATATGAGGTGCACCTTTTAAGAAAGGGCAATCAAATATTTTTGCAATGAACAGTTGTAAACTGCAGCAGCGTATGGCCTACTATTCAGTGAGCGCCTTTGTTGGACCCAGATTACATTAAGTGGCAGGTGGGTGTAGGATTATGGGAATTTTGGCATACTTCACATATTCACAGAACAAAATCAACAAAGCTGTATAGTGTACCCGTGCACAGAGGGGTGTGAGACGCAGACAGGTCAGAGAACGGAAGCAGAGCTGTGTGTTGTAACGGTGGAAGCATTGTGAATTGGAGGAACATTGCTCAGATGAGGTGTCTGAATTTGGAAATATGCACGTTGCAAATTCTGTCATAAATGAATCCATGTTTCATTGCTGTCAAATGTAAATGTGTGGGCTACCATTCTAGACTAAGATCCCTCCCTTCAGCAGCCACACTTTGGCTGCTGAACAGAATGCATTTTTCTTAACTCTGTTTGGGTTAAAATTTTGACTAGAAAAATATAAAAAGATTTACAGGGCAAAACTTCAATCAGATCACCTTTATACCACATAAAAAGCCTGTAACAATAAAATCAATAAAAAACAAATAAATGTAAAAAAAAATAAATAAATAAAGCCAAAATGTTATTGCTTATAAATACTAAGTCTTAGGTATTAAAATAACAGCAGATGAAGGACTAAGTCCAGCACTGGCGTTTTTAAACAGCAAACTAATTATTAAGAAATAATTACAGGAAACTTGCAAAAGTACTTGCAATTATTTCTTGTAGTTTGTTGACACATAAGAGTTTATTTAACCTTCTACTTAAATACTTTATTCAATAAACCCACTTAACCAGTAACACCCACCTAAACTGCTAGCAAAAGATGAAAGTAAAAATAATTCATTGATGCCATGCACTGTGGGATTTATAGTTCTTATTCTCTTTGTTCCTTGTAGTTCGGACCTTCATGGCCGGAGGCACAAATTTTGCCCCCAAAACAAAAACGTGTACCTTCACACAGACAATTTTTAAAAAATAAGATCTCAGTTCAGACCATGTAATGACTTGCCAGCTTGTCCAGGTTGTAAGCAGCTTCTGTCATCAATGGCTGCAGAGAGCTCCAACCCCACTGTGTCCATGAATCTGATTTCAGAAACAGAAACTGGATGGATGGATGGATGGATGGATGGATGGATGGATGGATGGATGGATGGATGGATGGATGGATTGTTTGACACAGTCTACTCTACCAACTACACATTGTTAAACATAATTAAACTGTCTTTATTTACATTTGTACATTTTTTTTTGCAAACTTAACATGTTGACACATAGTTTTCTCCTTTGCCATAAACTAGCGCACCCTTAAAGTGTATTTTGTGAAACACCAAGTTTTGTCATGTCTGTGAAATATGTATATTATTTAAAGTCCCCTTGTTATATGTCTTCCTATTAAAATCTTAATGGTAAACTAAATTACTGATAAAGGAAAAAAAAAACACGTCATTATCGGAATATTGCTGCAACGTGTGTAAGGACTTACACAATTTCAAAGCAGTATTGACAGCATAATCTGCATAGAAAGGAAATGATTGAGTATTTAGCATGTTAGGACCCATATCTTCACACTATTAAAATGTAAAGCAGATATTCAATGGTGTGACAGAAGTTTTAATGCTTCTCAAAGTAAAATTGTCCTGCATAAGTCACCTGTTTTAGTGGCAGCTGAAACTTTGACCATTTCAGATTTATTAGTCTGAAAACTGAAATCGATGCATCCCAACTTTACCAATAGAGGAAGATGTTTGTGTTGTAACAGCAACTGGATTAGGTAAGCTGTCAATTAATAGCTTAGCTCAATGATAGATTCTTAAGCAAACCCAAATGCAAATACATCTTCCTGTTCCTTCTCAGAGAAATTCTGCACCCAACAATGTGCTTTGTTTGCTGGTGTATCATTCATCATTTGTGCATAAAACTTAATTTTTGCATTTATATTTTTGTGCGAGGACAATTGGCTAAGAGCCACATCATCAATTTGTTGGTGATCTGTAACGTTTAGGATCATTTGTTAGCCAGCAGCTTTCGTCATGCTCTTGTAAACAAAGGCAGAACAGAGAATTACTGACACTTTCAGGCGTATCGTAAAAATCTAAAAAAATTAAAAAAGCAGCAAATCAACAGCATTTTATTGACTTCTGCTAAATGAGCTCTGAAACATAAGCCTGAACATTACCTATTCAGAAATCTAATTGAAACATATTGAAATTCCTTTAACATTCAACTTCTTCTTTTACCCTTATGTTGCTTGAGCAAGGAACATTCTCAATGTCTCTTCCTAAGCAGTGATCGGATTCATTTATCAGTGTGTTGCTTTTATTCAGTTTGGTTCCAAGATAGAGCTATTGTTTCCTCAGTTTCTGAGTTTTTTTTTGTTTTTTTTTTTTTTTTTTTTTTTTTTTTTTTTTTTTTTTTTGTAACCCCTCCAGGGGGTCTTTTTGTGGGCTCTAGTGTCCCTTTTCATGAAGTAGGCTGACAGGAAAGGGGAGGGAGAGGGGGGAAGACATGCGGTAAATGTCGCCGGGTCCGGGAGTCGAACCCGCGACAGCCGCGTCGAGGACTTGAGGCCTCCAAATGTGGGTCGCGCTAACCCCTACGCCACCATGGCACGCCCCAGTTTCTGAGTTTTGGTAAAGTTTTAAGTCGATAACTGTCATAAATTAATTTGTAGAGAAAGAACGTTTTAGGATTTAACTGAATGTTTCTCGCAAGGCTAAACTTGCAATCTAAGTCAATCTGGGTTGCTGGGTTGACTAAAGCAGTTCAGTATGTAACCACATGGATATATATATTTTTTTGTTTTGCTCTCTTGTGTGATATTTCTGTTTAGGAGAAGTAAAATTTCGGAGTCCTTATTTGAATAACTTCTTTTTCTTCTTGCAGTCGAGTGATTCTTCCCATCTCTGTGGAAGAGGTAAGTGTAGTTTAATACTCTTCAATATCTGTGTGTGAGTCAGCTGACTCCATCCATCCATACGTCCGTCTAGCCATCGACCGATTCACTTCCTCTTTTAGGACATGAGCTTAAATACAGTAATAACTCTGGAAATTTGAGACTGGACAAGTGTGATTTGTTGACATGCAAAATGTGTAGGAACCCTGAAAGCTGTTCCTTTAAACAGGACTTTTTAAAGCAAACAGCTTATTATCATCCCGTCGCTCTCTCATTTGTTCTCTCTCTCTTTATCTCTCCCTCTCTCCATTTGTTTGGGCCTTACCAGTATTATTTCAACTGAGTAGTTTCCCCCTCTATTAAGGCTTGCATCACAGATGAATTATCTGAAACTACTTCCATGACATCACCTGCTCACCCACCCCTGTATGCTACTTTACATTGAACACTTGATCCACAGTATAAAAACAGTCATTTTAGGCAGGCAAAACATTCCAATTTAATCTGAAAAACTCCGCTCACACACACTGTGCAGTGTGCCACATCACGTCAACAACATGGGAACCTCTAAATCAGAGACCACTGATGCTGTCTCGTATTGTCATTACAGCTCATCCCTGGTAGTCTTTGTCATTATATTGCCGAGTATTTTTATTATCATGTAAAGCTTACTAGAGGGATGCATTAGTGATAGAAAAGCTTTGCTAATGTCTGATTGCTTCTCATAATATTGACTTTGGTGATTTCGTTAGGTCTGACACAAAATTTCAATTAAAATGCATCAGTCAGAAGTAACTAATATAAAAATATGCCAGAAACTAAATAGTTAAACCAGATCATTTTTTTCAGTTATTAGAAAACAAAAAACATTTTTATTATCTGCAAAGGTTCAGAAAAGAAGTATAAACAACCTACATAGCCTTTGGCAAACACACATTTCAAGATCTTTTGCAAGATTGAATCAATCAAGATCTAATGAATGTTTAAGTTTACATTTTGCAAACTTAAATGTGATAATATTCTTTATACATAACTGTAAAAAGTCTTTCTAACTAGGTCAACAAGAACTGATCAACCTTTCAGATTCCAATTTTGTTTGTTCATTGCCTGTATTCTACATTGCAGCAGCTCTACAGTTTGTCTGTCCAAACACCTTGGCAGGTGCTCACTTAGTTTTCTTTTCTTTTTTTTTTTTTACAAGCATTGCCTGTGCCAGAACAAGGTGCCAGTCTCAGATCGAACTTTAGACCACTGAACAGATACTTGAACTGAGATTTTTCCAACAGGAAAGTTGAGAGACATCGGATCAGAACCAAACACCTGCAGTATCCTAATGATTAAAGCACTTTCCTCTTCACGTATAGTTACAGAACTGGTGTCGTGCACCTTGTTTTTTAGCCTTTATATTTGCTTGTGAGTACATTTTTCCTTTTCATCTTTCACAAGTAGTTTGATCAGTAAAAAGGCTCTTGCTGAACCTTCTTATAATCTTTTGTTGAAATATTACTTTTTGTGTAGATCCTGCATAAACCTTTAATCCTCAAAAATATGGAGAAATTAAATATTTTCTTCTATTATGTGTTAAAAAAAAAAGATGGAAAGGGAAAGAGTTCAACCCTTCTCTGACTAATAGTTTATGACACTGATTTACAAGCATTAACATAGTTGGCTGTTGCTTTTTATTGCTAGAAGTACATAAAACATATACTGTATGTTTACACATGAAATTGTTACTCTCCTAAATCACATTGGGGACAATTTACCTCTACTTCAAGATATTGTTAGTTTGAGTTTTCAAAGTATGTTGATTGTTTTTATTTTATGTGTTTTTAAAGACTTTTACATTTTCTTACATCATATCAAGGCAATGTTTGTTAAAGAGCAAGCCTGCACAGAAAGAAACAGATGAACTGATGTAGGAGTACTTTCTATGTTAATGAAAAGTAACAACTCAATATCAGGAGGGAGGGAGTTTAGTTGTGGGCAGATTCATCTCGGCAAATAACAGCATATAATGTTAATTGGAGATTAGTAAAGGAAGGGATCAGTTTTTCCTCCAGCAGCCCAAGTCTCTTAGAATGAGTCATGAGTGAAAAGAAACGTGAAAAGAAAGAGCCAGGGAGAAACGTCTTTCATTCCTAAGTGACTTGGAAATAGTTGTCTTCTGTTATTTGCAACTAGGTGAAAATGTTGCCAACTACCTGACCTCCTCATTCATTCTGCCATTAGTTCAATCTTTCAGTGTATGTCCATGAACCAGTTTCATTTAGTTTGAGAAAATTCAATAAAATTGCTCTGTGAAAAAGGAAAACAGATTTTATCCTTTGAGTTCGAATTGCCTGTAATTAAAGACATGAGTGAAACGTTTTTTCAATTCCTTCAACTTCACACCTTCAAATTAAAAGTATATAATCTATTACCATTTTCATTTTTTCCCAGCATTGACTCGATTGTGCTTGCATAGTTTGAACTTTGCTGTTCGAAATGCTAGAAAAATGAAAATAAACATCTTATTTGTGAAAACAATAGAATAATTGAGCCTTTATTGAGTCACTTCATACTTGCTGTGTTGTTATTGTGCCAAGGCTCAGGTTTGTTGAGGTTATATGATAGATTAGAGCTGATTAAGAAAAAAAGGAAACCATTGTTTTCTATTTTGAAATCGCTTGAATTCAAAGCCTTCAGATGGAGAAAGAGGTAAAATGAGGAGAAAGAGAAAGAAGCTTGTGATAGTTGCAACAATAGATGGAATAATTCAGAGCTCCATTAAATAAAAATAAGAGAGAAAACAAGGTATTAATTTTAAATATAACCTGTGATTATAGACTTTTCTTTTGCTCAATTTTCATTAACAGTCCAATCCATTGTTCTGTTTCTCAGTACCAGGTGGGCCAGCTGTACTCTGTAGCTGAAGCCAGTAAGAATGAGACGGGCGGAGGCGAAGGAGTAGAGGTGCTAAAAAATGAACCCTATGAGAAGGATGGAGAGAAGGGCCAGTACACACACAAAATTTACCATTTGCAGAGGTAAGCATTTTCACAAGAGGCGTTCCAGAAAGTGTGTCTTGTAGAGAGTCCACATATCACATTTACACAGGATGAATTTCTCATTTTCTGTCTTGAGTCCATTATCTTTCTTTATAGCCACTCAGACCTTTTCCACATCTTTCAGTCACCAGGAACTCAAGACTTTAGCATGCTTCTTTGGACCAAATAGTGTAGCAGTTTGGTCTTTATTTGACTCTAATTAAAAGTTTTTAAATATACTATGGTTAATATTATTGTTTCAATTATTCAGATTACCTACATAAATAAAAACATGTCATGAAATGTACAAATGCATATTTTCAGTGTGTCATTGGTGGAAATATTAAAATTCTGATGACACAAACCAAAAGTATTTTAAATAAATAACTACGCCAGGCATTAAACACTTTGATTGTTGCCTGTCCATAGATCAGTTTTATATGATTGACCTTTTTGCAGCGACTCTTTTTTTTCTTCTATTAATGATGGTGCAATTGATACCATTGTACTAGCAATGCCATATAGTATTCATGTCTGTAACTCTTTCGCATTTTGTTTAGTTTATACCTGAAATTCCAATTTACTTTATTTAGAGTTTAATTAATGGACTAGAACAAAGTAGTTCATAAAAGTGGGAGTTTTTAATCATCCTTACTATAACTAATTTGAAAGATTTATAATGTTATTTTATTCAGCGATAGAATGACAGAGCATACACTTTCAATTTCTGCCATTGATTCTCAATTGGATCTAGGTCTGGACTTTGACTGGGCCATTCTAAGACCTGGCTATATTCTGATCTAAATAATCTGACTAAAGTTCTGGTTTCATGTCATCTTGCTGAAGGATTAACCTTTGCCCCAGTTTCAAATCCAAAAGGTTTTCACTCTATCTTTACCCGTACTTAGCTCCATCCATGTTCCCATCACTCTAACCAGGGTAGTTGTCCTAGCTCAAAATATGCCTTCCCACATCATGTTTAGGTCTAATTCTACCACATGTTTTCAGTGTCCCCTACATGGTTTGTGGACATTTAAACTTCTTTCAACAATGGCTATCTTCTTGCCACTTTCTTCTCCTCAGATTTGGTGATTTATGTTTGCTAGATGTCCAAAATTCTACCACCTTTGTATATCAAGGACAACAAAAGTCTTGCAGCTGGAATTACAGCAATTAAACTCATGTAGTTTGTTTTCTATTCTCTTGTAGTAAAGTGCCATCATTCGTCAGAATGTTGGCTCCATCTTCAGCTCTGAACATCCATGAGAAAGCCTGGAATGCATACCCTTATTGTCGTACAGGTATGTATAACACACTGTGGTTGGGCACACACAACTATTTACAGACTAACATACTTTAGAACTCTGCAAAATCTTGATTGCATTTTTTTTCTAGTAAGTACATTAATTTCGTCTAGACTTGATTGAAGATTTGAGCCTAATTTTTTAATTATGATCTACTTTTGGACCAGACCCTGGACGTTCCAAATCCCTTCTGGGAATAAGTTGTGAACAAGTTCCTGCAATGGATCTAATCTCCCAGCTAAATTACTAACGCTAGCAGTTTTGTTTACATGCCCAGTGCACATTTTTGGTGTGACGTCTTTGTCAGCTAAAGGAAACAATGGAGATTTCTTTGTTTGTAGTCTTCAAAAAGGTATTTTTTATGAACGCTTTAAATTGCTTCAGGTAAAAAGTGCTTTCATGCTCGAGATTCCTCCCTTCCTCTCTTCTTTCCTTGTGCCTTTGGGTCTCTGTCACTTTCAAGGAGTAGTTGAATAATTTACTGCATGTCCTGTGAGAAGAGCCGTGCAATCACTTGAGCCATTCAGGCAAAGATCCCGCCACCCGTACACACTGCCAGCTGCCAGACCGCCATCTGTCACCCAAACACGTTTAAAGGCACAAACCAACTCTGCATCTCAAACACTGCTCTCATATCATTTTGAGATTGCCAGCTTGTGCAAATGCTAACAGCTTTCTCAGACATTCTTTGCTGTCATTAATTGTGTCTTTCTCTGTGTTTGGGGCTGCACTTTTCCCCCCCACCTGGCTCTGCAGTCATCACTGTGAGTATTTCTTTTGCTTGTGTTTGCTTTGAAGAATTCAGAAATCAACACATGCAACACACTCAGCTAAGGTGCACAACGAGAAGGCGCCTAACCTGAAAGCTGAGAAAGAAACGTGATCTATTTAGTGAAACTGTAACAGGGATAGAAACACACTGTGATTGTGTTTGTGTGGCTGGGTGTTAGTGAACGACAGCAAGATACCGATCCTTGTCAGCTGAACCTTTTATAGATTTTTACATAGGATTCTTACTCCCTTCACTCAGGGTTGTCTGTGTTTTTCTTTGCAGAATGAGTATATGAAAGATAACTTCCTGATCAAGATTGAGACGTGGCACAAACCTGACATGGGACGCCAGGAAAATGTTAGTGAATAAGATCATAAGCTATGGAAGTGTATTTTCATGTCTGAACAATATTACGAATTCAGGTATGAAAGAGAGAACCTTAATAAATTGTCAACACATCTGCAAATCACATTTCGTCGCACTACAACCATAAAAGCCTGTTTAAATGGGATGTTTTTATGATAGAGCCACACAAGCTGCATAAAGTGTATAGTGGAAGAAAAAATGATACATGGTTTTCAAAATATCTTAGTTTCTGTTATTTAATAAAATCAAATACTGTTAAGTGTTCAGTTAGAATTGTGTACAACTATTTTCACAGAAATAAGAGCTACAGATCTTTCTGGATTATGTTTAGCAATGTGTATTTTTTGTTTGACAGTTCTTTGCATGGTAACATCTCCTCAGTCAGACTGAAAGGAGGACTTCTGAGAACACCAACTGTGAAATCATTTACTACTCAAGTCTAGACTTTTTCCTGGGCCATTCTAACTCAGAAATAGCTTTGATCTAAATCACTCCATCATTTCTCAAACTGTGTTCATGGTGAACTTCCACCTCAAGTCTTTTTTCTTTTTTTTTTGTGGTTTTAGTGGGGTTTATGTTTTAGTAGCTGAACAGGAAGAAGGGGAATCGAACCAACTACTTTGAGGGCTGTAGCCTCCACATATGCTGTGCCTCCTCTACCTCTGAGTTATGTGGCACACTCACCTCCAGTTTTTCAAAGCCTCTCTAACGATTATTGAGCATCTTCATTAAGGAATCACGGGATGATCAGCTGAAATCAATAGTTTGTGGTTGATAAATGTAACAGACACAACAACCACTGATGCTGCATTCCCCTGACCAGAACGACCTATAACAAATATCTAGTATTGTTAGGATTTTTGCTTATATACAATCAAGCAATGTGGGTGATGTTGCAACTGATGTCTGAGTTGTTGTTTTTTTCACTGTAGTCTTCTGTTGCTCCTTCTTTCCCTCTGTTTACCATCCAACACCAACATCAATAACTTCTTTTCCATTTACAGACAGTAGCATGCATCCAAACAATATTTTCTGTACAATTTTTCTCTTATGACACTTAAGTCCAATTTGCATAATAATTTGGAACACGGTGTAGACTCCATTTACGTATGAGTTGACTTCAGAGGGTAAATTGTTGCACTGGACATCTGTGTAAAGGGGGCTAAATACAAATGCATGTCACAATTGTTAGATTTTTATTCATAACAAAAATTGAAAGCCATTTATCACTTTCCTCCGACTCCACATCTATTTATTTTGTGCTGGTCTACTACTTGCAATCATAAAGACCTTGAAGTTTATTATTTAAAAATGTTGATCACAGACATGATTTTTGTCAAATCTTGCATTTCTGTGTCATTTTACATGGTAAACATTTATTGAATTGTATTTTTTCTTGAGCTTAAGCTTATAACTATAACATTAGGAACACATTGCATAAAAAATTCTGTATGTTATTTAAATTTGTAGACAAATTTTTGTGACTTTGCCCTGTGGTTGTGTTTTAGGTACACGGTTTGGATGCAGAAACCTGGAAAAAGGTGGATGTAGTCTATATTGATATTGCAGACAGAAGCCAGGTGGAGCCAAAGGTAAATCAGTGGGCCCATTTTTACTACTGGAATGATGAATGCAGCTGCTGTTGTTTGTATTGTTATATGCCCCACATACAGTATATCTTGTTTGTTCTGGTCTGTATCAGGACTACAAACCAGAGGAGGATCCCTGCAAGTTCAAGTCAGCAAAGACAGGACGAGGTCCTCTAGGACCAGACTGGAAGGTAAACAATACCAACATTTTCATCTTAACAATAAATGCTACATTTCGTATTATGTATTACCTCCTGTTATTACATTATTATTTTTGGTGTCAAAAAATAGATTCACAGAGGTTTCATTATAGGGTTTTGGAATGTTTTTTGCTGTTACTCTCTGTGGTGGCTTTCCTAGCATTTGGTTTTCACATGTTGTGAAACAGCCGATGGTTAATCCTGCACAAAGCCCTTGTTAATCTTTCAAGGTGGAAGGGCACTTTCATGTTTTTCTCAACTTTTTGTTCTAAAAGATCTTAGTAACTTAACCTAAAGAGATACATTTTCAGTTCCTCCTAAGTTTCATTTACTGTTCCTTAATACTTTCATTTATTGGACCATGCCTCATTGTTAGCTTCCATAAAACACACATGCGATCTCTTCTCTGTTAATTTGCCAAATGAAAAAAAAACTCTCCTTCCCACTGGCATGTGTTGTCCAGCAGCTATGATGTCTAGTGAGCGTTCTCTAAGCTAACATTTTGTCCTGAGGGGATCCGACACAAGAAGAAGACACAAACTTCTGTAATAGTTTCCACCTGCACCTGTTAATTTACAACTTCCCAATGCATAATTTCAACTTCGAATGTCCTTGTTGTATTTCTGTCTTGGAACATAGAAAACATGACTTCCACGTACAAACAAAATGCACCAATTGCTTCCAAAAGCTGAATAAAACTGTTACTCTGACTCATATGAGAACATATTTTTGTGCTTTTGAAACAATAACCTTTAAAGCCTTTTTGTACCCTAATGCATAAACAGCCCATAATCAGAACCCACAGCTGAAATAGCTGTGGTAATTATATTAGGCTTTGTTTCATTTCTGCTACAGATCTATAAACACTTGGTTTAAACATTAAATCTGAATCCAAATGTGTATCAGTAGGTCTCCGTTGCCTATGACAACCCTAATGCTAGTGTTTCTGTTTACATGCAGAAGGAGCTTCCTAACAAGAAAGACTGCCCACACATGTGTGCCTACAAACTGGTCACTGTCAAATTCAAGTGGTGGGGTCTGCAGAATAAAGTGGAGAACTTTATCCAAAAGGTTTGTTGACTGTTGTTTTTTTCTTGCATTGTTATGCTTTTCAACTTTTGTACAAGACAGTGGTCGAGTCAGGGAATAATATGCATCTCTTACTGAATTTCCAGATCTTATTTTTGTTTAATGTGCTAAGAATAGTTGGCAGTACAGCAGCTTGAAGTGTGGTAATAAAGCATAAATAATTATGATAGTCCTACTTATATCCATTCATAAGGAAATAAGCATCTATTATCCTTGGGCCACAATAAGGTATTTGATTTTTTTCCGTTGTTGTCTTACAGCAAGAGAAGCGCTTGTTCACAAATTTCCACCGCCAACTGTTTTGCTGGATTGATAAGTGGATTGAACTGAACATGGACGATATTCGTCGCATGGAGGAGGAGACTCGTAGGGAGCTAGATGAAGTAAGCCAACAGAAATACCACATACTGCCAAATCTCTTACACTTATATAAAACTTGTTTCTAATAACCCGGAATCTAAATTAACGGCTGCTAAATTATCTACGTATAACTCACTGGACCGACATTTGAGATGCAGGATGACCTGAGAATTTGGGGCCAAGTTCTGATTATCAGTTTTTTAAGTTCCAATCTGCTAATGGCAATTTTTGTAAATTCATATTTCTCTCTAGAGACAATAAGTGACAGTATTAAAAAGATCGTTCTACTCTAATTTAAATATTACAACTTCTTAGATTTAAAGCACATTTTAAAAAAGATCTTAACCTTATTAAAATTAAGTTTCTAAGAAACCCTGAGAGCAAAAGAGCCTTCCTGTTATCTTTTTAGTCCTTCCTGTTATCTTTTTAGATTAGTCTGTCATCTATCATCCAAAACCCTTCATTCAATGATTTCTCAGCTCTAACAAGCATGTTGTTGTATATTCTTGTCAGATGAGAGTCAAGGATCCTGTGAAAGGAATGGTGGCTCTAGAGGACTGAGACTTTGTTGGACATAAATGCTGCCGCTCATCAGGTAAGCAGAGTTGCAATGGAAACAGATGTGTAGATATGTACGTCAACATATCTACACATCAACTTCTTTTCTTCATGGCTCAAACTTTGCTTTTGGGTTTTTTTTCTCTCTCACTCATGTCTCCCTTTCCCACCAGATTGGACCTGAAACCAGCGGATTCACTCCTCCTTTTGTCTCAACTGATATGTCTGACTGGACGGTCCAAATCCTACTTTCCGCAGTAGATTTTGGTCTTCTCGGACCTGGACCCAGTACACTCCCAGTTTTCAGCTGATCTCCTCTACATCGTCTGTCCTTCCTTGAGTCCTACTTGTCTTATTTTGTTTTGTTGTTTTTACTCATTTGCTGTTTCCACCTAGCTTAAACTTTTGAAGGCTTCCAGTAGCATCATTATTAAGATTGTGAGTTACTCCGATCTTTTTCTCTCAATTTTGTTCTAAACTACAGAGAACAGTGAGAACACTGTCATTCATCTCTGCAACTAAGGACATATTTTAGACAAAATATCACAGTGGCACATCAGTATAGTGTAATGCAGTCTGTTGTGTACTTCTAACCAGCCAGTAAGGTTTTATCCCCAGTACCTGCCTTCCGGCTTCAAGGTGTTTGTCAATTTTTCTGCTGCTTTGTGAGTGTGTGTGTGTGTGTGTGTGTGTGTGAACGCTTCTGTTGTGTGCCAGTGTGTGTTGATAGGTCATCAAAGTGTCCAGCCAGGTTTTTCTTCAAACATTATTTCAAGCTCTGGATGAACATGCAGTAATGTGAAGATTATGTCTAACTCTATGAATATGTAAGTAGAAATAGTCTAAAAAGATGCACATAAAATGTTAATCACAGTTGATACGGTAAATGAAAACAGCCATAAATGATTTGAGGACTGCCGATTTTCTTTTCTGACAGACTATTTTGTTTCTTGATGTGTCATTGGATAAATGGTCTTATCCAGCAAAAGCAATAACTATCATGACATGTTGGGTCTCCTTTTTTATCATCACAAATCTGTTTTAGTCCTTAGTTTGTTTCTGTTGTGAGGTCAGTTTTAGGAAAGCAGAGCCTGAGCTGAATGTCAGGAGCTTAACAGAATTTAAGTGTTAGTCTTTCTATAGAGTGTTATCTTGTTATTTATTTCATTGTTCTTACTTATTTTCTCTGGTATTGTGCTTAGGACTGAATGAGTAACGATTAGTGGTGTGACAGTTTGCAGAGACCTGATGAATGACTGGGTGAAGAAGTGAGGAACGGCTCACTCGACATCATTGCTCTCTGTTTTTATCGTCTCCTTTGTCCTATCTTATTGTTCTTCTTCTTATGTTATAGATAAGAGATATCTATTATGTTATAGATAACCAGATAACGCTGGTTTCATACACTTTACTATTCCATGTACTTTAACAGGAGAGTGTGCAAGAGATCACATAAAGGAGCCAATCAATTACATTGATTGATTATATTTGGATTGCTACAAAAACTGCCACAAAATTTGGGGACAATAAAATACAAAATTAAATTTATTTTTGGAACTTTATGTCCAACAATTTCAAAGGCTTAATTCTGGACACATGTGTGGAGTTTATATGCATATTTACTTGCAATAATAAACAAAAGGTTCAGTGGAAGGGCTTCCCATTGGCCTTTATTAGACATAGACCACATGATGTCATAGTTTGTTTTTTAAAAAGCAGGTTTAATTTGACATTTTACAAAGTCTTACTGATCCCTCTGTTGTAGAAATTGTGCTTACGGGAACGCTTGTTTGGAATAAGGACATGTCATCATCACGTCATCACTGACTTAATTTTAATCCTAAGTTAGGTTTTAGGTCAGTTTATTAAATCTAGACAAATTCAGTCGTTTTTTAGCTTTGTTGTTTCACCCTGAAACTGAACTGATCATTTAAATAATTTAACAACCAATATCATATAAAATCATTAGAGAGAGCAACTATTATTATCTATACTTTTTAGAATCTTCTTTCATTATGTTAGAAGTCTTTTTTTTTTTTTTCCACAGCGCTGTAATTCAATAGACCTACCAAGGGTCAAAAGTGACACAATTCAATGAACTAATAAATTGATGAATAATTATTTATATCAGTGAGACTTTAAATAAAATGTCAATAAATATATTCAATATTTATATATATATATTATTTTGTTTTCTATTTATATAATTATTTATTAAACAAATGTATTTAAAAAACTAATGAAAACTAGTGAAAATCAACAGTTATATGTTGAATAAATGATGTACTCACAAGTCACACAGCTCAATTACAGACCAATCATCTGTAATTGATGATTACAGATGATTACAGGGCAGTTAGCCCCACTCACTTACCTTCACAGGTAAGGCAAATAAATTCTTGATAACACTCAATATGGGATTAAATACTGACATATTCAAGCATCTTTTTAACATGATGAATGAACAACTTAAGTAATTATTTCCTAATTTAACACATGTACATATGTTTGTTTAACATCTCTTTTATGCATCGACTTGTTGCACTTTTGGCCCTCAATAGCCAAATTGCTTCTCACTGTCTTTTACCTCCTCTGAAGAGGACATGGATGTCCCACCCCTCCACGTCTGTGTCCATCATCCCTCTCTGTTTGGGTTTGTCAACTGGGTCATGGAGATTTGTGGATGTACTGTGTGTACTGACTTTGTAAATAGTAAATAAATTAATGTAGATGAACACATATATATATAGATGAGACTGTCCTGCCAAGTGTGCACAACACCCTCTCAAACACTCCTGATCCATTATTCAAAAACCTCACAGACTCCTACAGAAACATTTGAGTGTGAAAATGTAGCGTTATAGTAGCTAAAATTTAGTGCAGGTAAGACATTGTTTAGAACAATATGAAATGTATTTATTTAGGGAAAATAAAAATTTAGCAGCAGCTAGAAGCTGAGCTTTGTTATTTGTATTCAGAGGAAAACATTTGAAGTGAAGCAAGCACCCCGTTCACTGTCCCTCAGAGGGGACGTCTTCTCACTGGCAGGACAGCATAAATATATATTTTTGTTCTGAATGTTGTAGTACCTCTGTTGTCAGTCTCTGGATTACACTCTCTTCTCTCATTGAAATGGTAAACGTTACTGTAGCTTGGGTCAGTGCATTGATCCACATCATGGCAAAATCGTGGAAGTGGATCCCCAGTGCATGTCGGATTGTTGTGCTCCTGTTGTTAGTCATGAAAGATGATTATCCTGCCTGGCCTTCAACGGAAGCACAGAAGTACCGTAACAAGGAATGTGGTTTCCAAACAGATGCCGAGATAAGATTTTAAGAGCTCAAAGACACAAAAGTTATGAGAGAGCATATTTTAACAGAGACAATCTAATATATCTCTTTTTAGATTCCTTGATTTTTAATTGGAGTATGAAGAAACCAAATGATTCCATAATCCTGAACTGTTTTTAAATCTCTCTGTCTCTCTTTTTCTCTCTCACTCCTGTTACCTTGTCTCCTATTTTTTTTTTCTTTTATTGTGAATTTGTGCCTTTTCGTCATCTTATTCTCTAATAACACTACTGTACATCAGAGACATAACGAAATGAATAAAGACTCAAAGTGACTATACAAATTGAGAGCATGATGTAGATTATTTTATCCTGAAGCCTCGTAAGAGTTTCTGTGGTGTCGGACTCATAACAAAATCATTGCATTGTAATAAACTCCATAGTTACGAATGGAAAGTCCTTTAATAGCTTTTCAGTATTCACATTGTCAAATGTTATGTTAAAAGACCTAAAAGTGAAATAACTATTCAATAAGGTAATGGGGAACAAGTGGGGTAGATCAGAAATAGAATGGGAACACATAAATTTGACACACGACACCTGTATTTAACTCCGTTAATTATCCAATCAAGACTGACCAACTTCTCTGAGGGTCAGAATTGAAAGACAGTCAAAAACCATGATGCTGCCACCACCAAGTTTAACAGAGAAAATTGTTAGAAAAAGATTCTCTTGCAATATTAATGTTAGTCATTAGCTGAAAATGTAAAAATAAGTAACCTAATGGGTTTTAGTCTACTTACCCTAATAACCTTTCCTAATAATTTTGCACTCAAGCTAACAAGCAAATATGTCTTAAGTAATGCTAGTCGTAATAATGTGTTTAACCACTTGTAATATAAACTGAGGTTTGTACTTTTCAAAATGCTGTACAAGAAATCCTTTTGAAGATAACAGACCATAAACACTTCCACAGTCTGTTTTGTCATGTTATTTTAGTTAAACATAAAAAAAGAAATGTATTATGACACTAGAGCACCTTACACATTCCATACTTTTAAATATTTAAGGATTATTTTTAAACATACAATACGTCCTTTATAGCTATTCACAAATACTTTCTCACTGGGTTATTAACCAACCAAGGATATTAGCTTAATCCGATGTTACGCTGTTAGTCTGCTGTGGGTCAGGGCACAGTACAACAAGGGAAATTAACAAACTGTCAAATAACATCACAGCCGTCCAGAGAGGAAGAAACTACATTTCTTGTCACGTTTTTGGAGATTTTTACCTTTGAAGACAATTTTTCTGGACAACGTAAGACTCATATACCAACAACGGTAGAATTTCAAGTGCTTTGCTTTACTTTTTTACTTTGTTCTTTTGATTTTTCTGTCATGAAAAATGTATCAGTAGGAAAGTCTCTGTCTTGACTGTGAAGGCTTAAAGTAAAAAACAAAAAAAAAACAAGTAAAAGGGTTATAATGACCCTTTTACAAAAACGATGTATGTAATCATATCTGTATTGGTTTGATCTTTATAATCATTTTCATTTCTTGTGTTAACTGTCATGCTTTGTGCTCTCTTTTAGTTCTAGTTAAATTTAAACATTTCTGATGTATTTTATATAACTATAGAGTTTTTACAGTGGCTCTTGTGTGTATGTGTGTGTGCTTTAAGTCGTGTTGTGTCTCTCTTTAGTTGTGTCCTTTCAGTGACATTTAAAAGGTAAAGCACCGTTGTGACACTGTGTGGTTCCCTGGGGCAGTTGCTTGATCTGTTATTCATTTATATTCCAGGTCTGGTATAGATTTCATGTCCAAATCTGAGCTAAATTGTTACATTCACAAAGAAAAATATCACTGTGCTATTCTGCAGATGAATTGCACATATCATAAAAACATACATAAGCTTGCTAAATGTAGATTTGATCATTTTACTATTGGACTATTGTGTTAAAACAACTCTAATCAACAGCATGTAGCCTGTTCTAACACATAAACTCATCTTTTGTTTACATTAGGTGATCATTTACAGAGAAACCAAAGAATATTTATGTGTGAAATAGAGATAGAGGACTGGACACCAAAACCAATCTTCCTTATTTGAACATATAGAGAGCAGAACATTTAGTGTTTCTCTATTTACTGGATTTTTACAGTCTCTTTCTTTATCATTAGTTTGTCTGGGGGGATATTTTTATATATTTATTTCTAAGTAGGTGTTTCAAAGAGGACGCTAACTGTTGGTCAACCACCCCCAACCTGGATTTCAATGGAAACAGTTGTATCATTTTGTAAATAACTGCCTATTATTAAAATTATAACAGTTTAAATAGATTTGACATAAGCCACTTTGATGTTTTAAGTTATTTTTAACTTGGTTTTGGCAACCTCTTAGACTAAATAGGACAAACTAATCTTAGTTTACTATAAAACACATCTACTAGCTAATATGCCTGTAACTTTTCAGTAGAACTCCTTTACAAATCTTGAGCTATCCCTTTAATTATAATATTTCCTCATAAGGCTCACCAGAACACTGAAGACAGAGTGTCCTGGGAGTGGTATATTGACTAAAATAAAGTCTAATGTCACTCAAACTCCTACTGACGAGAAAAAAAAAACTTCACAGCTTGTAGGATGCCATATTTAGAGATTTTTTGGAGCTTCTTGAAACTAGCAGTGCTGCCCTCATGTGGTCAAACAGAATAATTTCAGGTGATACATAAGAATAAAGTAGAAAACTATAAAATTTCTGAAGAAATTTAAACGGGGCCTGATGAAGTGTGCCCGTTGGTTAGAACCCAGCGTTCTGATGCAAAGAATTAGCATCAAAGCTAAAGTAAGCTACAATGTACTCAAGCAATTAAGCATGTTGAGTAACATGTACTTACTCCATTTAGTATATTAAAATTAGTGTACAAGTTAAAATTCGCCAAAATGCTAATGTTAGCCTAATGCTGCCAGTGACATGAGGGGTATAACTAGCATGTTGTCTGACATTGACTTCCTCCATTATTCAGTGTGCTAAACATGGCTAATAAATAGAGTAGCTAAAAAGCTTATTTTAGGGAAAAGGCTACTGCTAATGTGGGCAGTAGCTACTGCTAATGTTTGTGCTAATGCTAATGCACTGCCTTCTGATTTTTACTTTTGCAAAAATAAAAATCAGATGTTTACTTCGTGGCACTTGGTTACCAGAAAACGCATAGGCTATTTCTTAGCATCAGATTTGTTAATAAGTTAGTGAATTTTTCAAAAAAATTAAAATGTTTTTTGTTTTGTTTTTTTGTCATTGGTAGTGAAAATATTATAAGACAGACACTAAACACAAAAGTAAAAAGTAAAAATTTGATCTATACTTCGTGGCAGTTCGCTACAAGAAAAAAAAAAACAGCTCATCTCTTAACACCAATTTGATTATTGTTCAAAAACATAAGATTTCTTCTGCTCTTTTAAAATACGACTTATCTCACACTTCTTACTACTTAACAAGAATTGTGCAGTTGGTTAATTTGGGGGAAAAAAAAAATGTAAATGTTTTTTTTTTGTCAGTTCTAACTGGAAGCTCTGCCCTCCTTTGTAGGAACTGAGTGTTCCGCCATCTTTGTAGTTCTCTACATCTCTGCCCTGCTCAGTGTTCTGTCTGTACCGACAGAAAACAGTTTCAGAAGTTGTTTTGATTTGAATTTGGCTCGTCTTTCGCTAATTACACCGCCATGGTTACTCGACATGGCAACAGAGTATCCAGCCGCATGTTTTGATATATTTTGTGGGGGTTCACGCAGAGGTACGAACCGCATTAACGGTGACAGGAAGCTACAGTTATTTTGAGGTGTAAAGTAATAGGTGCCTTCCATGCGTATGCATTGCTGTGGCAGGCCCCAATTACATCAGTATGAATATTTAAAACCCTTTGGTAACTTTATTAGACTAACTATTTTTAAAGAAAATGTGTTGAAACATGCCAGGCAATCACTGTAAATCTTTGCTGGTCTAAATAAATGACATATCTTAGGTGTTCAGGCTAACAAACACCAGAACACCACATTTTAGAGCTGTTTCAATGATTCTGCATTTCTTAAGGAAACAAAAGTCTAAAATCTCAAAACCTTGGAATTCATTACAGCCAAAAGAAATTACTAAAATGTGAGCATTTACAGGATAAAATGGAGAAACTAGAAGTATAAATAAAATATAAACAATTTGGCAAAATGCTCTGCTTTAGTATCCACTAAATTAGCTCCAATATTTGTTCCAAACATTTATTGTACGATTCTTGGACGATTAAAAATAATAATAATAATAAAACTGTTTTTTACTCTCTTAGATTTCAAATACGTTTAGAAAACCCTTCACCACTGATATTTTCTGAGGATTCTCTTTCCTCTATGACAGCCTCCTACACATCGCACAGTGGAAAATGCAATCACTAAAATGTCCATCAGCTCTCTCAGATTATGCAATCCTTGATACACAGTCATTTCAATGTGAGCAAAGCTCGCCATGATCAAACATGATTACAAAGCCATTTCAGAAATGACTATCAGGCATCTCCATCTCAGCTGGCTTTGTTTGTTTCCTATGCATTTTGACCTGACTGTGCTTAGTGTAAACTGGTTGTGAAAAAGAGTGAGCTTCTGTGTTGTGCATAAAACCTCTTTATTTCCTGGTTTTTTAACTGTGTCAGTTTGCATCTGCAGAATAGAAGATGAGCACTGAGAGATTTACAAGTGGTTGGACAGACAAGCACAGGTGAGCAAGGCACTGTATAATTGAATATAACGAGCTGCTTTGTTATCCTCTTAACTCTTCTCATTGTCATGAGTTTCTTAAAGTGACCCTGTTTCATGAGGTTGCATCTGTTTTGGGATTGTTTTTAATAATGCTGTAAAAAAAAAAGGTGCTTTAACAAATGAAATTTGACCGATTTAAACAAAACTGTGAATATATCAGCCTTTATGTAGGTAATTACCACTCTTAGACTGTTACTCAATTACTGAGCTAGACTTTAGATTTATGGCTTTTTAAATCTGATTTTGTTTTGTAAACTGGGAAATGTTATCTCACCCTTTGCAATTTTTAAATCAGTTAATCTTCCGTTTCCCCATCCTTATTTAAGATTTTGTTGCGTGGCTCCAAAACTGTTATGTAATTGATTTACTGTTAATTGTGCTACAACATTACTACATTAAAGAATTTGAGGTTTTATTCTTAAAACTGATGCCTGGATAAACGTGTGAAAGACCTTAGGTTTAAAACGGAACGTGACCTGCATGTCTCTGGGTTTACAGAGATAACCTTTCCCCCACATGAAAAGAATCTGGATTGAGACAAAACAAGGCCGATTCGCCGTTGCCCTGGTGACTAATGCACGGGTGTAATTGTGGGGTTTCAGGCATTGTTCTGTGTGTTCAGCTGATGGAGAGAGTGCTGATAGTAAACCTCTTAGGGATCTGAAGACTTACCTAAGTCCTGCAACAATACTCTCCGTTATGGAGGATCAGCCGGTGGTCCCCCTCCTCCAGCCTCTGAGTCTGCATACACTCACAGGAACAAACCTTTGCACATTCACATGGCTGTCTCCTGCCTGTGATTAGGCACCAAATCTGGGTTGCCAACATTCCTCAGTCGACCCCACTGCTCCGTCAAACTGAGCGGCGCTCTTGCATGACTGCACAGAACCGGAGGAGACACATCACCCACACAGACTCTTCTCATTCTCATCCTCTTTTAGGATTTTTAGCAAAAATTTACTACAGCGCAAAAGAGATTTGATTAACAACAAATAATTTGGATTACTTCCACCTGCTTGAGCAGAGAGGAAGTATCTCAAATCAAATGGTCGCAACCAGGTCAGCTAAAAGAATCAGGAATAACAGAGCCAAATAACTTTCTTGTACTGGATTTTTCCTGCGTGGAGGACTAAATTTTTTATCTTTCACTTGCGTGTTTCCTGATACAGAAGGATTCTCTGAGGCACTAGGGAAGCTCCTTTTTTATGCTTAAAAGATGGACCTTTTGCCGGATGGTTCACGGTTGCGCTCTGACAGCACGAGCAGCTCTGAGTCTCAGGGCTCCAGGTCGAAGACGATCCTCCGCCAGCGCCTGTCCGAGCTGATGACCTGCATAGAGGACATGAGTTCTGATGACGAAGCCGGCGAGGAAGTGTCCCGCACGCTGGACGAAGCCTTTCAGCTTTGTGTACGATTACTCCCCACAGATGCATTCAGGTTGACCAATGCATATGTTCACATGTTTATGCAGGCATCAGAAAGAAAACGTTTTTTTATGAAATGTTGGGCTTCATAGAGGTGATTGTTTTTGCTGACAGTAGGAAATAGTTTGATCGGCTGCAAATGTTATAGCCTTGGGTAATTCCTGCTTTACGGTGTTATTTAATTCTATATAAATATAAAGAGGTGGTGAAATTTTAATAGAAAATAAATAATTAATAATTGTTATAGGCTGCACATGGTCACCTGGAACGTGGCAACAGCAGAACCTCTTGAGGACGTCGCCTCATTGCTACAACTAAATGATCAACCCTCCATAGACCTTTATGTGATTGGGTATGGAAAACCGTAGCAGACAGATATTTATGATTAGCAGCGGGATCAATGATTGAGTCATTTTGTTTGCTTTCCATTTTTACTGGTGTTACTTAGCTTGCAGGAAGTAAATGCCACACCTGTGAGATTTATCTCAGACTTGATGGCAGAAGATTCCTGGAGCCATCGTTTCATGGACACACTGGGACCCAAAGGCTTTGTAAAGGTGAGAAAAGAGGAAATAGTAGTGTAGCAATAGATGCATGTAAATAAATATTCAGTAGAGGTTTATATTGTCTTTGTGTGCTTCATCCATTTATGTATGAGAGTTTGACACCTCAAGTGGAAAAATATGGCAACTTTTTAAGCCTTCATTGGAAAATGGCAAAAAAAAAAAAATTTGCAGCTCAAAGAAAGTTGAAAGAGGTGAAAAAGACAAAGTAAAGCTAAAAACAGACCAGCTAAAGAATTGAGTTTGAGGCAAATTGTGGGTGAATTTTAAAGACCATAGATCATTTTCCTTTCCCTAAAAAGAGTCCTCTGTTGTTTCCATCACATAAAGTCCCTTAAGGATATGTTGAAATTTGCGGCTGGAGCCAAATTAAACTCCTAACAAATAAAGTAAAATGTAAATTTTTCCAAGATAATATACACTGTAACCCATAGAAGCTGCAAACAACAATCAAATATATAGTCACAGGAATACACCAAACACTAAATGACAAATCCTTGTTTTTCTATCTGTGCTCAGGTCACATCGGTGAGGATGCAGGGTTTGCTGCTGCTGGTTTTTGCCAAAATGATGCATCTCCCCTTCATCAGAAACATCCAGACCACCTACACTCGCACTGGCATCTTTGGCTACTGGGTAGGAAATTTCTTAGCGGCCTTGGCTTAACCCTAAACTTTGTAGAGAGATCAACTCTAATAGGCGTTGGTATTCCAGTGTCATCAAAGGTTTTAAATAAAAGGCCTTTTGTGTTTGTGAGGTGGAAAGTGGGGAACATGAGAGAACACTGACATTTAGTAAACACTAGGATGTGTTCCAACAAATAATTAAAGTTCAGGGAAAAAAAAAAAATCATGCTATGTGCTATCATGAAAATAGTTTCTTTTTTTCCTCTTTTTTTCTCTCAGGGAAATAAAGGTGCCGTCTCTGTACGCTTTTCCTTCTACGGCCATATGATGTGCTTCCTCAACTGCCACCTTGCAGCTCACATGCACAATGCCCTGCAACGCGTTGATGAGTTTGAGTACATTCTGGAAACACAAGACTTTGACATCTTTGACACTCCTCATGTCCTGGACCACAAGTCAGTGTGCCCGCACATAATTAAGCTACCGTCCAACCCAGTGCTGAAATAGAGGTGTCTGTGGTTCTTACCAGGGTGGTGTTCTGGTTTGGTGATCTGAACTTCCGTATCGAGGACCATGGCTTGCATTTTGTCCGCTCATCCATCAATGGAGGACGCCTCAATTTGCTGTGGAGCAAGGACCAGGTATGGGATTAAGAATTTGCTATTTGTGGATTAAGATATTCTGATTGACATTTTGTTGTTGCAGCTCATCATGATGAAGAAAAAGGAACCCTTTCTGCAGGAGTTTGACGAAGGGCCACTGAATTTTAAACCCACCTACAAGTTTGACCGTAAAGCTGACTCCTATGACTCCAGGTACCATGTGTCTGACGCTCATATATAACACAGATTAACACCTTTAACAGCATTCTGATTGAACTTAAATTTCTGCAGCTCTGCAAAGACATGGTTGGGTTTTAAGTAAGAAACTCTTCATTTCTGTGTCACATGCTCCACATTCCCCTTTATTGTCGGCCACTCCACCTTTAGTTAATGCAGAAATCAGCTTCAAGTGTGCACAGCATGTATCACATCAAAGGCAGCTTTGTTTTCCTCTGACCCCACCATAATGTGTCTGCCTTAGAACGAGAACTGTGGCACTGCCCGTAACCATGTACAGACCAAGGCCTCTGCAGCGCTGCAGTACCACCCTCCTCTTCCTCCTCACCTCCCTCTTCTGGGGAATGGTCTGTTTCTGGTTGGGGGCTTGGTATAGAGAAACAATTAGGCTATTAATAAATAAAATGTTTAAAAGTTACATACAGTCCTATTTGAAAATAAATAATTGTCCTTACAATACAAAGGGGGGGCATAACTTACAACCGCAAAACATATGGAGACACAAGTTTAACGGACAAAATTCAGATGGGTTTAGCCAACTGAATACTGTGGATGAATTTCAGATGTGGTCTATGTTTTCATTCGAGCTGAGCTCCTGCCTGCTCCCCGCTGTTTGTACCTGAATAATACGTGTTTTGCTTTCTAGAAGACATTTAATTAACTCCAATTCTACTTTAGACGGTATTGTCAGCCACACACTAGAATATAGTTACCTTTGCACTGCATGTTTGTGTGTTTTAGCGGCTCTTGTTTCCAGCGTTTTTATAAATGTTCACATGAATTAGTGTAAATAAAAATGTGTCCTCAGATAAGCAACAGATAAGATTTTAACTAAAATACGAGTTCACGCGTTATCATTTACTCTTGTTTTGATTTTGTCTAGCGGCAAGAAGAGAAAGCCAGCCTGGACGGATCGGATCCTCTGGCGGATCAAACCTAAAAGCCTCCCATCAGAAGAGGATGACGATGATGATGAGAAGGCATCAACTTCTCCTGATGATAGGCAGGAGGAGTATCCAATCATGGTCACCCAGAACACATACACCAGTGTCATGAGCTACGGAATCAGTGACCACAAGCCAGTCATTGGAAATTTTACTCTGGAGGCAAGTACAAAAGTGTCACATGACCCCAGGGGTTGTATTTTATTACACCACATCTTTCCTTTTGTAATCCCTCCAGCTGAGAAAATACTTCGACACACAACTGGTAGACTTGGCACCTGTAGGCGAGTGGAGCGCAGACCAAAATGCACTTCTGACTTATACCATCCTAGAGGACTTCATGTCTTCCACGTGGGACTGGATTGGCCTCTACAAGGTTTGCAAAGCAGGAAAAAGTCCATCACTACAATAATACAAACCATACAGATTTGAACTGACTGTCTTGTTGACCTGCAGGTCGGATTCAAGAGTGCGTCTGACTATGAAACCTTTGTATGGGTCAGAGAGAACGAGCTGCCAGAAGTTAATGAGGTCATTGAGGTAAAGTGGAATTGAAGAATGTTTTGTCAAGCCCCTATATAAATACCTTCTTCATAAGCATGCACTCCTGTTTTGGCTGCAGAAATCTGTGGTTAAAGATGACCTCCCTCTGCTAAGCGGAGAATATGTTCTGGGTTACTACAGTACAAACCTGAACAGCATCGTTGGCCTTAGTGATAACTTCCAGGTGAGGTACCACACTATGCCACTCATGGATGGCATACCCAATTATTTTATTTTCCCTTTTTCATCATACGATTTTCAATGCAAACGTTATTAAATAAACTCTAATTATTCCGAGAAAAATCGGGTTTCTAGCATATAGATATTTACTATGTTAAATACATTACTAGTGAGGTAATTATCTATTATTTTACTGGTATACTGGATGCTTTGACATATGCCACATAGGCTCAGTTGTTGCTGCATTCATATAAAAGGTTTATCAAGCCTTTCAGACAATCAGAGAACCTGGTAGCTGGACAGATTGTAGTTTTTTTGTGTTGTAACAGAGAATGTTAACAGACCACACATTGTCTGTGTCAATATAAACCACATGTGTCAAACTTGAGGCATGTGGGCCAAATCCAGGCCGCCACAGCTATTTCTGTGGTCCTCTAGAGTCTCATGCACATTGACATTGTCTGTGTTAGACAGCTTTTACATTTTTTAACTTTTTACAATCTGTACTTAAGCATTTCTTAACTAAATATGATCATCTTATAGCAGTGGATTAGCTTCCCTTTTTATGCTAAATGTTTGTATGAATTTGTAGATCCTGGAATCCAAGCGAGCTGCCATGGAAGGTCTTGTATCTAAAGACATCAACGGGATCGACAAATGAAAGAAACATTGCTGCAGTGCCCTGATGTAAACTTCTGCACCATGATTGTGATTCAGACTTTAAATTGCCCAGCTACATGATGAGATGGTTGGGAACATCAATCTTGTATTTGCTGTTTTCCTTAAGATTCATTCTTCTAAAATTGGACCTTTGGTTGAGAATAAATTACTAATAAAATTAAATCACTTTAATGATTGACTGGTCTAATGATATGATTGCATATACATTCTGATTAAAACATCATTACTCGAGATTTTGAAGGAAATTTGCCCTGTTCAGACATTCATTTTGCTGTACTCCAGACTGTTGGAGGGAGAGTGGACACAATGGTAAGATCCCAAGAGCTGCTTGAGAGATTCGGTTTATTTATGTTTTGTGGTCAATATTATTTCACCATTTTATTAATGTGGGTTGTCAGTTTGAATAAGGCTTCCTCAAGCTATAAGAATGATAGAAAACATGCTAACAAAAAGCCTCAGACCTGCAGCCCACAGTTGGCTCTAACAGAAGTGGCTCTTTGGCTCAAATATACAGTACAGACCAAAAGTTTGGACACACCTTTTAATTCAATGAGTTTCCTTTATTTTCATGACTATTGACATTGTAGATTCACACTGAAGGCATCAAAACTATGAATAACACATGTGGAAATATGCACTAAACAAAAAAGTGTAAAACAACTGAAAATGCCCCTTATATTCTAGTTTCTTCAAAGTAGCAACCTTTTGCTGTGATTACTGCTTTGCACACACTCTGCATTTTCTTGATGAGCTTCAAGAGGTAGTCACCTGAAATGGTTTTCACTTCATAGGTGTGCCCTGTCAGGTTAATAAGTGGGATTTCTTGCCTTATAAATAGTCATGAAAATAAAGAAAACCCATTGAATTAGAAAGGTGTGTCCAAACTTTTGGTCTGTACTGTATGTACATTTATTATTATTGATACTTTAATTAAAAAAATTAGTTGTACAAGTTTATGTCGGGGTGGGGGATGACATGTTCGCATACACCTCAGAAAGTATGTAGTTGCGCCCCTGCGTAGAAATAACATAAAGATAACTGATGGGTGCGTGTGAGCAGCACCTACCGACTTGGTAACCTTCCCATAATCCATTGCGGGATTATGCAATGGATGCAAGTGTAACTTCACTTGACGTTCCGTTTCCTAGCAGCGTATCTTTTCAGCGGTAGGCTCTCTGGCTGTAAACACGTGGAGACCGCACATCAACCCGCTAAGCTAAAGGTAAACGTTTAGTTCATATATAACGCATTCGGTGTTTATATAAAACCAATGGACGTTTATGAATTAACTTTAGATTTACTCCTGTTAAGTGACTCGTGCAAAAAAGGCTTCAAGATGCTAAAAGGTTCGGCTAATGAATGTGCTAGCTGAGTTAGCTTCAACGGAGAGTATGGACACCGCCAGTTAGCTAAGAATAAAACTGACAGATTGTCTTTGTTTATTTGTTACATTTACCCCCAATTTGAAGTGTCGTCTAATTCTAGCTATATTTTCTAAATAAAAATATGTAAATTAAAGTAAAGGTTTTGTGCTACTGGTGACCTGCGCTCGGTTGCAAGAGAGAATTTTGCCAAACATTATAGTACCTGGAGGAAAGTTTAATTATCATTTGGTTGATTTTCATTATAATGTGTTGGCTGTATGAATACGCGTATATCATGTCACAGTTATTATCAATAAACATGAGTGTCCAAAACGGGTATTTACTTTCATGATAGGAAAAAATAGACTGTCGTGTCGCATTCAGAACAACTCTGATTCCCAGTTGAGTTGATGCTGACAAATCAAGTCATTGAATTATTCTGAAACATTTCTTTTTCACAACCACATGACATGATCTTAATGCATTTGTATTCAGCTTAACTTGTTTGAAGCTGTACTCTTGGCAATAACAACTTTCAAACTTTTCCAGGTTTAAAAATACAAATGAGTTTTGATATTTTGGCTTTATTTAATGTAACTAGAAGTTCCTTATTTTAAACGTTAATTAGCTGCTTGAAACATTCACTGTCACAATATAAATTGAGATGCTTTGGAGATTGTAACATTCAGAGATCACACAAACGTACAGCAAAACCAGGTCTAACAAATTTCATCTTGTCAGAGCTCTAACCGAACCAGACTCGAGATGACAAGTGAGGATGTGGAACGGCTGCTGATCCAGTTCCAGGACGAGAATGGGGAAGTTCTGGGCTCACCTTTCGATGTGCCTCTCGACATCACCCCAGACAAACTGCAGCTCGTCTGCAATGCATTGCTGCAAAAGGTAGCACTGACTAACTTGGCGTAAACATGCATTTTAATATCTAGGAAATAATAAAATGCATACAAGGTAACATTTGTAAAATGTAGGTCTTCTGTTTAATCTGATTTAAATGCGTATTTTATAGGTCGTATGTTAGAGCAAAATCTTCTAGCATTGTATTATATAGATTGAATGTTCATGAGATCACGTAGACTTGTAGAATGATTTTTTTTTTTTAAGTCGCAGTCCCATTGTAATGTGTAATCATTCTGCTCCATTTTGTCATGTTTGTCTGTAATTCCAGTGCATTTTATTGGGGTGATAAGTGATCAGCAAACATCTCTGCCTCCGTTTAAAGTTTTTTGCTACCTCTAGCTGTTTATCCTCCAGTATTGTGTCGTATTTAGCTGAATAAAGTAATGCCACATAAGTATGTTATTTTAAAAAACAGAAAACTAAGCATTTTTTCAGTTCTGCAAGGCACTGTGTTTAAAGCTGAATATTAAAATGTATTAATCTACATATTGTGACTCTGTACCTGCTGCAGGAGGAGCCCGTTCCTCTGGCATTCTTCGTGCGCGGCGAGGCAGAGGTGGTGTCCAGCCTGGGTTCCTGCATCCAGACTCTCGGGGTGGAGACGGAGCAGGTTCTGCCGGTGGTGTACCAACCTCAGGCTGTGTTCAGGGTCCGGGCCGTGACCCGCTGCACCAGCACGCTGCAGGGACACACAGAGGCAGTCATCTCCACTGCCTTCAGCCCTACTGGCAAGTGAGTTACTCTCAGACATGATAACCAGCTGCATGCTTTTTCATAGTATTTGTCCAAAATGTATATAATATAAAAACCCACAAGAGGCTGATTTATAAGTTATGTTGTTGTTTGTTTGAGATATTTGGCCAGTGGATCAGGAGACACCACGGTGCGCTTTTGGGATCTGACGACTGAGACCCCCCATCACACTGCCAGAGGTATGAAGTCACTTCTATAAAGAGGCATCATTTCTCTCTCAAAAAATACAAATTACATATTGACATCTGGACACCTCTGAGCTCCACTGTGCTTTATTGAAGGACACAACCACTGGGTCCTGAGCATCGCATGGTCACCTGATGGGAAGAAGTTAGCTTCAGGGTGTAAGAACAGTCAGGTTTGTTCCAAACTTCTTTTTTTTTTATTTTCTAAACATGAATTCCACAAATTTTTTAAAATTATTTTCGCAATGCTGCGTCTTTAGATCTGTCTTTGGGATCCGGTGACAGGAACACAGATAGGGAAGACTTTGACGGGACACACCAAGTGGATCACTTGGCTCTGCTGGGAACCTCTTCATCTGTAAGCCTTCAGTTCCTCTTTTATTGGTGATCTTTTGGGTATTTTTAGCTGTTTGTAGAAACCTAAACATTTTGCAACTATGTTTCAGTAACCCAGAGTGCCGATACTTAGCCAGCAGCTCTAAGGACGGCTCTGTTCGGATCTGGGACACTGTTCTGGGACGCTATGAGAAGATCTTGACCGGACACACTCAGTCAGTCACCTGTGTGAAATGGGGCGGAGACGGACTGCTCTACACCTCCTCCCAGGACCGCACAGTCAAAGTGTGGAGGCCCAAAGATGTAAGGCAGAGTGTCTGTTTAATCTTTAACTGAAGTAGCTCTGAGATTCCAGACGTGTTCACGTTTGTTTGCTGATTTCAGGGCGTGCTGTGCAGGACGCTGCAGGGTCACGCCCACTGGGTGAACACTCTGGCTCTCAGCACAGATTACGTATTACGCACTGGAGCTTTTGAACCTGCTACCGCCACCATCAACCCCCAGGATCTCACTGGATCTTGTAAGGCCTTCTGTTCCTTTGTAATGCTGGATTTTGAGTTTTGTTCCTGCCTAATTGGCATCATTTCCCTCTAGTGGATGAGATAAAGGAGACAGCCTTGCAGAGATACAATAAAGTTAGGGTGAGTACCTTTTATTTACGTGAGAGGAAAGTTTCTCTAACGCCTCGTTGATTCTCTCAATTTATTGTCTTCTTCCGTTGCAGGGCTCCGCTCCGGAGCGGTTGGTGTCTGGCTCTGATGATTTCACCTTATTCCTGTGGAATCCTGCTGAAGACAAAAAGCCTTTAGCCAGGATGACCGGCCACAGCGCTCTGGTCAACGAAGTGCTCTTCTCCCCCGACACCAGGCTCCTTGCTTCTGCTTCATTCGATAAGTCCATTAAAATCTGGGACGGACGTACTGGAAAGTAAGAAAACCTCTGACTCAGGAGGTTGAGTGAATGTACATAGCTGAGTCTTTTTAAAAACAAATATCTCTGCCACATACTTAAAAAGAAAATAAGATTTTATACACAGGATCGGTTTCAGAAAATTGTTCATCTCCATTAACTTGCATAAATATGTTACTGATGGTTGTTTTACACCTTCTAAACCCACAGATATAGTGTCCTGCAAAGCTAAAATGTATGTCAGCCAATCGTATTGCTTGAAAACAACCACAACTTCCTGTTGGGAATTAAACAAGGTTCATTTTTGTAGATAGATATACAAGTTGAACTACTTTTAAATAGCATATTAGAAGTTAATGAAGCACAAGACAATGTCGATTGGAAATTATGTCAAAGCAGCCATGTTGACATTATTTTTTGCAGGCTGTAATGTGTTTGACCCTAAAACTCAGTTTTTCCATTCACTCAAACACAAATACTGAATTTTCTCAAATCTCCACTTTGGTCAGTTTTCATAAGAAATTGTTTTTTGTGATACTAAACAGAGTTTTTGTGTGGACGAAAGGCTAAAATGCATAAACATTTTTTCCATTTTTCCAGATATCTGGCTATGTGTGGCCTAAGCCTCACCTCTTCTCCATCTCTGATAAGATTTTTAGCAAATCTACAGGTGCAGCTACATAAATCAGAATAACATGGAAGAGCTTGTTTATTTAAAAAATTGAAACTCAGATTTACACACAGAGCTCTATACAATCACCTTAAGGCCAAACATAATAATAATGCTTGTGAATACTTTTTCCTTCCACTGAATTTTCCATTAAAATGCTGGAATATGGCTCAGTTTTTGATTACACTTTGAGGTAATTTAGATGTGTCTGTATGTGCAATACCAAATAGATCCATAAGATGGTGCTGTTAAGCTAAATAAGTCTCGTCCTCTTCTTTTGGTTCTCAGATACCTGATGTCTCTGCGGGGACATGTGGGATCTGTGTATCAGGTGGCGTGGTCAGCAGACAGCCGGCTGCTGGTCAGCGGCAGCAGTGATAGCACGCTGAAAGTTTGGGACATAAAGACTGGGAAGCTTAATATGGACCTTCCTGGACACGCTGATGAGGCAAGACAAGAGATGTGTTCAAATTATTAACGAATGTTTGCATTTTATTGATATTAGTTGATGATTTTCCTTCTGTCCGTAGGTTTATGCTGTTGACTGGAGTCCTGATGGACAGAGAGTGGCAAGTGGTGGGAAAGACAAATGTCTTCGAATGTGAGTCGCCCTACTTGTACAGTTTCCACAAATGTTGGACATATCCAGATACTAAACCTTTGCCTTGTTTTTTTCAGATGGAGAAGATAACCAATTATGTTTCCTCTCATATGGGTTTCTTTAAAGCTTCAGACAGCTGAAGCAAAGGGTGTCCAGAGCAGATCTAGTCCTCTGTTCATCTTTACGGCGCCTGCCACAGGAGCGATTGTGTCGAGGAACTTGGATCCTGTCACAATACAAATGCTGAGTCTTGTTTTCAAGTCCAAATGTTAATCATTTACAATGCAAGACTGCAAACAAAAGCTCACCCAAATGGAAATTTAAAACGTGAAACATCCATTGCTACATATAAAAGTATTTCAAAACGTTTACCTTACGGAATGTAACAACCCTCATCTGTACAAATCAGGTACCAGTTTGCAGATTACTGAAAGCTTGTTAGCCATCATCATAGATGTAAAGATACATAAAAGAATTGTACTTTTTAGTAAATTATCAGAAAGCTATACAGGTCCTGTTTTCATCTCAGTTCTTGAGATATTTTGGCGATATTTTCATGGAACAGTTGGTCTGTTGAGGCAGCATGTGGGAGCGGTAACACCTTCCTCTGTGATGTTAAGTCCACTGTTGCTTGCCCTGCACCTTCAGTCTTTAATCTCTTCTGCCGTCAGCGCGACGTTAAACATCTCTTAAGTTGCAGCGGCAGGAAATCCTGAACATTTCTTTCATCCCATATTGGGAAACCTCATTTCTTGTCCATAGCATGAATTTATTGCTGGATGATTTACTCTTGACGCATTCTAACTAGAGGTCCCTCCCACCATACTGTTGACTTAACAGTAAATTAAGTGGCTGGTAGATGAACAAGAAACAAAGTTTCCCTCTGAATGGTTGAGAAATGTTGATTACAACCAGTTTGTACACATGTATTATTCAATCTCATTGTATTATGTTGTGCTTTATAATGATAATAAAGACTTGATTTGTGGTCTTCAATAGCTGTCCTTTTTGAGTTAATACTATACAAATAGGATTACAATAACAAATATTACCACATTAATTTTAAGCTGCATTTTGAGTGTAAGAGTTATTTTTGTGAAGGTGCAAATTCAAAATTCTCATCTTCATATTTGTTAATCCAAAAATTTAATTTCATTCAAATCTATCAAAGCAACATTTTGTTTTGGAGGCACTTTTTTTTTTTTTTTTTATCTTTAATACTGAATTCCAATTTCACTCAAAAGCTTTTACAAATTATTGATCCACAACATGTAACTAGAAACTATTTAAAAAATATATGTATATACCTGTATGTATTTTAGAAATGGTGCACCTGAGGTTTTGTTTTAAACACTTGAGTGAATTTAATGTGATAAACAAGGCAGAAACTTCCCCCTTAGCTCCTTTGCTAGTAAAGTTTA
This sequence comes from Xiphophorus hellerii, assembly GCF_003331165.1. Classification (NCBI taxonomy): domain Eukaryota; kingdom Metazoa; phylum Chordata; class Actinopteri; order Cyprinodontiformes; family Poeciliidae; genus Xiphophorus; species Xiphophorus hellerii. Next base: position 10,175,553 of record NC_045682.1, read on the forward strand.
AATAGATGTCAACTTAAATCACCAAATGTTTATTTAAAGCCAGTGTTTTTCCAACCTGTGAGCAGCTCTCTCTCCCACTGAGGACTCCTGTTGATCACTAGTTGTATTCCAGGTGGTCAGCAAATCTAAAATACACAACCATCAATTTGTTTTGATCTATCACATAAGTCCCACTAAGGTACAGTGATGTTTTAAGTGTTGATAAGTTCAAGAGTAAAAGTTTAGATATTTTTGATTTGCTATATTGATCATTTCAGTTCGGTAAAATCTACTTCTGAAACGTTATGTTTAGTCTTATCACAGCCACACAGACTTGGTCTACACAAGTTTATTATCATCAAGAACATCAAACTTGAATCATTGAAATTGTCCAACAGCATTTATGTCATGTGCGTCATGTTGTATTTTGGTATCTCCCGTACAATAAAAAAAGCTTTAAATCTGCCCTACAGTGAGCAGTGTTGGTGCTTACACAGAAATTAAAGAGAATGTGCGCATTAAAATTGGCCATTTTATGAAAAACCAAAACAGCAAACCATGAACAATACTGTGCAGTAAATGCCTTCTGAAAAAAAGAACAAATGACGAGTGATAAAACAACCTTCTTTGTATCCCTGTGTAAAGAGTGAACCCGGGTAATTATTGGAACATACAATATTTAAAAGGGGAATATTTTTTCTTGTGGACAAATTCCACATTTCCAGATACCGTAATAGGAAATACCATAAATTCCCGATAAATTAAAAATATTCCTACATGGGAAAGATTTTAAATATGTAATCAGGAAAGAAGGAGCAAAGGAAGAGGATCAAAGTGGAGAAAGAAATGACAATAGGGGAGGGACGGTACAAGAAAGAAAGTAGGACATTAGGGTGGAAAGGTGGGAACAAGAAAGAAAGTAGGAAGGAAATAGTGAAGGAAGGACACAAGCGAGGAAAGGACAGATGAGGAAGGACAAGATGGAGGATGAAGACCGGATTAAAAAGACAGAAAGGATTTTGTCCAAGACTAAGATCACCCAAAAATTGATCTGTTGCTTTGAGACTTTTCACTTATGTCAAAAGTCTTTCAACAGATCAGTTCCTAGTTATTGTCGTCTTAACAACTAGGTGGCAACAAACCTTTTCCTTTTTCAAGATCCTAGTCACACTGAGTTAGCTATTATGTTAGCATACCAAAAGTCTGTCTGACAGATCAAACCAGGGTTAATAAAAAGAACCTTAATGTGGTAGATCTGATTAGAAGAAAAATGATATAAAAAACAGACTACAAAAACAGAAAGTTCTACAATGTTCATGAACCAAGACGGATGTACCAACATGAGCTTATATTTTCAGTTACAAACTCACTCCCTTTCGAAACTTGTCTGTGTAGCCTCAGCAGGTCTGCGACTCGTTGTTGGAGTCTAAAAATGCTCATGCAAAGATGAACTGTGGTCAGCACTGGGCATTAAGGTTCGCCATGAACCGTCACCTGGACACTGCGAGCATGACGGCACCACAAGCAAAGCCAAGAGCTGCACAGACTGGTTGCAGTGGTTCAAGAAGCTTGCTCAAGTCCATTCACAGCACAGTATGTGGTAAGTACTCAGTGAATCAAGACACTTTTTTGGTTTCAGAACAAAGTGTTCGTTTCATGTCGTTCGTAATACTCCTTTTATCGTATTTTCAGCCTTTTGTTATTTAATCCGTACCTACTTCTAATTCACTTGATGAAAAAAAAAAACCGCTCTAGTCTTCATTGCTGGGTTTAGAGTGAGCCTACGTAACCGAACATGTTGCTTAACAGTGTGGACACCGGTCAAAATGAAGCGTCATCTGCTCAGGAGAATCCAGACGGCTAAACTGAACTGGAACAGAGGTGTTGTGTTGTGCGTAGCAAGAGGCACTGGTCCATGCTTCCTCCCGGACCCCTTTTCACATTCATGCCGGTTTACTGCGTTTTCCACACGTCGTTGAGTAGTTTGACCACCTCTTCGTAAATGACAAAGACTATGGCCACGTCAAGGCACACGCGGCCAAGTCTGGGAACTGTGCCTTTGTAGAACCTGCAGGACGTACGAGATTACAATTGGTTGCTAAAGGGGGAAGGAAATCTAAAGTAGTGGCTACATGGTACTCACGCCTGTGGTCCTTCGTGTTTCAAGATTTGGAAGGCACAATCCAATGTGTTTTTGTAGCGATAGGCCTCCAAACCCTAACATATATACATATATTTAAAAAAATGTGTTAAGATTTTCTAACAAGCAACAAACTTACAGTGACAACATTTTTTCTGCGCTCATTCTGGGTTTGATAAGTGTGGATTTGAGAATGAATTATGCTTAGTTTCTAAGCTAGGTCTCAGAAGACGTACAAAAGTCGATGTCAGCTGTACCAGAGAATTATTAGCTAATACAAATCCAGAAGCTTAGCAATGCTAGATGTCAAGAGGATTCTGTTTAATTAGTGCATTGAATTTGCAGAAATGTGACACAGGTGAATCAAAGTTATGTTAATGCAGAAACTAAAATATCATGGCATGTTTAAGCTTGATGATTGTCAGGTAGAAAAAACAACAACAATCTTTTAGCTTCTGAAATCCAGTTAGAACTGAACTCAGGACCTCAGGAGAATGGAAGTTGTGCTGAAAACAGTGTTACTTTTATCAATCTAGAAGGTGTGTGATGGTTGACAATTTGCACAAAACATTAAATATATAGAAGGTGAAGACCAGCATGTAAAGAGAGTATCCAAATGTGAATCCTTTTGTTCTTGGGTTTTGAAAAAAATAGATTTTTATGCACATTTATCAGTCTCTATTAAGATAATTTTGTTTCCAAGGCAAGTCAATATAAAGCATATGAACAAGAGAAAACTAAGACTTGAAAGACAAAACAGAAGACGCTCTGCATGCTAGGGTGTTTGGATAACAAGCTATTTCTACCAAAGAACATCGAATAATTCAGACACCGGCCACTGTGAGGCGCTACGTTTTGGGTACTAGATGGGAAATGACACTCCTTCTTTAAATCATATGCTTAGCCAGTAAGCAATCAAATCTAAAATAGTTTTTTTAAAAATATACAGTACAGACCAAAAGTTTGGACACACCTTTTAATTCAATGAGTTTCCTTTATTTTCATGACTATTGACATTGTAGATTCACACTGAAGGCATCAAAACTATGAACAACACATGTGGAAATATGCACTAAACAAAAAAGTGTAAAACAACTGAAAATACCCCTTATATTCTAGTTTCTTCAAAGTAGCAACCTTTTGCTGTGATTACTGCTTTGCACACACTCTGCATTTTCTTGATGAGCTTCAAGAGGTAGTCACCTGAAATGGTTTTCACTTCATAGGTGTGCCCTGTCAGGTTAATAAGTGGGATTTCTTGCCTTATAAATAGTCATGAAAATAAAGAAAACCCATTGAATTAGAAGGTGTGTCCAAACTTTTGGTCTGTACTGTATACATATACATATATATAAACTAGGGTTGCGTTTGTTTCCTACCTGCATCCTGGTCTTGACGACGTCTAGAGGCGTATTTCCAAAAACGCTGACTGCTCCCGCTGTGGCTCCAAACATCGCAGTGACGATTGGATGCATTTCTCTTCTAGGCTCATCACCTTAGGGGCCAAAGCCAAAAAACTGACGAAAGTGACAATAACTTATTGATCTCTAATTTCTATCATCTGTTCAGGGAAAACCATCTCACCGTTGTACCAGTTCCGCAAAGCGTTCATAACATAGAATCTGATGGCCTGATTAGTTCCTTGTTTAAGCACAGTTGGTGTCAAGCCTTGATACGTTCCTCTCAAACCTACACAGGAAAAATGGACATTACTACTACAGATGCAGTTTTGCTAATATACAAAATAAGCAGCTGCTCCAGTTTTGCTCACTCACCCTGCTCCCTGATGATTTCACTGACTCCGTGGAAGAAGCCTCTGTAGCGAGGCCTGAGGGAACACTGGTCATGAATGAGCTTCACCTTTGTCAAATACAGACCGTTTTATCCAGATGTTTCATCTCTGTGACACATCACAAAACTTCCTGCAGAAAGTGAACGTCTCAACCAACCTTCAGCGTCTCCATGGGGCAGACGACCAGCACAGCCTCTGCTATCCCGGCTCCCAAACCACACAGGAGGCTCCGTTTGTTGTCGAGCCGGCCCGTGTGGTCTCGCATCGGATTACTAAGCATTTCAAATGTGCCAAACCTGGAAGGATGGAGACATTTCAGTATTATAAAACAGCAACAGAAAGAAATTTGTACAGGAATGCTCCTTCTTTGCAGATTTTCTAGAAAGGCAAAAACCAAAATACTTTTGGCACCTGTCACAAATTCAGTCGCTTTCTTTCTAAGTCAGCCTACACAATAATATCCAAGATCACATAGCCTGAGAGAGGCAGAACAGTACTTTATCGAGGACAATGATTCTTAAGGAACTTTTAGCTTCAAAAGAAAAAAAAAATCTGTATTTTTCGGACATGATACAGTCCTTTTACTAGAAACTGTTAGTCTTAGGTCAGGTACAAGGATTTGACAAAGTATTTGTTTAAAAAAGCAGCAAAAGTTAAAATAAAACATTAAAAAACCCGAGGAATGGTTAATCAAGATCACTTCAAAAGACGATAAAGGTGTTTGGAAGCAACATATAAAAGAAATACTTGCTGGTTCGTTACTTTCACCTAATTCTGTACTCAATAACAAATCAATGTAAGATTGTACAAAACTTTTTTTTTTAAATCAAGCTGGAGTTTTAGAAAAAATGCAGAGAAGAATTTAGATATCTGCTGTTGGTCAGAGTGACTTTATTTTCTGATGGCAATTCATGTTTTATAAAAAATTATTTAATGTGGAAATTTCAAAAACTATAGCTGATATTTGTCCATGAATCAGGGAGGATGGCACCCGTTCAATCCAGTCAGATTTAAATCAGGCAGTTTTGTTCATGCAGGTCATGCTCTACTTTTTTATGTGATTGGTTTGATATCATTCGTATTCTATTAAGGTAAGGGACGTATGCTGAGATACATAAGTGGGAATTTTCTGACAAATAAAACTACTACTGTCAAGGATCCAGCAGCACATTTTTCTTTTATAGTCAAAAGCTGTTACATGTAGTTGTTAAATGAAAAATAAAAGAACAAAACAAAAAAAAGAACGCTTGTATGTGTGGTACACATCCAGTAAAGAAACCCGGTCTGGTTTCTATGTCACTGGATCTGTTCCTCCTCGTTTAACATTTTCCACCCTGCTAACCTCTGACGTGTGAAAAAACAAAAATCTGAATTATTTTAGTAGCTTCTTTTGCTTTTTTTTTTTAAAAAAAAAGGCTGTATGATGTAAAAGTTGCCATGTACAGTGTGCTTGTCTTCACCTGACTGCTGATTTGGGTATTGACCCATAAAGCAGGGAGCTGAGACCTCGGTACAGCCCTCTTAGCCCGTGATCCTGCACAGTCAGCCTCACACAGTCACCTGTCCAAACCCAGAGCAGGACAGAGTGAGAGAGCATCACAAGGCCACCACAGAAACTCATCCCAGCCCGGTGACCTACCGATCCCTCTGTATCTTGGAGGGTTGGCTCGCTCATCCAGCTGCAGCTGGGTCTTCACATACTCTGTGGGGAAGGTGATGCAGATCTCTATTGCTCCTGCTATGCCACCTGAGAGAGAGATGCAGAACTGCTCCTGAATGTTCTGTTGCCTAAAGTAACTTGTGGATATAGAAGAAGTGGTGGATTTGTAATGTAAACATTTATTGTTTACATTTGTATGAGGGGCAAATGCAATGAAAACAGGGATGAGGCTACATGATGCAACTGCTGTAGCATCCTGCTTGGCATGGGGCTTTTTGACCCAGTTCTGCGTGGATAGCTTTAAGGGCGACAGACTGGGATTATACTGTTCTCTCTGCAACACACAAAGAGCAACTACTGCTTTGAAATCTCCAGTCTGAATTAAAAGAGCCAGAAAATCCACCTGCAAGTATAGCTTTTCCGGGATGAGTGATTTTCCTCCCTCCGATCGCAGCCGCCGCCAGGTTCCGCCTGCCCTCGCACAACCTCCGGTGCTCTTTCAGCGACACCAACCCGGTGGCGGAGGCGGCGGAGGCGGCCAGCAGCGGGGATGGGAGCCGCTGATGGAGAGCCGAACTCAGGCCTCGTCTTCGGGCAGCGCAGCTCTCGCAGGGCCCCTCGCAGACAGAGAAGGGCTTCGGCAGCGAGGACATTTCGACGGTCGGGGAATGACTCCGCAAAACGTCGGTACTGGGGGGCGATAGTCCGGCGGAGTGGAGGAGACAATGTGGAGGATATAACAACAACACGGGAAGGCGGGGCACCGGCGTGGCGACGGCGGTCAGGTGATGGCGACGGGCGGCGACCTGCTATAGCTACAGTCACGTGACTTTGTGAGGACTTTAACAGCCAATGGCGTGAAGGATGCTGCTCCGTTACAGTCACGCGCTGTGCAATACTAATGTTTTACTTATGCCAGGCTTGTTCGACATGGAAATATTGACATTATTTTTGAATTAGTGAAAGAGTACAAACTGACATGTTGACAACAGAGGCTTTGTTTTTAATTTAAATACAAATCCACAACACTAACAGCTTCCTCGCACTTCACAGGCACGCTCATCGGTTTCATAAAATTCCTTAAAATATTATTTGTGGTTATAATACATGATAAGCTGTGAAAAAGAAGGAGGGTTATGGATACTTTTGCAATACTTTTCCAAGACATAATTGACAGAATAAATACATTTTGGCAGCGGGTTACGACATTTACACTAGTAGCCAGGACTTAAAGTAATTTTGTGCTGTTTCCACCTCCCTTCCCTGGCAGGAGTCTTTGCAGCAGAACCTGATTTTTCAGTGGTCTGGTGTGATCATGGTTAAGTTGCTCAACTTGGTAAAGTGTCAAGAAGTTAGCGTGTGTGTGTGTGTGACCTTATACTCAGCAAATGAGGACGCATTGACATGTTTTTTTGTTGAAACATGTCATTATCATTTAAAATGGTGGGTAATTATTCAAAACAGAAGACCAAAAAGGTATTCAGTCATGAAGGAATTAGCAAAGCAATCAGTGGAGAGTGTGTAAGGATTATAAGGTGTCGTACTTAAGAGCTTAAATCTAATACAGCCTTTAAAGACTCTATTCATAATAGACCAAAATCAAATGAAGAGGATTAAAGACACAAAGAAGGCTCACGCTCTTTCTAGTCTCGCGTGAATCCTCCGAACAAGAGTTTATTTCTATTGGCCCTTAACCTCTGTTACTTTAAATAGTGCTCTCCCCATGCAAACACAGGCACAACATTGCTTGCTCCCCCTTTACAGTGAAAGTAGGTCAGAGTTTCTATACACAACCCCAGCTCACCCAGTCTCCTGGAGAAAAACATAAACACACCCACATCACCCTGACAAGATGTTTATCATTTGGGTGGTTAAATGAAGAAATAGATGCCTTTTATGCTTCATTCACTTTATTTTGGTTGTGCTCGTTTGGTGTTAAGGCACACTTGAAGGTGTCATATATAGGGGCAAATGACTGCCAGGAACTGTAGCTCAGGAGGATAACAAAAGGGAGATAGTATTTCCATTAGCTGATCTTCCTGCTCCTCTATGTTCTCTACCGTTGTGTAGATTCGCACCTGCAATCAAATGTACTATTATCTTTCTCTTCACTGAATTTCCGTAGCTTCAAGGGGAATTTCTCCCTGTTTTCTTACTTTGATCTTGTTGAGTGACATCCTTTTAGTCATCCGGATGTGCAGCAGCCGACCCACAGTGGAGATCTCCAAGAAAGCCCAGACTCTCAAATCTACGAGGCTCTCACACACATTGACCAACTCCAGCAGCTCATCATCGAGTGACTCGCTGCAGTTGCTCAGGTCCAGTGTTAGATTCTACAGACAAGAACATTTCTCTTTGCATTGTTGTGACTGAACACTTTCAAATGGTTTTTATGCCGCTATCGTTCTTCCAATGTATTTGAATTTGTCCTCTTGTCTGTTTTTGCTTTTTTTGTTACACCCAAATGTTTTAGGTCATGTACCAACTTTTAATATCTGACAACAATATAAGCAGCTGTCTTAAAGCAATGATTTTATGAGGAAATAGAGCTATCCAGTAATTTTAATTCTCACATGCTTAAGCTTAATTCTGGCCATAACCCCCAGGGCTACTTACTGTCAGACAGAATCAAGTAGAGACACAATAGAACTTGAAGTAGGCTGACACAACTCAAAAAGCAACAAATGTTAAAGTTTGAACAGCTCTCTAGGTGAAAGTACATGGAAGTAGAATTTTAAAATGTTATAAATTAATTTTAATGAGGCATTGTTTTAAAAAGTATAACAATTATAGCAGAACACATTTCACTTATCGTACTGAAGATTCTTAAAGTTGAATGGTTGAAAAGTAAACATATATATATATATATATATATATATATATATATATATATATATATATATATATATATATATATATATGAAAAGTGGCTTAAGTAAAAACAAAGTTCTTATGTTTGTTGAAACTCATGTTATAAGCAATATTTGAATATTTTATAAGCTTTTACTTGAGCCAAACAATATTCTTATACTGCTTATAAGCCAATATAAGCCAAAGTTTGTCAGTAATTGTCTGGATGGCAACATTTCTACCACTGTCATTTTGATTATCAGAAACTGCAGTGCTTGGGAACCACTTAGCCAAACAGTAACTTCATTATACAAATTTACGCATTTAACAGCAAGCCTGTGCCCTCTGCAGATTCCAGGTGAAAATTTTGTTGGAAAAAAAAGAACATTTTTGTTTCATGTGATGCATCTTTCTCAGGACTCTGACCTGCAGGCTGTGTCTGTACCAGGGCAGCATGGTTTGGAGCAGAGGCTTGGCGCTGCAGATCTCGTCTGTTGAATAAAATGCAGTCATGTTGTACTCCACGAGTGGAATCTCAGGCAGCAGGATCCTCGCCAGCTGCTGTGTGTCAACGACTTGTTCGACTGTGAGTCTGACTTTTAGATCTGGGCAGCTGGACACCAAAGTGGCCCATGAGTAACCATACACCACCTTGAAAGAGATTATTTAGCACTTGTAGTTTAATCATCTTTTGTAGTTTCTCGGTAAAACATGGATAGGGCAGTGTCTTTGGACTGACTTAATGTTCTTTTTTTCCCTGCTTACCTGTTGATGTGGCTCATTCTGAGTGCAGTACAGTGAAAGGTTTTCCAGGAAGTTACCATCTCTGCCATAGTTTACCCTTCTCGCTCTGATACTTTCACTGAGAGCCAGCAGCAGTTCATCTGACAACCAGGAGTAGCTAAGAGCCAAGTGGGTGAGGCCTTGCAACTTTTGCAGCATTTGAGGTATATTGCGATTAAGGTGATTGGGCACAGTGACAGAAAAGAAACCTCTTAGATCCAAAGAAGAAAGGCCACAGAGGGGAGAGAGGCTTCTTTGATTTTGTACTATTGCAGAAAGCAGCTCCAGACCCTGTGGGTCAAAAGAATTGGGAAATAAACCAGATTCAGGTGAAACTATTATAGCAGTTGTTGTTATGGCTGCACACAAATTTAGTGGTATTTGATTGTCATTAAATTTCACCTGTGAATTAAGGTTCCTAATGTATTGCTCTATTATTTGCTCGAGTGAGTCACTTCAGTAAACCCGATGTGTATGTAGACTAGTAACTTCTCTAGAAGTTAATATGTCAGTATTTTGTTGAAAAAGTCAAAATAACAATTCTTTTTTCCATCTCCTACAAAAACATTGGTAGCTTTACATTACAAATGATTGTTCCAATTCACTTTTTGTTTTTTTGCTAAATGTTTCTTGTCAAGTATTATTCGGTATCTTTTGACATTACCTGCTGGGTCTCTGTCCGTATCCTGATCAGGCAAATGTTTTTAAGTCTTGAGGGACCTTCTAAGAGGAAATAAATGAGTTTGTTGACTACAGTATTTCTGAGGCCCTGACCCCAGGAGGAACGGTCCAGCTCCAGCCGTATGATGGAGAGGGTCTTTAATGGGGCTTGAACTCTGTGAAGACAAAATGATGTTCAATTTTATGAATAAAAATGTATTTGGAGTCTGATTTCAGATAGACACTTAAAATTGAACTATGTAACTTTTCTAAATATATATATATATATGTGTATATATATGTATATATACACATGTATTCTACATATTTCTTAATATGTGTGTGTTTTATTATCACTATAGCATGACAGCATAGTATGAGACATGAGAAAAAATTGAGTTCATCTGGTTCCTGCCTATGATCCTGCTGTCATCTGAACAGATACTCTCCTCCTTCAGAAACAACCAATTAGAGAGAGGAGGAGGGTCTTTGTGCTTGTAATCACACTTATGTACGCACTGCTCACACCTTCCCCCTTGCTCTCTGCTATGCTACAGCTAGAAGCATAGCAGTGGAGCTTGTCATGAATGCTAAAGCTAGTTAGCATGGCCACCAATGATGGTGGATGAACAGTTTTCCTGGAATTTTTCCTGGAATGGGTTCCAGGAAAACTGTTCATCCACCATCATTGGTGGATGATGGTGGATAAAAACTGGAATTTAACAGGAAAACTGGAATTTAACAGTTTTCCTGGTATTTTCCTGAAAAAACTAGTAACTGGAAAGATTCTCCGCCATTAGGACATTGAGCAGCACATACACGAGGTTGATTGACAATGCTAAGACACTCCCTCTGGCTCTGACTGGTTGTTTTTGGTTGAGAGCGGCGCATTTCTTCAGACAGCAATAGCAACTCAAGGAGGAGGTGGAGGAAACCAATCTTTTCACAGATTGTCTCATGTTACACTGTCACAACATGGCAACACTTTTAGTAAATATGTAAAAAAGCATATTTTTGTAAACATTACATACTGCAGCCTTAAGATGCAAATTGTTTTTACCTGACCAGTGTATTCAACAGCCCACAGATGGTGTTATGCAGACGCTGGGCCAACACAACAGATCTTGGAGGACACACGGTCACCTCCAAGCTTTCCAAGAAGACTCCCAGATTGTCAGCATAGCCCACTGCCGATAAGTGTTCGGACTGCTTGTATTTAGAGAGACGGCCACTGAGGTGAAAGGAGCGCCAGCGCCAGAGACAGGGCAGACGCATGATTTTGTGCCAGTGATGACAAACCAGAGATGCCCTGCTGCGATCACCATCAGAGAGATATTTGAAGATGTGTAGCAAGCAGACATCAGGAAGCATCTCCCACTCACCTATCTCCTCAGTGTCACGGTTGTCTAAATGCATGGTCTCTTCCCCCCAGTCGTCAGAGGAAGTACAATCGTCCTCCCATAGTCTGTCTTCGCACTCCTCCATGGTTTATCTGGATTTGAAGATTTAAAACAGCCTGTTGTGTCACAGTAGCAGCTAGTAGATAAGGGTTCATGTGCTAATCCAGCTGACGGTAAACATTAAAGAGAAATCCTGACACTCAGAAACTGTGAGATAAAGCCTGAATGAGCCCCAACTGACAGAACATGCAACTTAGTGAAGTACTGTCTGTAGAACCCTCTGGTTCCGTTACATCACAAGGACCCAGTTCTAATATCAGTTCCACATTCAATTGTATTAATTCAAACAGTTGAATTAACGCAACTGTATTCTAAAACATGCTTTATACAAGGTTCAATTGGTTACTTTGTTTCACTTAAACAGCTACGACATTGGTCTAACCATTGAAGTTCGATATAATAGGAAGTCTCAAATCTCCCCAATAAATTTGAATTTTCAGTCTCAAACCTGACCACATTTAATCACAGAGTATATTAGTTTCTCAAAGTTATTTAGAGCTTAACTAAAAAAAATCTGTGTGGACATTGCAATGTGAGAATATTTCATATTTTTCCTTTTAATCTATGTTACCTGACATTGTTGAAAATGTCAGACATTTTCAACAATGTCTTTCAAAAATAGATTATAGATTCACACTTTTAATAGAATACAGTTATTCAGGAATAGGATAGCTTTAATATTCTTATTATTTTTGAAGGTTGTGTAAAACTCTTAATTCGATATGTTTGTTCTTGTTTAGGCTTCACAGATAAAACGATTTGAAGCTTGTTAATTTAAAGTCAAGTTTATTTGTGTAGCACATTTCAGCAACAAGGCAGTTCAAAGTGCTTAATGCTATAAAAACATAATACCAATTTTGAAACAAGCAATAAACATTACATTTTCTCAAATGCCATCATCAAAATGATCAATTTAATATACTGTACATTAAATATGTCAATCAATGTTCCACTTAACCTCTCATGTGACTTCTGTCCATTCCAATAAGACGATATCTACTTTCTTTTAGTAAGATTTGAACCAATGATGGACCAGAGAGCCTGACTCAGTTCGACAGTTAATCATTTTTATTTGTTTAAATGCATCTCTCACTTCCTTATGTAAGATAAAGCCAAAAGCAAAAAAAAAAAGTTGACTTTTTTTGAAAGATTATGAGGATGGCGAAAAATTGGGATGTACCAATAAATGATGAATACAAAAATATGCAAATATTTTGTAACAGAGGTTAGTAGAGACTAGAATAAGTGTCACATGGAATGAATGTGTCATTCTAAACAGTTTATCTGCTCTGGAATAAACTGCACAACATGAACAAAGATTTTCCTGAAAAATTTGCCCAGACGATTAGAAATATATTTCTAAAATATGTACAAGTCGCATCTTTCTTTCACAGTGATTAGTTTTCTTTCTTCGAGCTCCTCAGCCCATCAAACAGAAGACATTTTGCCTGTGAATAGAGAGATATTTCAGTGAATTTAGATGCAGATGTTGTTTGTGTCGCCATGCTAGTATTCGTGCCAACCTCATGCCAGCGCAGTGTGTCGGGGGGCAAGCCCAGGTGGCAGTGTGGACAGGTGTCTGTCTGTTCGGCCAGCTCCTGGTTTCGTGGTCCCCAATAAGGCCCCTCGCTGCCCCATAGGGGGCGACATGTAGAGTGGGAGGAACAGGCTACACCAAAGTGAGGTCTGGGATCTGTCTGGTAGTTCACTTTCTGGCCACTAGAGGGCAGATGTGATTCAGGATCAGAGTCTTCCTGAAACACAGGGAATAGAGACCTACAGAATATAGTAAGAAGTGTTCAAAACAAAGCTGTGCTTTACTGATTCAAAGCTTAACTGTTCATTTTTTTTTTAAACAATTTTTTGCTTACATTTAAAGAAGCAAAATCAGATTTGTTTTTAGAGTAACTTAGGGAATGTTTGAGCTATTTACTTGACCTTAACCTAAATGATGAGTTCTTTATAGTTAAATAACTACTGAGGGTTAGATGTAATCTGAACATGTAGTTACAGTTGGATCAATGCTTAAGTGTTTACAATGTTCTTGTTCGAATGCTGCTGTCTACTTCTTTTTTCTTACAAGTAACAAAAATGAATCATATAATTCTTGACTTGATTCACTTTACAGCTCTTGCTTTTTTGAGTATCAATTTTGTTTTATATTTTTGCTATTAATTTATAATTTGAATGGTTTTTTTTAAGTGAATCAAAAGCTTTCCAATATATGGGAGAATCAGAGAATCTGTTTGCTACACAACAACAAAATAAGTTGTGTCAGAAATATTACCTCCTGTTTTGTGACAGTTGGGATGAGACTCAGAGTCAAGAGACCTCAAACAATACCAGCATGGCTCAGTTGGGGCATCTGTAAAGACACAAATTATCCAATGCATTAGACCATTATTCAATACAACAAATGTTCTGGAAAGTAAAAAGTCCAACATAAAGGCAAAGAAAGGTCGTATTTTGCAAACATTTTTTCCACCAGATATTGCCACCCACCCAACCATGGATGGATCTTCTCCACATTTTACCCATTCCATACACAAATTAAGTATTTTGTTAAAAATGTATTTATTAGATAAATAAAGCAGAGGATGGCAGTATTTCTGGAGATGAGATGATAGCATTTGATCTTTAGAGAGCTCAAACAGAGAATCTATTGAGTCAGTACAATGTCCCCACAGGAATGTGGGAACATAATACAAGTTTGTGTGTATCTTACTCTGTGTGGTGGAGGGATGAGATGACACAGATTGGGGACTCATGTCCTCTCCTGTTGACAGGTGGGTCTCCGGGAGGTAGTCCTCATCCCCTTGTGTGACCGTAGCTATCACAGTCTCCTCTGCTAATGTCTCTGCATTCTCAATGCATTGATCCTCTAAAATCTATGACCGTCACCCACACAGACCAAACACCACAACAAAAGTACAAGTTGCAATTAATTTTCCTGTTTTCCTTCCTGTTGCCCATCTGCTTTTTACCTCTTCATCCCAGACTCCGCTGTTAGCCCTGGTGGTGTCCTCTGGTGTCTGGATACTTCTGGACTCAATGATTTCTTCACCGGATTTTTCCGTCAGTATTTCTGCCTGGGCAGACGTTGCCCCGCTACTTTCTCAGGGAAAGGGAGTAGAATTTAAAAAAAAAACAAAACACATGCCCTCCTAACTGATCTACAAGAGGGTTATCAGCCGTTCAATCATCTGCACCAGCTCAGCCTCTAGTGTTACTCTGAAGGCGAGAGCTTGATTAGTCTTAAACATTCATCCACTCCTTGCCTTACCTTTCTTCCTCCATCCCCACTCATGTGTCTCCCTCCCACGGTGCCTGACGTGCTATTTCCTGCTAATCCCAACCCTCTTTGGCTTTTTCTTTCCCTAGTCTTGGTTTGCCTGCCAGCCTCTCTGCTCTCTTCCCTTCCTCTCTGTGTCTGAAACGGAAGCTCCACACTCTCAATATTTCATGTGTCTGAATAGCTCACAAGCAGGCCTCTGTAAAGAGTAATCAGATGAGGGCTCCAGTGTCTGTGCGGTGGAGTCCGGCTTGGCGTGAGCAAGACTTCCAGAAGCCAGAAACTTTCCCACTGCTTTCACAAAGGTGTAGAAGAGCCTTAAGACCCTTCTTTTTTATGATTTTATTCTTTGTAGTGACGACAGGCAGGACATATTTTTAATTATACAAACAAAGAGGCACATGAGAAGAGAATAACGGATCTGATAGCCTGTATGCCCTTTAGGTTTTGTTTCATATCTTTAGAAATTAATCAACGGTAGATAGTGTGAGAAAGTATACCAAGCTGGTTTATACCCATTTTATCGAACAGATTCGATTGAACCAAAGAAAACAAATAGTGTTTTTGTGACGGGCAGCCTCCTACATTTAGAAACCTTCCAAAAAACTGCTTGGAAAGAAAGTGGAAGATAACTTATTTGATTTTCAGATATTAAATCATCAATAAATGTAAATATCTTATTTCGATTTCCACATTCACAGAAGAAAAAAAAACAGAGGTTTTCTATAACTGCCATCTTGATCACAGCACCTCTTTGGCTGCAGAGACGCATCCCGCCAGCAGATGGGGAAAGAGTATTTTATTTGTGATATTTAAAATGTAGGTGTATAAACATGAACAAAAAGAATTAATATCCCCTCTGGGTTTTTGTTGTATTCTTTATGCGTTCTCATTTCTTCTTTTTTTTCTGTTTAATCACTTCAAGCACATGATTATAGAGATCACGTTCTGTTATTACCAGTTTTGTGGTGTGTTCATTTGTGTATCGTCATTCCTGCAACTTGTCTTAAATCACTCTTCGTTAAAAAGGTTTTAAATAGTGCGTGGCATTTTATGGTGCAAATTTTAGCCGTCATTATCATTTTCTTCATTAACAATTCAAACCATGAATTGTATCAAGGAGTTCCTTGGAGGACAGTAGAATCTGTTTCTTTTTAAATGTCTGTCTGTAGCTCACCAACATTTGTGCATCTGTACGTGTCTTGCTGTAAATGCGCGGTATGTAATTTAAGTGTTTTTGTGTGGGTGTGTGTGTGTGTGTGTGTGCATGCGTTTTTTTTTTGTTTTTTTTTTTTGTAGGAGGGAGACGAGGAACATAAGTGGAGATGACTCACCGGTCCTTTGTGACAGTGGTGCAGAGAGAGCGTTTTTCACCCATTTTTTTCCCTCTCTTGGGGTTTGCATACTAAACAAGAAATGGAGAAAGAATTAGAAGGAAAGCCGGGCAAGACTGGGCGTTAGGTGGCATTAGGAATAAACGAAGAGAGGTGGAAGGAGCATGGATAAATGTAAGGAAAGGGATGATATAGATCGGGGTAAGTAAGGCAGGGAAAAGATGAAAGAGGTGAGCAAAAAGATAAGTGTGGAGGTGTATGGAGAGCCATTTCAGCCAAAATTAAATTAATAAATAAATGAGTAAAATAAATGAATGGGTAAAATAAATAAATAAATGAGTAATGGGCATCTTTATTCCCAACTATATTTATTCATTTATACATTTACTAAAAAAAAGTAAATAAATCTCCTCGGCGCTAGCCTGCTCCTAACCCAATGCAGGTTTGAAGTGTCTCTAGGTGTTGTAGTTTTGGTGCTGGAGCAGTTCTAGTGTGATCCAGATGTAGAAAAAAAAAAAGAGGTAAAATCAACCTTTATTGAAGTTTCACAAATCAGATAAAAGTTTCACAAGTCACAAACATGGTTCTAAATATTCTAATCTGGAGAATAATCCAGTCCAGGTTAGAAGAGTCTGGGTGTTGTAGTTTTTTAAACTAGAGTCGATTAAAGATGCGGAAAGTAGTGAAAAATTAAGTGGAATCGCCCTTTAGCTATTTCCCGAATCGGAAGCTGGAATCGGAGGTTCTTGTTGTGATGGACTAAATAAACCCAGATATTTTATTTTGTCTTATAAAAAATATTACTGGCCCAAATATAATGATAAAGACTCAGATCATGAACTTTATTATTTTTTTAATTCAAGCAAAAATTAAAATTCACATCACACCGTCGGCACAAAACTGCAGCTCAGAACTCTGACCAGCTTCTCTGCTTTTCTCATCTTTATTACTGTCAGTTCTTCAGAGGAACGAGCTGCTAGCAGCGCTGCTAACTCACGTTATTCCGTTGTAACGCTGTGTTCCTGTCGCTCCCGGTGATTAAACTCACATTACGATCCTCTTTACTGAGCAGCTCTCTGATAGCAGACGGCGTGCCCGTAAACAAGTTGGACTAAATATTGTATTATAACGGAAAAGAGAGATGTAACTTCTATCATGAAAATAGACTAGCAAAAAACCCTACAAATTACAGTGAAATATGGCTACTTCCGGTGGGTGCCGGAAGTAAGACCCATAATCGTTTCCCCAGTAAGCCACCCAGGAATAAGGTGGATAGTGAACGCAACATTATGCTCTGGAAAGCTGCTTCAGAAATCTGCAAATAAATTTCTGTTTATTCACTCCTGAAAAACACAAGCAACAAGGTGCGCTTTTATTTTGAAAGAAGAGCGTCGTAACTTGTGCTGTCGCGCACATTAAAATCGAGTGCAGGCTAGCTTTACGGCACTGATAGATGGGGGTTCCGACGCTGGCTGTCGGGTTCTATCTAACACTTCTGATAATGCTGACACTACTGTAGGAGCCATGTCATTTAAAATATTCATTGCCTCTGCGAGTATAGCTGCCGCTCAGCTATTTTTCTGTCCGTGAAAACCCGCCTTCTCCTGCCTGGGGTCCAATCAGAAACTGAAATTTTAAGTTAACTTCCGTTGCGATAGTACATGTAAGAGAGTTTGATAGTACATGTAAGAGGGTTTGTAAGTTTTGGCCCATGGGGCCTCTCATAGAAACACGATCTGAGCGTCTCTACACGAAAAATAATCAAGTCATGAGTTGTAAGACTATTTTCTAATAAAGTTGCTGAGCTTCAACTCACTGATAAGCTGGTGGTAAGTCGCCATTTTTCTTGAAGCAAAGTACGGAGTGATGCTAAGCAACCAATTGGAGAAGGTGTAGCCTGATGACGCTGCCCCTCCTCATTAGCATTTAATTATTTATCTTTTTTCCCAGTTTTGGGGAAAAACAGACAAATGAAAAAAGGAAAATTGAAAAAGAATTAATGAAAATTGACCATTTAAAAAGGACAAATGAAAATGGAAAATTGGAAAACGATACATGAAAAAATGGAGTAATGAAAAAGGGAGAAATGGATAAATGAAAAACAGATAAATGAAAATGGGAAAATGAAAAACAGATAAAGGAAAATGAAAAAATAGAAAAGGATAAATGAAAATGGAAAATAGGGAAATGAAAAAAAAACCCAGGCAGAAATAAATCTGGAAGTAAATAAATGTATAAATTAATAAATATAAATGGGAATAAAGAGGCCAATTACTCATTTATTTATTTTCCCTATCTATTTATTTATTGAATTTTAGCTGAAAGGGCTCTCCATAGAGGTGGTGGTGGTGGTAGTTAGGGAGGAGTTGTGGGGAGGTGTAGATCATAAACAAGGAGAGTGTTGCAGTGGGAGAGAATCGAGATCCTGGCAGTTCTGCCACCAGTGTCCTAGTGGCTGCTGAAAGCATGTTTGATGGAGTGTGTCATGTTCAATGAAGTTGGTATTAAAAAAGGAAACATGGAAAGCAATGAGGTGATATTCATGTTTAATAAAATGACAAGTTAACATATTCTAAGCAAGATGAACAGTTTTCAGTAGTCATCTTTACATCAGCATGACAAAAAGCACAGTGGATGCAAATACACTACTTGACCTTTCTACATCTGATCAAATTAACTTCAAACATATTTACTGGGATTTGATGTGATGGAGCAACAGGAAGTAACATAATTTTATGGAAAATGACACATTGTTTTCAAAGTTGTTTTTTTTTAACAAACAAAATTATCTGAAAATTGTTGAAAGCATATGCATTCAATTCAATCACCTTCAATCAAAGGCAAAAAATCAACTTAATACATATTATTGTCACCCAATTAGTACTCCGCCTGTGTTTAATCTCAATAAAAATGTCAGAATTTCAAATGTTTGATCCACAATCGTGAACAAATGATATCATTTTAACTCTTTCTTCTGATGCTAGTCTATTACAAAACAATGCCAATAAAATACACTGAGGTTTCTGGTTGTAATGTGACAAAATGTGAAAAAAAAGTATGGATTTTTTGTAAGGCATTTTATTTTCCAATAGAGCACTTACAAAATGTAATTCAACAATTCCTATCTGTGACTTTTCCTTTTTGTATGAGGCTGCATGTAGTGTTACAATCTCAATGCCTCATTTATTTAGCACAAAAATAAATTAGTCTATTTTGAAGCTGAATCAAAAAACACTCCTTAAACAGAACTTCAGAATTTAGGTGGGAACTTTTAAATTAATGTTTGACTGAAAAGGCTCTACATTTAATATCATTTTCTTCTTTTTGCCTGTTTATTCATGTTTGATATCTATAATTAACATGCGCTATTATTTAACACCTCACTATTACATTACATAGCAACTCAATACTGCTGCTGAAGTTTCCTTGCTGAGGTAACCCAACACTGTTGATCTGCTATAAAACAAATGAAAAATAAATGAGCTGAAGTATTTTTAGCAGTAATAAAAATGCACAGATGTTTTTCTATTATTATTATTGATCTAGGCAGTTTGGTGTGGATTCACTGTCAAACCAGAAAACCAACATAAACATTTGTCTACACCACTGAAAATGCTAGAAAAAGGGATGAGAGACGTTTTCTACAAGGCAAAAATCATTTTAAAACACATTTGGAGAGACACCTTTAACTCCCAGAGCCTGGAGGCAGAAGAAGTGTGCCGGAATGAGAAAACAGTCACAATTGTCTAGCAACAAAGTTGTCAAAACAACTATGCATCATCAGTGGTTCTGCCTGAAAGATGTCTCTCTAAGAGCTGAAATGGCCTGAATTGTTAGTCTTTCAACAGCAAGTGGTGACGATGCGTCACTAGATGCTGTTTGCTTTAAATTCCACATCTCAAAAGGCAGTTGAATAACGCTCGGGATTGGAAATTGATCAAGAAATACAAATGTTAGTCACATAAGAAGCCGAGAAACACGACTTAAAAAGAGTTACAGGCTTGCACCTGTTTGACTCTCCTTCATTCGCCTTGAAATGTGCCATGTCTGCGTTGTTCTTTTCCAGTATGGATCCAAGGAAGATGAGACGGAGCATCTATAACGGGAATTTCTTTCTTTTTTCTTTCTCTAAATTTTTTATTCTTTGACTTTATTTTGGTTTGCATTTACAGTATTTTCTGTGATATTTATAGTACTTCTGTTTTCATTCACAGTTAGCCAACTTCACCAAACCTATGCCACAGATAAAATTGATGGACTTTAGTAGCTACGGTGAGTAAGGAGACAAAGTCTGGGCCAAGCAAAATAAAAAGAAGAAAATACGACCACAATAATTTAAAGCAGGGATTTTCATGTGTTGGATCTGAAGATGCTCCACTGCCACAGTCATACACTCGGTTGCAAGTTGTGTTGTTTGAAGACAATAGTAGCTTTTTGTTTCATGTTTTTCATGCTTTGACACAGTTGGAGCCTTTTGCAAACAAAATGTGTCACTTTGACCATGTGTCGGTGCCACTGTTTAGGCCTTTGTGTTAACTGTTTTGAAAATGTGGAGCTTTGAGTTGAGAGCTGCATAAAAGCTATCAAGAAGAACTGTAGAGGCTGGAGGCCATTTGGCTTCAACAAAAAAAATTATAGCATTAATTTGTTTGCCAATTACATCCTCCATGTATTTCTCAATAATTCGGATTTATTTTTGCCATGATGGTTCGGCTAAGGAGTCTTTTTAAAACTTCGAGTTCATGCTGGAAGTCCTATTCTGTACATCATAATGTCCTATATGCCACAATTATGTTACTAAATAATACACAATTAAAATTAATATTTTTATCCAATTAATCTCTGCCGCGTGTAAGGTTGTGTTACAACCTGATACTAATCCTTCGCGGTTCTCCCTGTGGGCGTGCTGTAATTAAAATGCAATTTGAATATTTCAACAGACTCCAACTCTCCCAGGCACAAAACCTGGTACACATCCAGTTCCTGGCTCAGACGAGCCCGACAGCACAACAGTTTATCAGTAATGGCCCCAAGAAGCCCATGCGTTTACAGAAAGAGAAATGAGAGGGAAAATGTCGGCCATTAGCTACATGAATATTGAATACCCTTCAAATCAACATCAAATTATGATAATTGATTTTTCAACGCGTACGGTTTTGTTTTAACCATTTATTTTAACGCAGTGTCAAAACATGTCTTTTTATTTGTAAATTTACGGTGTAAAGCCCAGATCAGATTTTAGTAACCCAGTGCAGATGTTTAAACAGTGAATGCCATTACGATACCACGGCATTAAAAGGACCAAATTATTGCTATAAAAATGGATCCTATTAGGTTGCATGGCAACTAACAGCATCCTGTTTGTCTCATTTTTGCTCAGCAAATGATGTAGTTTTAGACGTTTTTTTTTATGGATTCCCTTTCTCTGTCTTACTACTCAGTGACAGTGTTGGTTTCCAAGTATAGGTGCTATACAATATTCTTTTGACAATAATTTTCTTTGAACAGACTAATTTTTCTATGAATATGGTAATAGCTCATTTTAAAAAATCAGCTTTTTTAAGTGTCCATTTCACCCTTTGTGGTTGATTACAAAATTCCTTCTTGTTTCTTTACATAAATCCATCCTGTGGGACATTGAGCTAATTTAGCACAGAGTGACTTTGCCTTGTGATAATTGTGTTAGCTGTGTAGATTATATAAGATTATAAAATACGTAATCATATTACTTTGTGATATCAAAGATTCTGCATTAATGTAACTATGTGGAAAAAGAATATATTAAATAGATCTAATAATAGTTATGACTTGATTTGTGTGAACAAGTGTCAAACAGGCACATCTATTAGTTTATAATATGGTGATTTCTGCTTGGCTACCACATCTAAGACACTGAAGTTTGGATTACTTGAATGACACTTGTCAGCTGTTTTGCAAAAGGGAAGGGAAATCAGTGTCGATCCAATGAGAAAAAGGCAACACATTTGCAAGACGCGTCTTCTCTTCTGCTGAGACAGCGATGATAAAAACTGAGTTTCTTAAGCCGCTCAAAGCTGACAGTTGTGTGAATCTGGGCTGGTGTTTTCCTCCTTGATTGGTAGGGTTTGCTATTTGTAGGACAGTTCTAATTTTAAAGTCTCAACAATCATAGGTCTGCTTTGTTCGTCATTAGGTTGAAAACCTTTTTTTTTCTTCTTTTTGCATCATTTTCCACAGATATCAATATTCCATAGATTCTATGGCATAGAAGACGATATATCCACCCTCTTTTTGCAAAATATATATGTTTTTTTCTTTATTTTGGAACCTAAAAATAAAATGATGTTTTTAAAAAAAAAAAATTTTTTTACAATTCATATCTATTGAAAAAAATATATAGTTTTTTGTCAAACAATCATGTACCATTTGTTAACAAGATTTCAAAACAATTTTCTTTGTAGTGTAGAGGTTGCAGACTCCTGGTCTAAATGTTTTCCAATAACAAGACTGCTGAGTTATTATCATTAAATTTAATCTATCCTCTTTCATTGTCAAAGAAATTGGTGTTTTTGTTTCTCACTAAGACTTAAAAGGAACCTTAAGTTACAACCAGACTGGTGGACACAAACCAGGCTACGCTTTGTTTTTTTGTTTTTCCACTTAACTCCCATTAGTTTTCTAATATAATTCTGGTTTAAGCAAAACTTTATGTAAGGTGAGTTTTTTAAAACCTTTCAGCATCTGAGTATTAAAATATAAAATTCATCCTTTGTGGTTCGGATATTTCAACAATGGAACAACCAATCCATACGGAGTTTGTCAATACTTGTCGTCAGATGAGTAATTTTCTAATAAAAGTAAATCAATCAACAAAGCACAAACTAAAACAACCCAGTTTCTGTGGTCGGAACTTGTAACATGTTTGCACATCCAGAACAGCTGGTGTAAATATTTGAAGCCAGCAAAATGATATCAGAGCATTAAATCAAAAGGAAGCATATTAAGAGTAGCTGTCTCTCTCCTGCTGCAGACAGATGTCGGCTATGTATCAACAAGCAGATGTTTTCTTGCTGAGAGCAGAAGGAAATAGATTGCTACTCGACACTCCATCTTGTTTGTGTTTTCGCAGTGCGACAGTGATTTAGTCAAAGTGCAGTTCTGTGCACAGTTTGATGGAGTTATGACTACAACTATAGGCCTAAAGGCTTAGTGGCGCCCTCAAGAGGCCGGAGGGCCCCCAGGTAATCATGCTCATTTCATACAGAGTTATATTCTATAAATCAAGACATAAACTAATCTAAATTAGTTCAGAGGTCATTTGGCTTTAAGCTTTAACCTTGAGCATATATATTCATACTGGACTGTGATATTACCATATATTATTCTATGGGCAATTTTATATTTTATTCTTTGCATAATTTAGTGTTGCTGTGTCCTATACAAATAAATTTGGATGGGTTGAAAACTAATAAACCTGGTTTCTTTATCATTGCCTCTTTGGTGCTATTCTCATTTTTACTGTTGTACCTTTTGGTAGTTTATTAGTTTTCATCATTCTTTCATCTTTTACTTAATAGTAAGTTTAGTGTTATACTAGCTTAGTGAAATATTTCTAAGGTTGAATTAGTTTTTGTTTATAAACTTACATATTGGAGATAAGTTGTTTGTGTTTATTCTATGTGCGGTGTCTTGCTTTCCAAAAGATGCCAGTGATGGACTTCTGCCTTTATCTACTGTTACTTTAATAGCTAAGCTTTATCAAGTATATATTTATACATAATACCTGAGACTGAACTGTTTGGCTATTATTTTCCTGATGATCAGGTGGTACTCCAACTTGGTCATTTTTATCTAAATTAGAAGTTTTGTTAGTAATTTTCATAATTTATAATGCCATAATTGTTTGCATTAATTGGCAAACCAGATCCTGTTTTGCCAATGTGTTACAATGTGTTTATTGCACAACACATTGCAAAGAATAAGCCTTATTGTTCAATTACTTTGTTAACATAGTCACCTTTTGATGCACCTAGTTTAATATTTTCTTTGTGTTTGAGCTTGGTTTGTTCACAAATAGTCTGCATTGAAATGCTGTTAGTGGCGTTGATGTTTCTAACAAGAAGAAGGGACCCAAATCAAATTCTACTAACAACCCCATACAACTTTGTACTAGCTGTATGTGTAAACATATAAAACACAGAGTTAGAGTTAGTCACTGACATGAAATATAATCTATTTACCAAAGCTGCGAGTCTGAGGTCATTCTGGAATAGTGCGACCAAACCCAGATGAATTTAGGGAGAGGCGATCTTCGAACCAAATGCGGAGTGAGCTGGGGGGCTAACATCTGATGTGCACCATATTGACAGGCTGCTAATCACAGTTAGTGTTTGTTCCGCTGACAGCATCCATAAAGTTTGTCTGGATGCCAATCAAGCAGCAAACCAAGAGCACTTCAAGGAAATTACACCGGGAGGACATATTGTGTGTGTGATGTGAGTGAGGGGGAGGTGTGAAAACAAGATATGGCAAAACCCATCTGCCAAACACCTTTTTCCACCGGCCGACTGGCAGGCTTCAAGCTGAGGCGAACATGACTCAATCTTTATCTTGAATGCCAGCAGCTAAATTACTATACAGCTCAAAGAGAATGCGTGTATGTGTGTGTGCGCGTTAGTCCACACGTGTGTATGTGTTAGTGCATCTGCGTGTGTGTGTGTGGTCCTGCGCAGTAAAGTGTACAGATGGATGACTCATCCACCAATCATGTGACTCATCAATCACTGCAGTTACCATTTCCCCCTTCGCCCACCCCACCTCCTTCTGAATTTTTCCATACTTTATTTTTTTTTTTCCCTCTTCTTTTCATTCCCATTCATTCTGCTTTCTTGGTCTTGATTATTTGCGAATATATCAAAACCCCTCTAAAGGATTCTGCTTTGTCTCCATCCTGATGCAGTTGTGACATATATGAGTTGTGCTGTCACTAAGCTGCGGCTGACTGTCATCGTCTTTTTTTTTTGTCCCGCTTGGGTTTTGTTTTCTTTTTTGCTGCTGAATGTATACAATACAGCACTCTCCAAAAAGGCATTAAAAAACTGAACTTTAATAAAATAATTGCTTTTATTTTTTTATCATATAGCAAAACTAGTAATCATCATGCTGTTATTTACACATTGCACGGGCATATTTATTTCACACTGTACATCTTACAATGCTAAAGGTGACATCAACAACAACACTCTCCTTTTACAAGACAGATGGCTCCACTGTGCATATACAGTGGCCATCTTTCCTTTGAGTTTTTTTTTTTTTTTTTTTTTTTAGGTTCACAGTTTACTCAGAGAAAACAATCATTTTTGTATTCTCCATACTGTTTTATTTTTTTCCTCTTTTTTTTGTTTTTTTTTTTGTTCATTTTTTAAGATGCAAGTAGAAAGACGTGCATTTAACAGCTTGCGCACATTCCCTGACTCCCTGGACTGAAGCTTTTCAATGAATATCTCATGAAAAATCAACAAAATGCTTGTAGCCTCTTGGTGGAAACATCTGCAATAAAAAGGCTGCAAAACACATAGTGTGATTTCAAGTATCTCTCTTTTTTTTTTTTTTTTTTTTCAAAAAATAAGGAAATCCAGAGATGGTGAAGGAACAAAAAAGTACACAAGAAGTAAAAGGGCTTCAGATGATAACAAAAATTTAAGGCATAGATAAATATCAGATGTGTGCTGACCCAAAGAAAACTGGATCCCAAAATAGTTAAAAACCCCTGGTCCACCACGTTGGAAGTGTTTACTGTTTAAGTTTGTGCTTTAGGAGTCCACAGGGTTTCTACATCAGGATCACTTGTGATAAAAGTCATATGCAATGTGATATTTCCCTTATAGAACCACGGCACTGGTAAGGCAAATAATCTGAATATCAAATTTTGAACTGAAAAGTGTTTAAAGCTGTTTAAAGTTAATCCAATCTGGCATAAGAAAGAAATCTAAACACATCAAATACAGCAACAGAAAAAAACAAAAACAGTTCCAGTTTCGTTTTTTGTATCGCCAAGAAGGTGTAGAGCTGCTTTTCCTTTTTAATGTGACATAAATATACAACAAAAGATACAAAGTGAGGTTGTAAACATATTTTTTTAAGGTGTGCATGTCAATGTGTCATAGGTGCATATGTATGCATGCCTCTGTGTGTTTGCATGTGTGCGTGCGGATGTGTGTGTGTGGGTGGGTGTGTGTGTGTGTGTGTTTGCTTGCTCTATAATTCTCTGAAATATACAAGAGAGCATCAGAGATTGACCTGAATGGAGGCAGACATACACTGCGGTATGTTCTGGTTTAAAATGTAAACCCATCAAGAGGCTGAACATGATTACAGGGAGTTCAAAGAGGAACTTCTTCATTCTCTCCCTGACTGAAAACATAATAAAGTTACAGTGAAGAACAAAAGAAATCTAACTTTTATTCATTTCCCAACTTTTTAAAATGACCACAGGCTCAAAACGTATCTCCTCTGAGTCCTTTCATTTCACCTCGGTTATAACTTTCCTCTCAGCTAATTTTCTTCAGATCTAGCCCTCCTTTGGTCCCTCTGATCTGACAGTGTCCAAAAGAGTCCCTCAATACATTCTGCGCTTCATGTAGATCCTCTCAATAAAGTTCTCCAGCTCTTCCTCACTGTCCAGCTGAGGCACCAGCCCGTCTTCCTCATAATCATCTCCAGGAGTGACCTGTGGGTAGTAGTACTGTGGTCGTCTGCCCCTCCTGGGCGCGACCACCGGTTTAGGAGGGGGCAGAGGTTGGTAGGTCCGTGGGTGAGGAAGGATATAGTTAGAGATATAAGGTGTGAGAGGCAGACGGGGGGGCGGCTGCTGCCTCCAGCCCTGTCCGGCCCGGTTCTTACCCCCACCCCTGTGCCTGCGCCTCGGGGGCTGGAGATCAAGTTCCTGGGGGCCGAAGGGCTGATCTCTGGAGGGGGAGGACTTGCCATAGTACTGTTCTTTAGGATATGGGAAGTAAACTGGGTAGTAGGCTCGATATGGCTTTTGGTAGTAGGGATAGGAGGGGAAGGCTAAAAACTGTTTCTGGGGTTTATACCAGTAGTCAAGCTGCTTCTGAGGCTTATACCAATAGTCCTGCTTGTATGACTTGACTTTGTCCTTGTGCCATTTCTTGTTGGATTTATTGTGCTTGTAAGGAGCTTTCTTGGGATTTTTTGAGGCTGTGTAGTGGTAAATGGGTGGAGAGGCAAGAGGAGGAGGCACCAGAGGCCTGAAGCGAGGAATGATTGGATTGCTGTTGATCGGCTGCTGCTGCAATTCTTTCCTTTTCTTCTTTTTCTCCTCCACGTCACTTATGATCTCGATTACGTCGTCGGCGGGCAGGTGGAGCTTGCTGCTGATCTCAATCAGCCTATCGATCATCTGCTGGTCCAGGTCGTCCTCGTCTGGGAGGACCTCCTCTGACCTCTTGTCCTCGGCAGTGTTGCTGCTCTTCTGCCGCGGCTTCATGAAGGACTGCTGCTTCCTGCCCATGTACTGCAGCAGCATGTCGGAGGCGATGTCCGCCAGCCTCTGCTCTTCCTCCCTGGCTCTCTCCGCCTCCTCCTGCTGCCGGAGAACCTCCTGCTTCTCTGCGCGTGCCCTCACCTCCTCTTGCATGTGGGAGAGGCTCTCCTCCTCCTCGACCTCCTCCTCCAGCTCCTCGCCGCCGTCATTGAAGTCGTCCATGAAGTTCCCCCCCTTGACGGGTCTGTTGCGCGACATGTTGTCCTGCCAGTGCTGCTTCTTCCCGGCTTGTGCGAGCTGAGTGTTGTACGCCTTGTAGCCCTTCAGGGGAGGCAGGATCTCATTGTCTTGCAGACCCAAGTCGATGTTCTGGAAGTAGCCTCGGATTTTGCGCTCCAACGAGGGATCTTCTGCCTCTGATGTGGATGCAGATTTGACTTTTTCTATGAGTTGTTCTAAATTATTTCCCTCCTCTTGCTCATCTTCTTTGTCGTTCCTTTCTTCCTCAGTTGCATTTTGATCCTCCCCTGATCTTGTAGTTTTAGCCTCCTCGTCCTCTTTCTCCTTTTCCTGGATTTCATCCCCCTGATCAGCTGCCAAATGGCCTAAAATTACCTTTTCAATTGCCTTATCAGCCTCTTGATTTTCATTGTCCTCTTCCTTCCCCCTCTCCCCCTCTGTCTGTGCTGCTCCTCTTATCTCACCACCCTGCACGTCTTCAGCGGAGGGCGGCTTTTGACTCTGATCCTCCCCTTCCCAGTCTCTGTTTCTGCTGGCGAGGATTTCGCCATCCCCTGGGTGGTCCAGGGACTCCAAAAGAACAGCAAGCACCTGCTCAGGGTCACTCACTTTATCTAATTGGCTATCTTGACCTGGACCATGAACCCGGTCTGGCAACGCGTCATCTGTGCCAGGGAAAATCTGGGGCTGGGGCGGCGAGAGGAGGGGGCCCAACGAGTCCTCTTTGTGGTCTGTCCGTGTGCGCCCCTGCACCCCTCCCTCCCCTTGCTCGCCCCATGCCGGGGCGGAGCTGGCTAGCTGTGGAGTGACAATGAGCAGGACCAATAGGATGAGACGAGCTGTGGAAGGGGCGTTATGACAGGTCATGACCATGCAGGACTGGCAGGAGGGAGATTAAGCACCTGAAGAAGAGGGAAGACGAGGCAGAGAAAGAAGGAGAGAAAACACATGAGTAGGTCTCTGTTAGATGCAGGGATTTCAGTGGATAGAAAGGTCATCTGATCAATAGGAATCACTTTACTATTCTCAATTATAATGTGTTAAGTACCATTTAATGTCTTTGGAGACTTTGCTACCTGATATTTTACGTTTATATCATGCAAAAGATATTTTTAAATCTGTTTTTTATTATTATTATTATTATTATTATTATTATTATTATTATTATTATTATTATTATTATAAAGACATTTCAGGGAGAAAAGCGGTTCGACCATCCATAGAACCGGTGCGTTTTACACGGAAAAACTATAGTTTCTAAAAGAAAATGTAGCTGCATTTTCCAGCATGCAGTTAAAAGGAGACTCGATGGAAAACGTGAAGGTGAAGCTTCATCGGCCTTTTATTTGTTCGATTCGCCTCGTAAATCATCACATGAGGAGCGTGGCCTTTTTTTTTTTCTTTTTTTCTTTTTTTTTTTTTTTTTTGCGCTTGCCAAATCGCCGCCTGAACCAGATTATTATTTTTCACACGGTGCAGATTAAGAGACTTGGAATAACTCTTGCTCAATCGCATAATGCAGTACGAGATTTATCTCACACTGGTCATTATTTGCACGTAAATAAACGAGATTACTTGTTTTTAAATATAATCAATTAAAAAAAAAAAAAAAAAAAAGCCTCACCTTTTGCTCCAAGCTAGCTCAACCCAGATTCGGACAAGCATCCCTTTCTTTAAAATTAAAGTGCAAAACCAAAACTCTGTTTTAGTCGTGACTTTGGTTCATTTCCGTGCGTCAAGGAGATTTGGCACGACGCTGGCTTTAAAGATGGCAAGCACTGGCAAGTCATGCGTAAAAGCTTGGAGCGACGCTTGGCGGTGTTTAATCCTGCGGTCTCTGAGTGGTCGGCACAATTTGTAAACAAGCGGGATGTAAATAAAAAAAATTTAAGATTCCGTTTTCCCGCGAGCGACGAAAAAAAAGAGGAGCGGCCAGGGAGG
The DNA here is from genome assembly GCF_003331165.1 of Xiphophorus hellerii. Lineage (NCBI taxonomy): Eukaryota > Metazoa > Chordata > Actinopteri > Cyprinodontiformes > Poeciliidae > Xiphophorus > Xiphophorus hellerii. Next base: position 10,205,169 of record NC_045682.1, read on the forward strand.
ATACGTGGCTTTTGTCCTTTTTATGATGCGAGTATCTTCCTCCAGTGGCGGCAGCCGCGGCGGCGGAATGCAGACCAGCGCAAACATTTGGGGGCAACATTGCCCGCATTTCAATTCGTTTCCGTTTTTTATTCAACGAAAAAGAGGCGAAACGAAACAATGAAAGTTGAATAAAGCAGCTGCTCTTTACATGCTTGGTTCAAATTGATTAATTTGGAAATTAAGAACTCTTGAAAGTTAGATTTTTAAACGCCTGTTTATAATGAAAATGCAAACATTGCTGTTTAGTTCACGTGTGATATTCGCGAAATTTCAACGCCAAAAAAAGGTCTGAAGAGCTGCTGCGGAGAAATGTTCACTGAAAACAATTTACACTCGCACAATAGAGGGTTAAATCATTAATTGTCTCCTCGAAACAAAAATATGCATAATTTTTTTCTATCTTGTTTTCATTGTGGAAACAATGATTAGTTTTAGAAACCAACATTATTAAAATAGTCGCTTTCCTAAAAACGTACTGTTTTTTCATAATTTTAAAGCTACCTCTTTTTTAAATAATAATAAAGTTAATTTACACAATTAAGATAACTTTAACATAGTCCAAGATTAAGATTCCACTTAGACAATGGCAATTTTCAGCAAAAAAAAACAACAACAATTCTACCAAATTTATGTTACATTTTGAACGATTTCACATGCGTGAAATGTACCTCGTTTCTCATTTTACAAATCTGTATTTTTTTTAAACTTTTTTAACATTTTTTTTATTATTATTTTTGAGAAAAGAAGAAAAAACCCCAGTTGTGATCTTTTCGGTCAGATCGCCTTGCCTTAGATAAAAGATGACACTTCGCTTCACTTACCTGGAGTCCCACTGGGGGGTGGGGAAGCGGTGAAACTCACAAAGCACTGGAAAAGCCAAGATTATTATCATAAATAGTGGATCACCTGAGAGAATGTCACTTTCCCCTCCTTCTCTATTCAGCCTGTGACCAACATCAAGACAAAAAAAATAAAAAATAAAAAAAATAAAAATCTCAGTCAAGGATTCTTTGTTTAGCTTTGAAGGTGTGTTTATATCGCAGCGGCACTGGCGCTGGTGTACAATTGGATGAATGTTTTCAGCACCACGGTCAGCGCAACTTTATCGTATATACCCCTCGCTGGACCACGTGACGCTTCCCTCCCTCCCCCCTCAACCCCCAGCTGCAGGCGCTGCTGACGTCACTCCCATTGATAAGAATGTTGGTGGGGAGATAGCAGTGTGAGTCTAGGCTGGCCCGAGCTGATGAATGAACGGAAATGGCATGAATGAAATAGTACTTTCCTGAATGAAAAGGAGAAATTGTAGCGATGAAGCTGCTGCGGGGCTGTTTTTCCTCCTCGCACCCTCGGAGATTAGCGGGCTGCGTCCTCCTGCCTTTGCCCCGGCTTGATTAAGTTCCAGGAGACGGGGAAAGATAAAAAAAAACACACACACCGGCGCAACCTGTGTGTTTTTTTTTATAATTTAGGGTCATTTGGTGGCGAGATTCGCCAACAACTTGCAATCTGACGCTTCCGACACTAAAGTGGTGCGGACTCATTTCTCTTGCAGCCTGGTTGTTAGTCTGTGGTGGCCATCTCTGGCTGCATCACCGCCCTGACTGTGTAAGCACTTCATTTGTTAGGTTTATATGAGGATTATGCTAGAATATGTGCTATTCAGAATAGTATTAGTTCCTCCACTTGCCAGGCAGGGTTAGTCCTGTAGGTGCTGTTGCTCATTTGCGTTTTATTTAGCTGCGATCATAATTTTCAGAGAGGTACCTCTCTGTACAAATGTATCAGTCAGGACATGGGTATAAAAAAAATCCGTTATTGCAGTTAGCCTTAAAATCATCCACAACCCTGATACATTTATAAGTTGAGGTTTAGAATTGAAGTTTGTATTTTGACACATAAACAGAGCAGATCCCCAAAAGATTAAAAGTGCAAAAAGTCAACTGTGGCTTGATGGCTGCAATACCACTAAGGGTCTTTTCTTTGTCAATAATTATTCACAAGTTTCTCAATAACGTGTGAATAATTATATCATTCAAATAACTTTAACATAGTCCAAGATTAAGGCTCCACTTAGACAATGGCCATTTTCAGCAAAACAAAAATAAATAAAAAATTGCTGAAAAAAATTCTTTCAGCAAATTATAAGTTTGCTGAAACTTATTATTTGCTATAAGTTTCAGCTTTTAACAACTATCTCTACTTTCTCAATAAGTTGAGAGAGTTATTGAGAAACTGATTCACAGGTTTCTCAATAACTTGTGAATAATTATTGACATCCAATTTTGCACTGGAATGAGAATAAAAACTGACATTATCCTCTTGGACCCAGGACATAATTTAAATACCAACTACAACGTTGTGCAGCCCACATTAAGAATCAGCTACACATACTGTTACAGATTTCTAATTTAGCAAATTATTATTGAAACATTATTTTATTAAATTATTGTTCTATTTTTCCTGTTGTTTTGCATTTTGAACTGGCTGTTTAAACCCATACCAAATATCGGTTTTTGTTAGCTTCAAAGCTTATTTAGCCTCATTACTAATTACTCATTATAATCTTTGCTATGCAGGTTTTATTTGGATTTGTGCCCGGAACATCCAGAATGGTTCTATTATTCTAATAGGATTGATTTGGTGTGTGATATGAGTCAGTGTGACGGTGAAAAATTAAATCTGCTTTTATTTTCGACTTTCTAGCGGATACCCAAAGATTTTAAAAACTGACTGGTAAGTTACATCCAACGTTCTTTTGAACAAAAGGAAAGTTCAAAAAATGTTTCATACAATGTGCGGTGTTGTTTGAGATTAATCTGTCTGTCCAGAAGGGACAAATGGACTTTACTTCAGGTAATCCAGATTTACCATCGTTTATGACTACACACAACTAGAGCCACAAATTTAATTGGAAAGGATTCCAACACCCGAAAAGCTTGCAGTAATTAATTTATTTATTACTAATAAAAAGAAGTGTGTTACTTAGCTAAAGTTGTAATGGATCTAGTTGCTAAATGTTAGCATCATCTTGTTTCCATTTACTTAATTAATCAAACATTCACTTTGGGAGGGAAGTGTACACTTTGAAGAACTGAAATATATACATGATTTATGTTTTCTTATTGATGAAAATGTGAAAAGTAATGCATTTGTATTCAGTATATTTTACTCTGACACTCCTAAGTAAAATCCACTTTAAACAACTGCCTTCATCTATTTAATCAAATCCACCTGAGTGAAATTTTTCCCCGTTATCCAACTGTTCTGTGAAGACTTCACAGGTTTGTTAAGGAATACTTGTGAAGCAGCATCACAAAGACAAAGGAACACAGAAGAAAGGTCAAGGATATTTTACAGGATCTTAATTCATAATACATTCACTTATGACTTAAAATGTCATTGTGATTTATGCATCTTCTAAGTGTGACATTTTGGACGTCTACACTGTGCCGTTAGCTGAAAGCTTCTCTAAAAGTGTAGCTTTGTGCACTTTGGCTGTGACTCGATCGTTGTCAGTACCAAGGCATTGGGGGAAAAAAAACAAAAAGAAACTGCAGCATTAGCTGTGGAGAAGCAGTTCACAGCTGGCATAAGAACACTGAAAGGGTTTAAATCTCTCACATTCTGCCTGAAACATCAAAGCAAGAATCAGAAGGTTTCCTGGAGTAAACAATTACTGGTCACACAGGGAGACTTTTATTACCCACACATGGTTTTTACCTGTGTTTTTAAGGCCCCGTTTCTGCTCCATTTATCACAAAATAAAAAGCGCATTCCACTTCCCCCATCAGCTAGTCGTTCCCAAGGTCTGCCATAATGGTACATTTTTGTGCATCATGGCTCAAGGCCACAAAAAGTACATTTATTCCTGTCATTTGGCTTTCCCGCAGATAAAGTAAGACACTGGGCTGTCATTACTGGCATCTTTGTGCATAATGTAGAAACAAGCTTAGTCACAACATTAAAGCCAAACTCATTTCCATACATTTCATTTGTCAATGTCAAACCCCTTGCTTCGGCCTTGTGTGCAACGAGATTCAGCTGTCAGCCCTCAAAGAGTTTATTTCTCGCTGCATCTGGGCGTTTCGCTTCTGGCTGAGAGCCTCCGTGTTTATGGATGGGCTTATATTCCGCTGTGTGTTCAGGTAATCATAAACAGGGATTCTGAGTTATCACCGGTGTTCCATGGTTAAATTTATATTTGACAAACATGTCAATCATATGAAGCCTGGTTTCTTAAGCAACTGCTGTGTGTACCGATTAGAGTCTTAACACGTTTTACCTTGTTAGGGAAATAAGGGCCAATCAGGAAGTGGAGAAGCATTTGGGATTATAAAACAAAATGTGCATTTATTTAGTGCATCCATTTTAGTGCAGTCTTTTTGTATAATTAGGCTTCATTAAACTAAAACGAATTTTAAGCAAAATACTGTAGAACGCTAATCACAACCTTAATATCAAAACTATGGGACATGAAAAGGCACGTTTTCCTTATATTGCTTAAAACGTCCTGAAGCAAAGAGTTGAAGAACTTCTCATTCATGCAAATTAATACATTTCAAAGAAAGAAAATATTTGACATCTGATAACTCATGCAACAGCATGCATCACGGACTGTTTTCTTCACACACACATACAATCTGTAAATCTTATCTGCCATTATTTATCTTGTATTATATTATATACATATATAATCCATTTCCTAACATTCTTGTATATTCTGTATAATCTGTATAATCTGTGCATATAGCTCCCATATTTATATTTATATGTATACACAATATCTATATCTCTCTGCTATAACCCCTTATAGTCCATACAGTACATAGTCTTGTACACCTGTAAATAAATATTTATATTTTGTAGAGCACTTCTGGATAGATGCAAACTACATCTCTTTGCTTGTACTTGTGACAGTGCAATGACAATAAAGTTGAATTCTATTCTATTCTATTCTAACAAGCTGCACGGTGGTGCAGTTGGTAGCGCCGTTGCCTTGCAGAAAGAAGCTCCTGGGATTTTTCTGCATGGAGTTTGCATGCTCTCCCCATGAAGTATCTCCAGGTACTTTGATTTGATTCAACAGTCAAATAAACATGGCAGTAAGATTAACTGGTTACTGTAAATTGTCCTCAGTTATGAGTGCCTGCATGCATGGTTGTTCTGTGTATTTCTGCGTCACTCTGCAGTGGTTTGGTGACTGTCCAGGGTGTGCCCCTCCTCTTGCCTACTGCTCACAGAGATAGGTACCAATTTTCCTTTTCCTCCTTCCCAAAACCGTGCACTGATAAGTCGATGAATGGACTGTGTGGTGTATCACAAGAAGCAAATCATGAGATACCACATGGCTGGTTAATAATGGTGAACAATTAAGAACTTTTAACTGTGCACTAAATTAATGGCCTAAGTGAAGCTACCAGCCACCCCAACCTTTTCCCAGTTAAACAGAATTGATATTAAATGTTTGTGCTGGTTTGTGCAGCAACAATTCTACTTGTGCCACTGTCATTCTTATCATTTACAAAATTAAACGCCAGGAATCTGGTTTATTTATAGTAAGTGTATGAAAACCAGGAATCTGGTTTATTTATAGTAAGTGTATGAAAACGTACAATGATGAAAGACTTGGGCTTGTGGTTCTTGGTGACGTCGGGAGGAAGAGTGATGTGTTTAGAAAAGGCTTAATATGCTTTGAATAAATTTGAAGTGAGGAAGAATAATGACACCTTATGGTCCAGTTGTGGAAGGTAGATGTTGAGAGGAAGGAAGGATCCAGATGGTGGAAGGTCATCTGGGATAGATTGTTGTTGTTGATGAAGAGGAGTAAATGGATGCCTGGAGAAGAACTAGATAAAGCAATAGATTGGATCCAGGATGGCGTGGAAGGCACAGCAGGAGGTAAACCAACAAAGAACACAAGGAATAAACAACTAGCGAGAAAGGTAACACACCAAGCATGCCTGATCTTCAGGTGCCATCCAACAGCTTCTTAAAAGCCTCTGCAAACTAAGGGATAATTGCAGACAGGTGTAGAGATTGCAGCAGGTTGACCACAACCTCCAGGAAAGATCTTCCATTAATGACCTCCCACACACAAGCACAGCCCAGTGTCAGGATCCCGACAAACTGCTCTTTAGATACCTCAATGATTGCTTAAAGAATTTGTGGAGAGTTAAAAATTTTATTTTGGTATTTCTGAATCAATGCTACTAAAATATCATGTCAGGTGGTTTTATATTTCACAGGTGTGACAGAAAGGTTCTGAGAAGACCCGTTTAAATGTTAAAAAGCAATCAGGATTAACATCTCCGGTCTTTGTGGTGCACTTATACATTCTAGTGTTAGAATCCATTTGCAGAATTAGGTAGGAAATGGCTTTTTTTTTTTTTTTTTTTTTACCTGAAGACTAAACCAGGGTTTTATTTTGGCTCAGAAGAAGAGTGTCACTTATTTTCTGCATTACAATATGGGGTCTGAGTCCATGGATGAAAGAAACACATCAAAAGGAGAAGCAATTTGTAATAATGCCTTGAGGCAGCGCATAACCTCCGTTTGATTAGATTCTGCACAAGTGATTGTTTGCTGCAGAATGCAGTGTTACTCAGTGTGTCTGCATGGCAGACATGTTTGTGTGAGCGTATGTTCATCTTAGTTGAAATGCTTGATGGCGGCAGCAGGCTCACAGAGGTAAGTATGAAGCTGGAGGGCAGATGCTGATATAACGGTCTGGTATTATCAACTGCCACTCAGCATTAGTTGGCCCCTTACCCTCACTCCATGTCCGCACCCCCGCACTGACTCACGCTCCCCCGCCTGCTCGGCCACTCACACAGTTTAACACTGATGCACCATGGCTGCATTTAATGGAATACATGCACTGGAGAACACACAGATGCCTCACAGTAATGGTTCCATCTCTCCCTTTGTTGTTGTGCTCTCTTATCTCTTAAACAGCATGCTCAAACATGCATTCCCTCTTGTGCAGTCATGTACATTTCAAACAAGTGAACCACAGGAGGAGCTGTCGCCGATGGTTCCCTGTGCAAGCTGCTAACACAAGACAATGGCTACATATAGATGGTCTTTTGTTTAATTTAATTAAGGTTTTCTTTCCCCGTCCTGGTATTGGACGGAGCAAGGCAGCAGGATTGTGAGGTAAGGTGAAAAATCGACATGCTTTATCACCGGGAGATAGGGAAAAATGAATGCCGACACAATTCTGGCCACAATTACGGTAATACAAGCGGGGGGATCTCTGAGCAAGCGCGCTAATGCAGCTCCTCGCTCAGCCCTGTGAACGATTTCTACCTGGAAGTGATAAAATAGAGCTCATGATTAACAGAAGCTATTTCCGCCCACGCCACTTTGTCAGAGGAGGGAAGTAATTGCACCATAAGGTTCCTACAACACAATGCATTGCAGGGACTTGATGATGCGAGAGACTCTGGCGCCCACACTATCATCTGCAACAGAGTTACAGTCAAGTTTTTTTCTCTCTCTTTTTCCATGTTAGCAACACACTTTTTCAAAAGTTTGAAATTGCTGCATGCAGTGCAATATAACCTAAAAAAAAAATCTGATATGAGAACCTTTTGTTTTTTTGTGAGAAGGAATGTATAAATGTTTTTGGCCTAATTTTGTGAATCTGATTCACTCTCGTTCTAACATTAGTATGTGAGTCAACTGTTAAAGGAGACAGCACTGCATCACCAGACAACATTTCAACCTCATGGTGCTCTGGTCACTCTTGGAGTTGTTGTTTGTTTATTAAACAAAGAGCAGGATTGGGTTTTGTAAACCTAACTTTTGGTTTTCTGGTGAATTACAACTAAAACGTAGATTGAGATCATCTGCCAACAATATCAGTTGCAGGCCTTTTCAAACGTTGTTTGAAGCTCCAAATCTGATCCTTAGACTTGGTCAAAGATCTGGAACAACTGGGGACGTGTGTTGGATGAGCAGAAATACTCAAATACAACTTTAAAATGAAACAGCAAAAGTAAAAAATAAAATAAAATACAAAAAAAGGGTAAGCACTTGCCATAAAACACAGTGACATATAGCTTTCCACTTGAAAAAAATATGATTCTGCATTTTTATTGTAAGAGAAAATAATAAATCTTTGAAAAGAAAGAAAGAAGGAGCTTGAAGGTGGCAAAAATACGCCTTCCATTCCCATCAGCTCCGTAAATCTTTAACAGGCACAGCAAAGAATAATGCCCTGCTGCTCACACTGCACCACCCTCTAAATGAACATCACCACTTCGTAAGTTTTCTGTGGCAGGTTAGCACATCTACCTCATGATGAATATGGTGTTAAAAGTAATATTTGGATCTATAAGCTAGTATAAATGATGCGTAGAGCTGCCAGTGACGGCCAAACAGCTTTTAGACCCATAAAAAGACTTATGACCGGAGTCCGTGGTGCCTCTGAAAGTGGATCCTGCTTGAAAAAATGTGTGCACATTCCTGGCAATTGTTGTCCCGCACTCTCAATGTCTGCTACTCAGAAATTATTTACCTCCTTTGATTATTAGCTGTTAAAATGTGCATCGCAACCTTTGAGAAAGTGGTGGTGTCAGTGATGAATGGTGTCGAAGGCCAGGAGCAGGCAATGAATTTGAGGTTGATGAGGCGACTCATAACAGGGCGTGCAACAGCAGTGCTCACCATCAATCTCTTCCTCTGTCCCCTGTAGACACCTGGCACATGCATCAGCAAACACACGGCTGCAAGAGAACTGAGCCAACCCAGGCGAACACACACACACACACACGCCAACAGAGTAGTGCAAGGCCTTGTGGAAAGAGACTTGTCCTCCAGCCAAATGCTGCCATGTAAAACAGTAGAACGCAGCAAGTGGCTTTATTAGGACACTAGTTTGCATCCATATCGTTTGAGTTCATGGCACAGAGCCAGGCAAAGATGGGAAACAGTTATTGTGGCAGAAAAACAACAGTTGTGTACACCTTTGCTGCAAGAAACCAAAGTGAATCAACACCTGCAATTTCTAATATGTTGAGCGCATGTGCACCGCTTCAGTTATTCAGTTATACAAAAAAACTTTTAAAGAATTTCAGAGAAAGTGTCTTTGATATTTTCTCACTGATTTATTTTCTTGCATGGTAGATCTGTGTTGTGTGAAAGTAATGATTGTGACGCTGTGTCTACGTCATTAGTGTAAATAAGACATTATGTACCCACATACTCACTTTAATTTTCTTGGTCGTTCACTGTTGAGGAATTATGGCGATAAATAATGAATAAAAATGTTGAATTCTCACATTTACTTTAATTTAGACCATGTACAGTAAAATGAAATGAGAGCCAATAAAAATTTGAATAAGCAGGTCGAATGAAATTGGTGCATCTCAAATTTCCATTAAATAGAAAATGCAATCAAAAGCATATGAGCATAATATTGTTCAAATGATAAGTCATTAAAATTCATGGCATCGATGGATGTAAACATTTAAATGATATTTAATCATATTTCAGCCACGGCACTAGTGCTCATCATCAGCCATCAGAGCAAATGTTGGCTTCTTATTCAAGTGTTGAAGTGTCAAGCTCCTTATACTTGGGATAGGATACGTACATATGCGTATATATAGAGAGAAAATTCAGATGGCAATTTTACAGAAGAAAATTGTTTCCTCTGCAGCTTAACAAAATACACAAATTTTCATATGACTGAAAACCATTTCATCCTTGCCCAACAACCTTTTTTTTTTCCAGAAAAACTGGTAAACCTACTAATTTTGGTAGGTTTACCATTAAGCAGTTTTATTTCTGTAATTTCAATTTGCACAAGCAAAGATGATAGTTTTATCAGCTAAGCTTGCAACCAAAATAATAATAAAAAATTAACTGAAGTAGATTGAACTTTTCTTAACCCTTCAGCATGCAAGAGAAGAGTGGTTCACAAACCTGTGATACTGTTGTTTTTTTTCCGGGTAATTCCTATAAAATGGAGCAACTTAGAAAACTAGTATGTATACTTTACAACCTAAATTCTAACCTTATTAATAATACATTAATTTTCTAAAATATAAGAAATGCAACAAGTAAAGCACAGTTGAAAAAATAACTTAAGTACCCCTTGAATTTGGATTACTGACTTTGAAATTTTGAGTTTCATAAAATAAAACACAGCTGGTTATTTTACCGACTGTTGCTTTTCGATCATCTCAAGTCCATCCTTCCTTGGCTTCTGATGGTCAGATTTGACCATATAGCTACTCCTCACTGGATGTTTCCTTTACTGAATAGTAGCTTGCGCAGGGGCTCAGCATGTGAATGTGTTCGTGAATCGTACACATTCAGTCATCGGTGAATGACTGAATGTAGTGTGAAGCGCTTTGGGTTCCTCTGGTCTTGATAAAGAGCTACACAAGTACAAGCCATTTACCAGACAGGAAGAGGAAACCTGGTTTGCAGCAGAAGATAATGGAGGCAGGTGAGTATCCAGGTAATATCTCACAAAGGAAAAAGTGACTCAAGAAATGTGGCATCTCATGGAGGTACATCTCTAATTCATCTCAGTCCTAGCTGTTAGGACCTGGGAAACATACATGGTGAGTTTTCTCTAAGGAAGCTATTCTTTATCATGGGAATAGCCTGGATAGGTTGATCATCAGATAATGAATGGTCGTTCAGCAGACACCTGATGAGGTGTTAGGTGTGAATACTGACTGCCCACTGATGCAAGCATTCTAAAAAGTTACAGAAACACACCCAACACACTCCACGGTCCACAATCATGACAACAAACTGCTTGATTACAGTTATTTTAAGCTTTTTTAATCAAATGTTTGACGAAGATCCGATAAATGGAAGACACGAACACATCTTACGCAGCACCTTTAAGGCAAAAAACATAAACTTTCAGAATCGGCTTAATGGCGCCTTTCTATGAATAGTAACCTAATAGGCTTTTTCTTAACCATTTTCCTACTTAAGTGGATTGGTTTTACACCAGCAGCTGCAAGGTAAATACGATATCGTGTAATAAAAGAACTCGTAATTAACAAATTTCTAACTCTTTTGTAGAAACAATGGCTATTTTCTTCAGTTCTTTTGCTTCTGCATTTGAGTGTTTTTACTGTGGTATAGGCCAAATGCTGGTTAAGGCTCCACTAGAGATTTACCTTAAGGCAGACAAACAGAAGGAAAGATGAGTCCTCCAAAACTCCTTGTTGAAGTGAAAACTGTTATCGGTTATCAGTGCACCACCCGACTGGAAGGGAAGTAATCTGAAAGCTGTTTGAAATGCAGTAATTTGCTAGTGTGACTCATCACTGACACCTACAGCAACAACAACAAAAAAAAAAACTCTGATCCTTTAAAGGCAGAGGAGGGTAACGTAACTGTGTGTGTGTGTGTGTTAGATAAAACCAACAAGATGGCATTTGAGGTTAATAGAGACAAAGCTATAGAAGGGTATGTAGCTCCAGCTACATAAACGTGGACCACACATGCTCGCTGCTTTTTGCGGTAAATATTTTCCAAGTTGTACTTGCTGACCTTTAATTAGCATAATTAACACATGAATCTTTTACTGTTGATTGCACACACTTGAGTACTTGTGCCTCTAATTGTATAGCTAGATTTATCATTTCTGGTGTTGAGAAATGTCTCTCTTCATAGATATTTTAGCCATGCTAAGCTCGATAAAGAAGAAAAACAACCTTAGTGTGGGTTGCGAAGCCTTTCTGAGGGTGGCAATGCAAATCAAATCGTCTGTGTCCTGGTATCAAACAGGAAGCCACCGTCAAGTTAATATAATTTTGATGACAGCCTGATGGTATCAAAGCAAACAGTGTAGCCTCACTTGAGGTGTCAGGTTGAGGGAAATTATTATGATTAATACAGGGTTACAGCAAGGCAGGAGTGTAATCAGTCTTTGCCTTGCTAATCATTATCTTCCTCTGATTCATTTTGGCTCAAGATTTAAAAGAAGATATCAAGCTCTATTGTGGTGGGAATATAGCTCAAGCAAGAGTTTCAATCATGTATCCTGCATACGGTGAATTATTAGGCGCTGGAGCTGGCAACTCATAAATAATGGTATTAATGACAATGATGGTAATGACTTCAGATCATCTAATAGCCGCAATACAGGAAATTGGACACTCAAAATGCTCCACTTGAAACTGCCACATCTTCTGTGGACAATTTCAGTCAAATCTTATACATACATTTTGGATAATATTCCAGGGGATTTTCCAGTCTCCCCAAATTACCACGTCATCGTATGTTTGTATGCTGTCATGTCTTTGCATCTTAAAATGACTCAATTGTGCTTGGTCCACCTGGTTAGACTTATACAGAACTCTATGATGCTTCAACATAGATTATGTATTTAAGTTCCATCAAAGTTAATATAAACACAACAAACACTTCACTTTTGAAAACAAGAAATTAGAAGAAAAACATTAGGACATGGGATCTATCTGCGAATCTTATTAGGTGATTTTAGATTTTTAGATGCATCCCTTCTCCAACACATCTGAATAAAATCAATGGTTTGTCAGCAGGCCTCTAAACTTGGCTGGGTGTTTGATCTCAAGGCCTGGACCAGGCATCCAGCCTGAGCAAAATCCATATGGGACACATAGTGATGGGAAGAGCCTGTTGGTTTGGCTCCCAAATGGCTCTTAATTTATTATCATCTGCAGCCCCATATTTTAGCAAAATTTTGCAAATAGGAATGTTTCGTATGTTCTCTATATTTGATTTATCACGTTTTATTTGATTAATTGCAAGTATTTGTTCTGTTATGAAAGCAGACATTCTTACTTTTGTATAATATTTTAATCCAAATTTTAATTTTTAACAAAAACAAATAAACAACACGCTGCAAGCAAATCTGCAAAACCGACCCAAAATAATATTTTATTATTATATCATCTTCAGGTGCTGCTCCTCTTACAGGTGTCAGTTATGTTTAAGTGTTTTTGCAACACACTTTCCTCCTCACCATCCAATTGTTGTCTGTCCCCCTCTCTGTTTTCTCATAATTGTATGACGCCATATCCCCACGTGTGATTGGCCGCAAGGCTGCTACGTCATAAAGTTCCGCCAAAAGCAGAGCGCTCTCACTGAGAGTGAGAGCTAAGCAGCTCTGAGTTTCTCGTTGCGTTGTTGTGTTTGTAGCCCCGCCCCTTATAATGAAGAACGACTTTCAATGAGGAACAGGTGTTCTGTTTATCTGTGCTACCTGTAAGTCCGTCCTACCTTGTGGTAATGTTAGGGGAAGTACACAACTGGAGTTATTTAGCTTTGACAGAAAGCTACAAAGCAGATGCTAACATTAGCATCTTCAATGCTAGCTGTTAGCCAGAGTCTACCGAGTGCTTAAGCTAATTGCAGTTCTCTCAGGTAAGAAAATATTTGGGGTTATGTGTCCTCTCCGTACATAACATTGGCATTCAGTAAAGAATTGCAGAGTTTAAAAAATGAATACCGCTTAACAAATTTCTTCAGTGTGTGTTTACTCCCAACAAATAGTGACAACATTGGTCCTAGGATGAGCAGAAATTATCTTTACCTCGCTTAATGAATCATGTTTTGTTTCTTGAGTAATATTATGAACTATCACTATTCTTGGGTACAATTTCAGGATACTCTATCCAATGCAAGTAACTTCAATTAAGAAAGAAGAAACATTTCATCCCAAAATGTATGAGACACAGACCTCTTGTATCTCCACCAGCTTTGCTGTTCTAAAGTGATTTTCTTTCTGCTGAGCCTGTTGTGCCATTTGGAGACCAATAAGATGCAGTAAACACTGAATATTATCACTGGAAGTACCTACATTACTTTGTTCCAATGTATAAACATTAACTACTGCAAGAATTAATTTTGTTTAATGTTGAAAAAAAATGGATTAGAAAAAATGTTTTTTTCTACCTGAATGTGTTATTTTGTATTTATTTGTTGTTTTTTATTCTATTTTAGTCTTTGAAATGCCAGAATTTGAACATAACTCGGTATTTTGATTGATGACATTTTAAAATATTAAATTAGATTTTATGATAAGTTACTCGGTGCTTAAGTAGCTTTTTTCAATTTCTTGGAAAGCTAAATTTTTCTTTTAGTAGCAATAAGTTAAGTAGTGTTACTCGTAAATACAATCTAGCTACGCTACCCTCCTCTGCCTAAGTTACATCCTTTATTGGATATTTAATGCCATGAATAAACCCAGCTCTCTTTAATTTCTGTGCAGAATTTGTGCTTTAAAATAATTTTTTATTGTCACAACAGAAAGAGCAAAGTGAGGCCATACAACCAGAGGCCAGCAGCAGGGACGATAATGCAGGATCTTCTCAGGTAAGGGCAGATTATAACTTGTTGAGAAAAAGTTACCTATCAATACCAATCTAATCTGATTGTTACAGGTATCAGGACATGGTTTTTACAGACATTTCAGGTTTACTCTCATTCACACTCTTAGATATTTTTTATCTAGGTTGGGAGAAAAAAAGTAAAACATCCGTGACATCCTCTAATAGGGCAAGGAAAGCCAAAAATAGGTCGGTGGAACTTGTTTATTTACAGGTGTATACGCTTTTTTTTTTTTTTATCTTAAAAAATAATCACATTTGACAGAGGAGCTTTAATCTTCAGATGCAACACAGTGATTTCCAAGAAACAGAATTAAAGGGTGAAATTAAAGGATTATACAGAGCTGGGTGCCTTCCAAGCTGTGACAACGTGTAGCAAGTCAACGTGTTAGAAACATTAAATTATTCAGTACTTTGCTCTTCGTCATTCCAATTCCAAAAAGTCTTTAATGGAAACGGAATGAAGGTCAATGTTATACATCAAACAATAAAAAAGGTCACTTCAAGATTTACGATTTCTTGATGGCAATTCCAAGTAAAACAAAGTACAGAGCATCACTTTCTGTGAAAGAGATGCTTCCCTTATTTGCTGCATAAGGGAAGCAGTGCAGATTAGCCAGACTCGATATTTGCTGAGTCACATCGTGACTTCCTTTGGCGCTTTCTTTGCCTATCAAGTCCAGTTATCTCCTTTGAAGTGTAAATGGATTATCCCTGCTTGTTACCTTGAACTTACTGTGAAAATAGATAAACTTATTGAGTTGTAAAATGTGGACTGTGACTTCTGCAAGCACCCACCCAGAGTCGTGATATCAGATCTACTGTTTTTATACAATAAAATAGTAACAGTAAAAATGAATCATTTTTACATTTACAGCGTTCAGAAATAACACCTAAAATTAAGAGTGTGATGAAGCATTTTCTGACATTGTGCTGGAACCTTTTATGTCTGTGTTGCATAAATATCTTCTAAATGAAGGACGCATGTCAACTACTCATTGTTTTTTTTTTTTAAAAAGTCCCCTTGTACATAAAGAACCAATATGGGGTTCAGTTTTTTTGGATTGTGGTTTTATTCATGGGCAGAAGATAAAGCAGTCAAGAATCTGCTGCAATCATACTGGTA
The DNA here is from genome assembly GCF_003331165.1 of Xiphophorus hellerii. Taxonomy (NCBI): domain Eukaryota; kingdom Metazoa; phylum Chordata; class Actinopteri; order Cyprinodontiformes; family Poeciliidae; genus Xiphophorus; species Xiphophorus hellerii. The sequence continues at coordinate 10,220,688 of NC_045682.1, forward strand.
AATCTAGCTGTGATCCCATAACACCTGTCATTTGTCAGTTAGGATTTTGTTTAATACACAATAGTGTGTTAAAAGTGACAATTACAAAAGTGTCAAACACAGTGTTACTGTATCACTGGTTTCAAATTTATGTTCCTGCTCAAGGACAAAAACATTATGCCTAACACACTTTTTATGTGCCCCACTACAAAAAAAGAGAAAACAAAGTTACAAATGGCAGGCGATGACAAAATAAATAAGCTAATTTGTGAATGAAATCATAATCTGCATATTTTGAATGGAAAAGTTGATGTTCAGGTTGAAAAATATTTATTTTAACTTGGGTTGATTGAATTTAAATCAGTGGAGGCCCTGCCTTGTAATTTAGAGCTCTTAATTAAATGAATTGTTGTTAAGTTATTGGTAGCAGATATAAATTTTGGCATGTGGCGGAGTAAGTGCCTTAAGGATTAGGAAGGCGGCCAACAGATGATTAGACAGGTGGTCCTATTATAGTGCCTAATCAGTTATTAAAGAGTATAAACTCTCTTTAATAATATGGCTAAAAGGCCTTGACATATTATGCATATCACTTGGCTTTCCTGGAAAGTAGTCGGGTAGAATGGCAGCGCAAAGGAATCAGACACTGGTAAAACATAGATTAATCTTTATGCTTTCAGTTGCAGACAATGTTTGATGAGAAAAATAAAAATAAACGGAATTGGTCATTTATTAAATAGGAACATCACGGTGTTCGTCATGTTGTCATCATCATCATCCACTGACAAATTGCAAAGAGTCTTGTCCCTTTACCCAGAAGGCAAGTGCAGATGTAATGAAGTTTTGTAATCTTTGGCAAACATTATAATTATTATTCGTTGGTGTTACCTGTCTTGAGCAAAAGGAACCTTCAAAGAGAATGTTGGTCCTGTACATTGAAGCATCTTCTTATTTCTGCCCAACTTTCTTATAAATTAAGTAAATTATGTATTAGAATATTTTTAATTAGATTCTCTGTTTCAGTTATATGCCACATTTCGCTGAATGTAAAGACAGCAAAACCTCTCAGAGATGAAAGAGTGTTGTAACATGCAAATATTTGACCATAACTCCAACATGAGAGGGCTTGTGTTTAATCTACCTACTGTACTCTGGCTTTTTATTCCTTCAAATGGAAAAGAAATCCTCCTGTACTGAGAGTGTAAGCCCATGGCTTGAAAAGTGTGAAAGGATTCCAGCAATAAAAAGGCTGAATAAACCCTACAGCCAGACAGCTGAGTATTCACAAAATTCATTTTTTAGATAGCACCAGCTGGAAATGAAATTTTCCATTTCTCTATCTGTCACTTCTACTAATCCAGAGAGTGATCTCCCCGAAACAAAGATGTGTTTTCTGGATGTAACTGAATGTCATAAGCCCTTTCTTCCTCTATCATTTCAGTTCATCATCTTCTCTGTTATGATGTTTCTTTCCTGTCTTTGCGATAGTTTCCTTTGCCTCTCACGTTTTAGCTTACGAGCATAAATATAATGTTTCTTATTAGGAATATTATAATTTTCAAAAGAAGCAAAGAAGAATAAAATGCCAAAATGTCCCATGGATAAACGTTGTTTTTTTTTAGGTTTATTCAATATTCTACACAATTTACATGCTTAGAAAGGATTAGAATTAAGTTTTTACAATCTAACAGTTTTTTAGTTGTAAATATTACATTTACAATCGCCCATTGTCTAAACCTGCTTATCCTTAAAGAGGTTTGGGTGTGTTAAGTACCACTGCATCAAGGCAGCCTAGTCCAAGTAACTATATCTAAGCAGCTTTGCAGCGCATTTCCTATACATGCATTCATTTCTGTCATTTCTGTTTGCATATGGTTTATGTATATACATATATATAAAATCTTCTTTAAGTCAAATATTACCTTGGAACCTACAGCACAATAAAAACTTCCAGTGAGATCCATTATGTACATAAAAGATGCCTGTTGTCGGATTTGTCTTAGCTATCATATCGGTGGAAACACAGGTATCCTATTAGATGTAAACTTTATCACCATAGCTTATTTGTGTTATGTGTCAAAAATCGAAAGTATGAGCATGCAGGCGAGACGGGAAGGAAATTTCAGCATCACACAAACAGCTTCCAAAGACATTTAAGGTAGAAAATGACTGTAAGATTATAGTGATAGGCTAATTTGAAATTCCAGTTAAATCCACATGTTTGCCCTAATTGTTCTTTTAGAACAGTTTATGTGAAAGGGTGAAGATCGTCCTACAATCCTGTACGCATCTACTGTACGTCAAAACATGCTGAGGAAAAAGCAAAACAACACATCTTAGAGCTCTAATCATAATACCGTGATAATATAAAATCATAATATTTTTATTTACGGTTATAATAGCCCAATATTTAGTGGACAATGACCTGCCACCCTCACCCCAAACACAAATGCTTTGGCTGCTGACACAACTTATGACTTTGAGTTCATTAAGCTGCACTAATAGAGTTTAAAATGCTACAGGCAGAGAGAGGAAAATGTGCAGCTTCCTCCCGCTCACAGTTAGGCAGTAGTGTCTGGTTCCAGTCACAATTAATTATATTTATTTATTTCACATATATTTATATTAGATTTTTTTTCTTTCTTGGAGAAACAAAAGAAAAAATAAGGGACTTGGTGTGCATGGTTTTTTGCGAACAATAAAGGCTTGTTCTCCTTTTTTGGTGGACCTGGCAACAAAAAGCTTGTAGTCAGCGGTCTTGGTCACACACTTTGTTTTGCTTCACTGATGCATTTAGTTTTCTGCTAAGAGAGGGTGGTGTGGCAGCGGAAACCTTTTTATCTTTTGTCTGAACTGATCTAGAAAGATACAACACTGATTTACTGCAACACTTATTTTGGCTGCTCATCTGATGAAAAGGACTACTGGACAGTGAATTTACTGAATCTTTACGAACCTAAAAACAGATTAAAACTGGAGCTGTTGTTACTTTGCCTGTGCAGGCATAAACAGCGGCTTTACTAAGTCTTCTTCTGCTAGCAGAAAGGCCGTTTGATGTTTTGATGCATTAGAAGATAGAAACCTCACTCAACCTCATATGTCTTTTGTCAAATCCATCCATCCATCCATTTTCTATTCACCCTTTCCCTAATGGGGTCGGGAGGGTTGCTGGTGCCTATCTCCAGCTACGTTCCGGGCGAGAGGCGGGGTTCACCCTGGACAGGTCGCCAGTCTGTCGCAGGGCAACACAAAGACATACAGGACAAACAACCATTCACACACTCACACTCACACCTAGGGAGAATTTAGATAGATTAACCTAACAGTCATGTTAGGACTGTGGGAGGAAGCCGGAGTACCCGGAGAGAACCCACGCATACACAGGGAGAACATGCAAACTCCATGCAGAAAGACCCCGGGCCGGGAATCGAACCCAGGACCTTCTTGCTGCAAGGCAACAGTGCTGGGTGCAGCCACTGTGCAGCCCTCTTTTGTCAAATTTGGCCTGAAAATGTTATCCCTTCTCACTTCTCTATTTAGCCACTTGCACAACATGCAGACGTTTTTATTAAATCTTAATTGGGGCAAAACTAATGAGTAACATTTTATGAGAAAAAAAAAATGCAAATCCCTTTTTTATTGGACTTTGCAAATGCGCTTCCGTTTAATAAGTACTCTGCCATTTATTACCTAACGTAACCTAAACTGACCATGTTTAGAAAATATTAGTATTTTCATAGTAAAAGTAGATAATGGTCAGCAGTCCTCTCTCTAAATATTTAAGAAGCGTAAAATAAGCCAATATTATTATGATACATAGTATCTTTCTGTAATGTTTCAGGTGTGGCATATTGGGGAATTTTAATTCAGATTTAGATTTTTATATTGAAAGGCCGTGGGATGCCATTTATTCTTAAAAAGACATAAAAGAGCCATTACAATCCACTAACAAACACACATTTTCATTATTTAAAGTTCATTATTACCTAAGTGTTTTTTAGTTTATGTTTTTAACTTTTTGAATTATGTTGGAAGCATAGCACAGGTTGATTTTAAAACCTTAAAGAATTCAAATCCTGTACGCCCAAAAGAATTTATATAGTAATACAATGACTTGCTTTCATCTCTAGTTGCAACAGTAAATTTTATTGAGAACTTAAAAGAGTCACTTTATAGAACGTCTGTCATCATCATGGGGTAAATACAGCAAGAAACACTGAGACAATGTCAACATTATCTCAGGTAAAAGCACGTAGAAAACACATTGCCTGAGGGAAAAAACACCCACAAACCGACAAAGTGTGAAAAACAGACACAAGTCCGGGTTACAATGGAAACTAGAGGTGGTGAGGTGTCAGGCCTGATTTCCTAAGCATTAGGAGAGTCATGAAGACCACTTGAATGTGTATTACAAAGACAGCATCAAGCAGTTCTGACTTCTCCAGGGTTCATTTTGACTGCAGGTATTAAATCTCCATGATTGGAGTAGCAGTATGTGAAGTAGAAGGAGAGCAGTAAAACAGCATGGCATAATCAATGGAACGTGTCAGTACATCTGGCAGCATAGCCCTCTTGGCCCCATGAAGAAAATAGGACATCCAGTAACAAATGGGTGGAATTTTACTGTCACTGTTATGAAACGTGATTTTTGTTTGTTTTTTAAGGTTTAATACCTACTTAGGTTTGATTTTGGGTTATAAACAAGTTGCTACTCACCTCTCCAATTGGAAATAAACTGAAAACCTTTAGTTTTCAAACCTCAAACATCCTCAGCTACCTTAAACTGATTTAAACTTTAAATCTTTAAATTTTAAAGACAGGTTAAAGGTGGGGCATTATGTAAATGTGACTTTTTTGAGCTCTATATCATGCTCTAATGTTGTTCCCTTATCAAGCATTCCTTTGATTCTTTCATGCATGTTTAAGAAATACTGTTGTAAAAAGACAGTAAAAGCAACATGTTAGGCTAATACCTAGTTACCACAGAAGATAGCCTGACTAATTAACAGCTAATGGCTTATTTTTATTTATTTTTTTCTCATATAGAGCAGAACTATTGGACATAATATTCTCCACAGTTGAAAACTCCTTCTAAACTTAGCTGGTCATTCTTCATTCTTTATTTTGCTTTTGCCTTTGTTTCATAATGAACTAAATGTTTTATTTTTACTATATTTATTCTTTATTTTGAGCATGATAGAAGTATAAAGTCACACACATGAACAATGTTGAATATTCCTTAATAATAAATCACAATGACATTACAAAAACATGTATTTTGCCAGCATGATTATTTCGCTTTCAAATATTAGTTGGATGAAATAAAACATTTTTCTTTTACATTTTTGTATAAATGTCAAACTGGTATTTTTACTCAAACTTATTGTGTGAAAATTACATTCTGACCCAGGGAAAGTCCACCCTTTCCAGCAACACAAAGCCGATGATTTATTATTGTATTTAGCCATAAAAAATGCTGCCTTGTTACTATTCTTGGCCGAGACGTTGCCTTTGGTGATAGTGGTTAAAAAGTGAATTGTTTAATGAGCCAAAAATGATTATGATTGTCTACCCCAGAAACCACCTGGATGGAGGAAGGAAAACATTTTAAGATCATAACAAAAACTCACAGTGACTCAGATCAAACAAAATCACTGAAGAAAGGAAGGAAAAGGAACATTTTTGTCAAGAACTTTCTAATCATGGGTTTCAAATTGACTCAACAGTCTTTGTATGCAAATGTCAGCCTCCTTTCTTTTTTCTTTTTTTTTTTTTTGTAACCGGTTTCTTTAATTTATTTGCCAATTGAGCCAGGCAGGGTAAAAGTAAACAATTAAACCGGGCAGATTTGGACCATCATCAAGCAGGAATATTTGGGAGCAAAATAATATTGCTTGTTCTACTCTTATCGGGATCAGAAACAGCTTTATTGACCAGGTTTGTGCACATATAAAAAATTATTAAATATTAATACATTAATTTGGTTGGAAATAAAAGTAGGTTTGTTAAAGTAAAATGGATATGTACAGTGTTATTAGAAATTATAGTTGGAGCAAATACTGCATATATAGTGTTGACTCAAAGCAGAGTAGTTTGTGCACTCCAACAGTTAAGTGTTGGTCAGAAGACAACGTGGGGAAAAATAGTCTTTGCAAATAGCAACAACCCAAAGGTAAACAGTTTGTGTCCAGAATGTGTGGGGTCTGTAGATCTTAGCTTCTTTTCCTTGTCTGAGTCCCGGATGGAGAGAAGGTCAGCCATCATATTCCGCTCTGCAGATCTTGTAAAAGATCTGAGTTAGTACAGGGTCTCAGGCAGGAGGGGGAAACACCATCAGGTTCTAGAGTTTTCCTGATTTTCTGGCATGGAAAAAGTCTTTCCACATGTTCCTCTGAGCTCTTTAGTGCAAGCAGGGGATCGGTTGAGGGATGAGCGGTAGGTTAATGCAGAACAATGTTGGAGTGACAAGTTGTAGCCTTGGTTATTGGATAATAAGAGCTTATACTGTAACACTTTGATTTAAGTTTCAGATGTTAAAAATGAACTTAGGGTTGTTCAGTTCTGAATTGTTGACTCATTCACACACTAAATAAATACAAACAAATACTCGCACTCGAAGACTAGGGTTTTGAATTATGCTGAGTTAGTCACATCCCTTGAAATTTTCCAAATGTTTCCACGCATTAACTTTGGGGAATTTGAGGTGGACCAAAAAACTGTAACATATTTTTGTTAAATATAAAAAAATGATACTTGATTGGATGCAGGGCTGGTTTTATACTGGGTCATTCAAACACGATGATTTGCTTTTATCCTTCCACTGTGGTTCTACTTATATATTTACAATTTTTGCATTTTGCAGCTGGCCCAGCCCAGACATGGATCAGATTCAAAGGGTATCACCCATCTTGACTTACATTAATCTGCTTTGGGTTACATTTATCATATAGGATATGTTCTAAACAAAGTTGTACGTGTGTTATCTTTAGCTGAGACTAGTAAAGAATAGCATTACCAGAAATATTCAGGATGTGCATGTTGGAACCAGATTAAAAAAAATACTCAAAATTTGAGCAGTGAAGTCTGGTGGCTTTGTTAATGAACACACAGCTCACGCCGTTTCTGTGCAGAATTCCTCGCGGTATTGCAGTCAGCTCAGAGGATAATGGCGCCTGATCTCCTCTGTCACTAATGCCCAGTACAAAAACTATTGCACTCCGAATGTAGTATTTCATCAGACAGCTTTGCTACACATTTGTAAATAAATTTAAAAAAAGGCATACATCCGCTTAGCCACATGTTTTGTGTAACTAATTGGATAACCACACCAACTAAAGCACGAAATTGACTTCTTTTTTTTTTTTTTATCCCTCCTGCAGTTGCAGTGGATGCAAGCCCTCTCTGCAGGGCGTTGGTGGGGCACACATTTATGAGTCATACATTTAATATGCTCTCCCTTCCTACTCGTATCATAAACACTCAGAGGGATAGAATTGAAGCATTCTCCTTTCTTTCTCCTCTTTAACCACATCACAGACTTGGTTGGACAGTCAAGAGGTTCTTAGCGCTCTCTATTTCAAGCTCCTGACTCTTCTTCTGCTTTCTCAGACGACCGACACTTAAAAGTGCCGATCTGACTCTTCTTGCAGTTTTTCTTTTTTTTTGTTTGTTTTGTTTTTTTAATGTTAACATGTCTCTCTGTATGCGTTTGGTTGGAAAGACAAGAGATTAGCATGAGTCAGATAGTGATTCAGGACACCAGGTGGCAAATGCCTAAAATCATGCTCTCCCTCTCATTTCCTCTCACTTGTTCACTGCCTCCTATATACTCTTCGCACTGTCACTGCTTCTCTTTTTGTTTGCTGCCTCTTCTCGCCGTTCCCACTCCTTTTTCCCCACTCTCCCCTTGCAATTTGTCTCCCTCAAATAAAAAAATAAAACTCCTCCTCACACCTCTCTCCTCGCCCATGTCGCCTCCTGTTCCTGACACTGGCCATGAGTGCGCCCCGAACTTACTAACCCACCGCTTCACGGGTGGGCGGGGAGAGGTTAACAGGCGGCAGATAAAGAGGGTAAAGACAGATCGAGTCAAGAGGGAGATCGATGGCCAGATGTGTGGAGATAAACAGGAGTGTGTCGGATTGAGGTGGAAATTGAGCACGAATCTCGAGGAGCTTACCGGGAGGGGCGTTAGCAGAAGCGCACTCCTTGTATCGTGTGCGTGCCTGAGGGAGGTGGTGGTGGTGTTGGTGGGTAATTTTGAAAGAGTGGGACATGGGAATGTGTAGCGAGAGGCAGAGAGGGTTGTAGAGAGCTGTGTTGAGGTGGATGGAGGCAGGGATAGAGAGATAGAAGGAGGGGTGGTGATCCTGGGGGCCTGATGACTCATGGCTGTGCTGCGGTTTGTGCGTCACTGGCGCTAGCTGGAGGAGGAGATAGTGGAGAGGTCTACGCATTTAATTACAGCCTTCCAATTTAGACACACTGTACACACACACCTACATACACACACTTGCATCAAATAATATCACAAAGGATTGTCTTGCAAGTTCACTAATTGGCACGTATATACGGAGAAGCGCTCAAAGATCTTTGCCGCATGTTTGGAATACCTGCGACTGGAATAATATTCAATCTTTTCACCCTACGTTCCTTTGGTTTCAAGCCAATGATTATGGTTCAGCTACCCCCTTTCTCAGACAGACCTTGAGGCAAAAAACTTATCAACCCAACCAAAAGAAAAAAAAAATCCATAATACCAAATTGCACCCTATGAGCAGCTGCACCACACTGCTTGTGACTGGAATATGAAATAGAGTCAGAGACGTAGAAAGGAGATGTGGAGGACTCGCTTTGATGATGCAGTGGGGCAAACTCTTCTCCACAGATTACACCGAGAGTTTTCACAATCCAGCCTATGACGTACAAGTCGTCCTGCTGGTTAAAGGTCATCCTGGGAGCAGGATTTCTGCATCGCTTGTTATTGTTGTTGTCTACTTATTCACACTTGGATGGCTTTCACCAAGACATGCAACATCTGAGGGAGGTTGTTGTGCTTTTGCTTTTTAGCCATTGTAAACATCCTTGTTTCAGAATATATTTGAAAACCTTCTTGCAATTGACATTTCTTCCATGTATTTAGAAATGCTCCTTAAAAACATTCCTTCAGTGAAACATTTTACAAAGCAGTGCATTTATTAACATAAAACAGGTGTAAAAATAAAGAAGAACAAAAGAGTAAAATAATTTTAAAGCACCATAAATACCAGTGTGCCAGTATGTATTTGTGGTTTAATTTTCACACAGATATTCAGACTTTATTTTCTTATATCGCAAAGGTAAACATTTTGGCTGTTCAGACATTCAGTACAGCTGAGTGTAACTTAAAGCGACTTCAGAGTTCCTGCTGTTTTCCATTTCACAATTTTTCTCTTTCCAGTGTTTTCTTACATCCTAAACAACCGAGTGAAAACACATTTTGGTTTTTTTGGGTATTATTTGCATTTTACTCAAATCGTGATTCAACATAATGCTGAAGTTTTCTTCAATTGTCGCCAGTGTGGCAAAGTATCAAGTTATTCCCATAATAGTATATCCCCATTTCAGATAAAAACAAATTTACAAAAAAGAAAGCATAACAAATGCCAACAACAATTAAGAATCAATGGTAATTTATTATTATTGATAGGAAACTCGTTTTTCCACACATAAAAGAACACAATAAAAACACAATAAATATGCTGTACAAAAACAGGACAGCCAAGGTTTGATCAGTAAGCATCTTCTGATTAGATAAAACAATTTATGAGAACTGTAAACATAAATACAGTTGTAATCGGTTATAGTTTAATTTCCGTCATTTTAATTTACCTTATGAAATACAGAGAGTTTTGTTTATCACACTAAGCCAAACATAAACATGAGATACAGATTTTTTAAAGCATAATTTTTAATATGGAATAATATTTTAAAATGGTAATACATTTTTTTTGGATAATTTTGATTATTTTAATGATCAAAAGTTAAACCCTGATGCATGTATGTAGCCTTTTCTTTTGACTGAGGGTTTTGTGCCAGTGATTCATAAAGCAAAAATTATCAATGAGGTTCAGAAAAACGGGACTTGTGTTGTAATTAATAAAATTATGTGGTTTCATTATAAATCAATAAAAAGTACCTTAATTTATATTCTTATATATTAATGTTTGATATTTTGTATGAGAATTAAAATGTGTATCTTGTAGATTAATCTTTAGTTTAAGGAGAAGAAATGCATGGTTTTAGATGGTGTTTTTGTTGTAATCCTTCAAGAAATTCAAAGACCATTTGAATTTCTTCAAATGGTCTTTGGTCTTTACCTTGTAAAGCAAGACCACATTACTTTTATCATGATAAAAAGAAGCATTTCAGAACACAACAGCATGAAAACATTTCTGCTTTTTGTTTCCCTTCAAATATATACATTGAAATTGTTCAGACAAAAGGCCCACCTTTCGCTTAATTTCCCTTCCTCTCACGTCCAGACACATTTACCCTCCATGTGCACCAATTACACCCTAAGAGGTAGCAAGCCTCACTCTTAAACAATAGGACCAATCAGTTGCCCTCTCTGGCTCTCCCCCAGCCTAGCAGGCCCCTTTACTATACTTTATTTTCCAACCGAGAGAGCAGAGGGGATAATTTTCCAAACAACAGTGTTAGAGGGGTGGGGGAGAACCGCAGAGGGAAGAAGAGGGAGAAAGAGATAAAGAGAGAGAGAGAGGGAGTCTCAGTGGATTGGCCTGTTCAGAGTCTAAAGGCAAATCTGACAACTCAGCACTGAATGCAGATTTTACTCCGCAGTAAACCCTGACATAGGTTCTCCAGAGATGTGAAAAAAGGAACAAAAACAATTAAAACATCTACTTAGAAGATCATGCAACACAAGGCCCAACACAGGTTCATGCTTTTGTACTTTAAAAATGCATTATAGAAATCTACCTGCATATAAAAATATCTAAAGTAATTAAAATAAATCTTAGAGCATTTTTCTTTTGTTCTACCTGCTGTATGTTACTGAAATCTTAAAACATTAAAAAAGTAATCCTGAGCATTTTATCAGCAGTATATATTTCTAGGGTTATGTGTTGTTTTTTTTTATCATCCATTCAGGAGGGGGGTTCTCCCCAGCAGTTTTCCAGGTCTTTCAATTTAACGCCTATTTCCTTTCTCATTCATGTCCGCTATCATGAGTCGTCAGCAGCTACGTCCCTGGGGAGGGAAATCCCAGCTGTCACTAAATAACTTTTCAGATCACACCAATGAAGCTAATGTCCGCGGACGCCAAAGGCCGCGGAGTCCATTTAACAGCCACTTAATGCATGAGCACACAAGCGGCGCACAAGCACGCGTGCACGGTCACACACACTGACGCAGCCGCGCAGCGTGTCACGGATTACCCTAACCGAGCTAATGATCTCCTCGATGGGACAACTGGGACTCTTCTGAGGCTGTCTTCAGCCTGATGTCCCACTGGGACCCGAGGAGAGCCTCCGGGGTAATTACAATGTAAATTCTTTGTGTGTGTGTGTGTGGGGAGGGGGGTGGGACTGCGTGTGTATGTGTTTTATCCTGCCTGGATTTGCAGTTCCCAAGATTAGGTTAATCTGCTCTTGTCCTTTTTGCCCAGGAAGGTTTGGGATTTGATGGCAACAAATTTTTGTTCATAAATTATTAGTGACTTAGAAAAAATAAAACATCTTGGTATGTTTATTCCAAAATATGAGAGATGTTCATTGCTTGAACATTTAAAAAAAAAAAAAAAAGTAAAGTAAAACCCCAAACATAGGGTCAATAAAATACCCAATAAGATTAGATCAACTTCTTTAAATTTGACAAAAAGAAAGTTGCCAAAGATATTTTAAGAGAACATACAATGCTCTGAGGATATGCTTTTCAAACGAAATCAAATATTTAGATCAAGTAGTCCGAATCAGACTGGACAATGGAGAATACAAATAAAGGGGGAGGGCACAACTGAGAGATGGATGGGCTAAATGGATGGGTGACGGATGGCAGTTTTAGGCGGAGTGAAGGCTGAAAATGAGGTGGCATCCTCACCCCCTTTTTTATTCTCCACACTGCCTTTGTTTCGGCTCATGGCCCTCATCATCAGCCATCATCATCATAATTGTTTAGCCCTCCCTTTCTTTATCTCTGTGTGTCACCAGCCTCTCATCCCACCCCTTTTTCTGTGACGCTCGCCACGCCAATCAGATCGTAACATGACATTATGGCTCATTACACCTGGGCTGAAGCATTTTTTCACTTTGTGGCAAAGAAGTAATCATTTAAAAAAAATAAAAAATAATCAAGATGCAAACATTTGGTTTGTCTTGTCATTTGTCGCCTTTTGTCTCTGCTGTGTCCAGGCACAAATACATGTGGCATCATGTATTCTGGGACTGCATGCTCTTTACACCTACTGGAGAGCACTAATGGACAGCGTGAGGTTTGGTGCTGGGAAAAATAGAAGCAGAGGAAGGTAATCATAGGAGAGGCAAAAGTAGAAAGAAAGGCGGCAGAAAAACATTGTGGTCATCTGCAGTGCGATGAGTCACCTGTAGGCAACACACTCACTCTCTCTCACACACACACACATATATATCTACACACACACACACACACACACGCCCAAAAAAGGAGCTGCCACAGCTGTGTAGCTACTGTGCCACATTGTCTCGTGGACTGCATCCACTGAAAACATTACGCTCTCAGAGAAATCAGAGTAAACAGATGGAATCTGAAAAAAAGAATAGCAGATTGTTGATTTGACCTTTCACAGCCTCGCTGGTGAAATGGAGATGTTTGCCAGATGATTAACTGACAAACAAAATGTTAATCAAAGAGCAAAAATTAGTATTTGTGTGATTTACGCCTGGCATGATGTTTCCGCTGTCGTAATTAGTGCAAACAAAATCTGTGGGTGAAATCAACCGTTTGCATCATGTGTGCGTATTTTCTTCTGTGGCTTTTCCGTTCTTTTTTCTTTTAAAAGCTGCAGATGGTAGCATATGCTACGACTCAATGGATTCTAATACTCAACGCATAACCAAAAACGCAAACGAAAGAGCTATATCAATGAAAGTTATCAGGGCTTCAGAAATTTATCAGCAATGATGTCCTTTAGTGAAGAATTAGACCAATGTTTTGAAGAAAGTTTAGTCTGTCAAAATGCAGATGTATTTATTTCTGTAACCTGAATAATTTATGTGTAAAACATTTCATACATCAGGTGTCAACAAAAAATGCAAGGTGTGTAACTATGCATCCATTTCACAGAAACAAGACCAGATTTTAGTTTTCAGTTGTCACAACTAGTGTAAAGTTTCAACAAATAATAAAGTGTGTTTTAAACTCGCCCGGTTCAGTATGAAATTATTCAGTTCAGTCAAAGTATTTTATATTTTGAATTAGGGATGATCAAATGCAATCCAGACTCACTATTGAAATATTCCTTTGGTTTCCTCCGATCAGAAGTTGAACTTTAGCATTGGTAGAAGCTGTTTACCATTTTCTACATTTTTTATAGTTAGAAGCTGGAATTTGTTTGCCATGCTATCACTGTTCCTATTGTCCATCCATAAAATGCCTCCACAAACATGATTTAAAGGTAGTTGCTTCTTCAATTCTCCCCTGACCGAGTTTTACCAGCCTGCTGAATGTGAAGTCTATTCTTTTTTTATGCTTTAAAATAAGACTCTCAAACAGAAACACAAAAGGATGTAAAGCTTAAAGCCCTCATGTTCGTATCACACCATAAAGATACTTCACACCACATGAAGTTGCCGGCAGCAAAGGGATATTACTCATGAGAAAGACTGCCCTTCGACGTGGCACAGATCAACTAACATCGTATAAGTGCTTGACGTCACCAACTTCTTTAACTTCCATTTTTAAGCCCCTAGTTAAAAACACATAAATTGACACTCCAGACTGGCTGAAAAAGGTCAGGTAAGACTATTCAAGTGTTTTAATGTAAAAACGTCTCAGGTGTCTCGCTCGTCTTAGTTACAGAGAGATGAAACATTAGGATGGGGGGGAAGGGGAGGTAAATGTAGTCATCACCTGTTTTGATTCTCCGTGTGTCACTCTGCGTTTAACTCGCACCCCTTCTCCCCCCCCCCATCTACCCCGCCTGCCATCTTGCTCTTTTCATTCCTCACCACTAACTCCCCTGACTCCACCTCACCTCCACAGTTACCCCCACCCATTTCCACATTCCTCAATGAGAATAGCAACTAATTCAGCCTATTTGTATTAATAGTAGCAGCTCGCATTGCTTCTCTAACAGCGGCAAAAAAAAAGACCAAAGTCAAATCACTGGAGTGGGAGTTGCTCTCGTGTTGCTATAGCCTGCTCTGCCGCCTTCGCTCCCTCCTGTGTGAATGCGATCACAGCTGCATCTTATGAAGCATTTCATTTAGGCAACATTTTAGTTAAGTGATTTATGCAAGTTTCAGGAGTCTGGGAACATTCAGGTGAGAAAGACCGCGGAGAAGCAATTAGCCTTTTCACTGTGTAGTCAGGGCAACAGCGTCATTGACAGACGTTCTGATTATTAATATTTCCCTGCCACTTACTGGGCTCGAAACTTCACATTGTTAAGAAAGCAACGGGAGACAAGTTGAGAATGTTCCTGCGTGGATGTCTTTGTCATCGCCACATGAGCTGGTTCTCTTGATATTTTTACATTTTCTGATAGCGACCTTCAGCTTGTTCAGTCCGACCAAATATCCGGTCGAACTGTTTAAACACTATGTGTGAGACACAGACAAACATCCACATTGGAACAAAAACTGGGCTGGCTCCTGCACATGTTGGAAAGGTTGTTTCGGTTCAACTCTTTTCGCACACATTTAGACTATAATAAACTTAGTTATGCTTAAAGGACACATTAAAAGGAATACCATATGGTTGTTTTACAGCTCATCCAAGTTCGTCACAGTTGGGATATTTGTTTCTATTCTATTTTCAGTAAAATACACAATGTTGTGCATTTGTCAATTTGTAATGTTAAATAGTGTGATTTAAACAGGTTTAGAATATTGTGTATAGATATTTACAAAACTAATTAGCTTAAGTGTTTTTCTCTCCTTCCCTAAAGATTTGTGCTTTTGCACAGGTCTTTGCTGCCTTTGTCGACAGTTATCTCAACCTTAACATCTGGACTATTTTTATATCGTAGAATCATTTCACTGGCCATCAAAGCTTGTTATAAGCTAGAGGATCATTCATGTATCATGTCTGATTTGCTGCATGAGGCATTGAGAATATCAAAGGAAAAGTGTAATGTTGTAAACACCCAAAGGCTTTCAGTGAGAAACCATAAATATTACAAAAAAGGTTGCCGAAAAGCAAAAAAAAAAAAAAAAAATGTTAATGTTTGTTTACGTTATTAGAGTTTCCGTTTTTCCACAGTATTAAGTAAGTCACAGTGTTCACAGAAGCAGTCAGGAGACAAATAGCAAATCTAGAAGAGCTGCAGAAATCCAGAGAATCTGTTCATTGGACAATTATTATTAGCACCCTCCACGTATCTGACTTTTATAGAAAAGCTATAAAAGAAAGCTACAGATTTTTTAAAAACAAGATGTAATTTACACACAGACCAAAAGAACTCAGGTGAATTTGTTTCCAATCAGTTTACAAAGCCAGACACAGCATGACTGCTTTCACCATTCATCAGAGCAGCAGCAGATCGATTCAAAACCGAGAGGCTCTTCAGCCATTCAAATCTACTGACGGCTTGAGAACGCAACACGCCGCCGGTGAGTCCAGGTGCCACCCGCTCCCTTCCCGCGCCTCTCGCGTCAGAGTCGACGTCTCCCGCTTCACATCCTTGAAAGAGATTTTTTTTATAAAAAAAAGAAGCTCCGGAGGGTGAAGCTGAAAGTGAGAGAAAGAGGTCTGCCTTTTCTCCAAGGTCAACCAGCTGCCACAGTCAATGAGCCTCTTCAGCCTGGGAGCCAACAAAGCACGGAGTCACTTCCAACCATGAATTTGTCATCAAGCCCTCCTGCCCCCCTTCCCTCCAACCCTATTGAACCCTCAACAAACAAAAACACACATCAAGAAGCTTAATGAAACGCCTTTCACCAACTCATTCAAGATGTCCTCAAAAGCCTGTTTGCTTCGGATTTTAGATTCTTTTTTTTTTTTTTCTTCTTTTTTTTATCGGCGTTCTTGTTTACATTCTCTTCCCACAGCAGGCAGTCTCCATTGGCACTGTCTGTTTGTGTTTACTGCCGGGAAACCGACTCGACGCTTTATCAGGGGTGTTACGGAAAGGACAGTGTGTCATGGGGGAAGCGAGCAGCACGGTGTCGCACTGTTTTGGACACCGGATGACTCACAGAAGACAAATCAGGGCTGGTGGCATTTGAGAGAGGACTCGTCCATTGCATTAGGACGCCGCTGTTAAATCAACAGCGCAATCATAATGTGTTCCCGCAGTGCCTGTTTTAGCAGGTCAGACATGAAATTGATTAAGGCATCGTCCAACCTAATTACGGGGAGAGGCTCCTCCACCCTCACATGTCGTGACTGTAATTTGTTTTGGATTTTTTTTCCCCCCCTCTTTCTCTCTCTCTCTCTCTCTCTCTCTCTCTGTCTTCATAAAAGATGATGAAAATTCCCAAAACATTAGGCCTCTATTTTACAATTTCGAGTGCAGCATTGTCGTAACTGTTTCAAGTAATTTCTATATGACTCATCAGACTCAGCACTCATACATCACACCATGAAAAGAGCAAATTCTCGCCTGCTTCAGTCGTGGCTGAATTGCTTCTCATCTGGCCTGTCACTTTTTTTTCTAAGACATGTCCATTCTTCACTGATTGGGTTCTTTGACGAAAGTAAAATGTCATCATAGCATTCGATGAATAAAGATGCAACGCTACCAGAAAATAAGTCAGAAAGTTACAAGGAAAATGTTGTTTTAATGAAAAGAAAGTGAAATGCTTGATGCTGTGTGTCGATGTAAAGAGAAAATATAGTCACAAAATATGAGACAGACAGACCCCACCCCCATCGTACGCCTCCAACTGCCTAATTGAGGGGGTTTTTTTACCTCTTTTCAAAGCAATGGCTCTCAGTAGGGTTCTTTTTAGTAGCTGCATTAGATTTTTTTTTTGTCTGTACGACAAAAGAAAATTGCACAAGATTGCCCCTCGTACAAGAGGCGCAGCTTTAAATGCTTTGATTTTGTTTTTCACTCTCAGGTCACAGACACGTGAATGTCAAGTATATGCAGCTGAATTTAACCCTGCCTTTTTTTGCCTCCATGTTTCTGCCTCTGTCTTTGTGTCTTTGCTGGCTTGCTGTAACAAACCCCCTCACACACATGCACGCTGCCGACGTGAGATAGCGGCGGCTGCGTGCCGTGCGTGACGGGCCGTGACGTACCCCGTTACGTGCCGTCGGGTTTTAGCTCTCTGCGAGAAGCTGATTTTTGAGGGGGGTTTTGTTATCGTCCGTGGGCATCATCGTCGTCGTTGCTATCAGCTGGGGCAGACGTGACGGGTCCCTCTGCGTCATTGTTCACTCCGAAGCCTCTAAAACTCTTGCCGCCAAAGCTACCATTACCAACCAAATGGGCGGGGAGGTAGCAGGTGGGGGTGTTGGGAAGACGACGTCAAAAATTACTCTGCTGCTTTTTAGTTGTGTCTCCTCTCTTGCTTACCTCCCCCTTCTTTTCTCTCTAACCTCTGCCTCTCTATTAAATGTTCACTTCTTTTGTTTCCTCCACTCTTTCTTGTTCCATCTCACTCTATCTTTCTGCGTGACATCCCCTGCCCTTATCCATTCTCCGGTTCCACCATTATCTAAACCACCTATCTCCTCATCTTTCCCCTCAATTCCCATTTCTCGTAGTCGGGAAGAATTTTATATCAGAGAGAGACAGATAAACCCACCACCACCACTAAAAAAGGAAAAAAAATGAAAAGCTCCCCCTGTGCACACAGTCAGCCCCCACCCCTTCATCGCCACAACCTTCTACTCCCCTAATCCTAATCACACCACAACCGTTGTCATCAGCTCTTATCTCTCTCCACCAAATCTGCTCTGACTCAAAACAATTTCCTCTCATTTGCGATTTCTTTTAACCACCCGCACCCCCTTGCCTCCTAGAGCATCATCAGCCCCCCTACCCTTTTCAAAGAAAACCCCATATTCCTCAAAAAACTCTAAAATCACTCCCCATGCAGCACAAACCCCACCTAAGACGCACAAACGCAGAAGGGTTGGGAGTGGTTGACGTTGCAAGTGTTGCCATTAAAGAGTGACTGCGCGGCATGTGTAAGCGGCGTCTTGCCAGTGTCATCCAGCGGGGTGCGACAAGAACTGCAGTGTGACGTCACGGCGCACGCCGGCTATGATGGTTGGTGGAGCGTATTTTACGTGTGCGTGATTCTGTGTGTGCAGTTGGGATGGGAGAGATTTGAGGAATACAATTTGGTTGGTAGGAGGACCCGTTGGGCCTTGCTGCATCATTGATCCCGGAAAATGAATGAGAGCCAACATTTAGTGCCACCCCCACCCCACGGTCCCCTGTCCCTCCATCGCAAGCTTGTCTTTGTAAATTTCCTCTGCTTTTTTTTTTTCTTTCTCTAGCCTTTATTTTTCTTTCCCCCAACCAAGGCAAAAGGGAATTGTTGAATCTGTAAAAATTAATTGAGTGTTTGACAAGATGCTCTTCAATCCTGTGAAGGAGACCCCCTAACTGTGTTTTAATGACTGAACCTAGCGGAAGGGGAAGCAAATACTCATTGAATGTTTGATTAACTGATAGGAAATCCATTCAAAGTCCAATGAAGCAGCCTGGTGTGCCAAAAATTTTAAGTGTTTGAATTTGAGCAGGTACAAAAACAGCACCACCCACTGGGAGAGTTTTGAACAGGAAAGACAGAGAGAGGGAGAGGAGCACCTCACTGTGTGAAGTATGAAGGGTTACAATGGCAGAACATGAGGTGTACTACATGATGGCTCAACAGGAATCAGGCGTGTGTGTTGCTTCATAGTGACAGGTGGTACAGCTACTCAGAAAGAGAAAAATAAAACGAGTGTTTCTGAGTAGGGAACATGACATGAGTTTGTTCTGCTGTCTCTGCTGTCATTGTTGGATTTCAGAGAACTGAACAGATAGGTGAAAAGCTTTTCAGTTTGATGATATCACTTATTCTGCACCACAGATGAAGTAGTGGCATCATATTGTAGCTCTCATGTTTAGTCAATAACCTGGCTGTCCAGTTTGTTTCAGGCTTTTGTCATTTACTGTTCCTCGCAAAACCATTCATACCTCTTGAACTTTTTTCAGTTTTTCTCACATTGCAGCTACAAACTTCTGTGTTTTATTTGGATTTTATGTTACATCCCAACAAAAAAAGTTATGATGAAAAGACTAGGATTTTAACAAATAAATAAATTATATATCTAAATAAATTCAGTGCAAGTAACTGCTTTCACAAGTCACTTATAAAGTGATTTTTAGAGAACATTAAAGCATCGTTAGGTCACATTTGATACCTTCAATTTTGTGTAAAGCCTCAAAATATGCTTAACTTAAATTACTAAAGGTGGTTGTGTAAGATTTGAATCCAAAATGCATAGCACACAGTTCAGATTTTTATTTGTCAAAAACTTTTATAAACTATTTATCAATCCAGATCCACTTCAAAATTTTGCACTAACTTATCTATCACTATCCCAACAAAACACAGCAAAGTCTGCTCTTTTTCCTTGCAGATTTATTTACAACGTTTGTTTTTGGTGTTTTCTTGCACTTTTTGTGTTCTGTTACAATTGAAGTATTATTTTTAATGCTAAAAAATTACATTATGCATAAAGTGTTGGTTCTAGTTTTGTACAACTTTATCTGCAAAGCTGCAAGC
The DNA here is from genome assembly GCF_003331165.1 of Xiphophorus hellerii. NCBI lineage: Eukaryota > Metazoa > Chordata > Actinopteri > Cyprinodontiformes > Poeciliidae > Xiphophorus > Xiphophorus hellerii. Next base: position 10,240,598 of record NC_045682.1, read on the forward strand.
TGAAAATTAAATTTGAATTAAAAGCATTCTTTTCCTTTAAACATTTATAAACCCTTGAAAATGTGTGACGCCTCTCTGACATTTCGGCACCGTTTTCTTCCAGAAGCGAAAAGCTTGTTTACGTGACGTAGCAGCACGACTGCTGTCCATTCTCATACTCTCTGTTATTGATTATCCTGCTGGTAATTAGTTATTGATTACTCCCAGCTTTCCTGTCTGTATATGATGGGAGATTTTAGCGTACAATTATAATTTAGTACGGCACTGATTCTTGTTTTCTGCCGAACCTGATCTGAGAATGAAAGATTTAGAGAGTGAAAACACAAGTGGAGGAGTGAGTAGACGGACTGAAACAGACGAATCACCTTCTCTGCTGCTCTGAGTGTTGACTCATGCTGCAGATCTTGCCTCACGAGTTTCCAGCTCGGAGCAAAAAGAGTGAAACGCAATGCTTTCTGGATGTTAGGTGACATTTAGATACAGAGATCTTATTATTATGGTAATTGCAAAAATGATCTAATGTGAATGGCACAAATATTTTTAAAAAAACGGATGTCTTGTATTCACTTTATTAGCTTGGGATCTGCCTGGATTGCAGGTTCCTAATTAGTCTGCTTTTCATTTAGGAAAAGGTTTTAAATTGTCTGTTTCCAAGAAGATTTTTATTTTTTAAAAACTGTCATTTTGCTGAAGATGAGACACATCATTCCAACCAAAAGAAATAGCTTGTCAGTGATCTGATTGAATGACTCGAAGCCATAATTTGTTCATTATTTGATCTTGAAGAAGCCATATGGAGGATTGTACAACATCCACATTATTTTATCTAAATTGATTCCTCTCAAATAATCTCAATTTTCCAGACATGCTTTTGCATAATTGGTAGATGTTTTTCCGTATTCTACATAAATAGAGCATTTGTAAGTGCTGTATTGGTTTTTCACTTTTCACTGATTACTATTCATTGCACAAAGTGACAAATTAATTGATAATGGCATTTAGGTTCCTTTGTGTGAACCTTTTAAAGCAGAAAAACTTGTCAGAAACCTTCTTGAGCTATTGTGAATTCTTTTGTCAAAAAAACGAAAGAGTTTTAGGCACACAAAGGTGCTGCGCAACACATCACCTGCCGGAGCAAATAGAGATTTTTTCTCAATCGGCATCTTTTCAATTCTATGTGATTCATTTCTATGTGAGATACTTTCATTGTGTCACAATCTGGTTATTCAAGCTTTTTTGTGGCACAACTTCAAAGAGACTTTGTTTTCCTTTCAGTTTCAAATGACCTAAATTTATTTTTGTTACCAAACTAAAATTGTGGTCTAAATGAAGTAGAGCATCTTTTTCAAAACATTCAAAACTGTATATTTAAAGACATCTTCAACTACATTTGTGTCTTATTAGAGCCAAAACATGAGATCAAGCATGTTTATCACTTTTTTCTTTTAGTTATCCATAATCAGAGGTGGGCAGAGTACCCAAAAATTGTACTCAAGTAAGAGTAAAAAGTATCCATCCAAGAAATTACTCAAATTTACAAGTATTGGGTAAAAAAATCTACTCAAGTACTGAGTGGCTGATTAAATTATCAATCATTTAATATTTAAAAATTGCATAATCAGACAGACCAAATTTTGAAGTTAAGTGGAAATGACAATAATTCCTATAAATAACAAAATCAGGCAAAAGAAAACTTTTCCAAATTAGTTTCTGTCAGTTAAGAACTTATGAAATTTTAACAAAAGCTGCAGGTTTGTGTCTGTGTCTGGTGAATTTTTGGTTAAAACATGTTTGTTTTAACAAAACACTGTGCAGAGTCTCCAGGAATGCTAAAGTATTTTAAATTTCAAGTAAGAGTAGCGATACTTAATAAAATTACTCAAGTAAAAGTAAAAAGTACAGCATAGTTAAAACACTCGTAAAAGTAATTTTTGTCAAAAATGCTACTCAAGTAATGAATGGATATACTTTATATATATTAATCCCAGAGGGTAATTCACAATATTGTATCTTAGTCCTTTCTTCTTGTCAGATGCTGGAGTGAAAAGGGGAAATTTTTCTGTTACTCGCCTATTGCCAACCGTATCCTCTCATCGTTTAGAAATAAAAAGAAGAATCTCAAACCATCAAAAACGATCTTCTTTCTCCAAATTAAGCTGGCATTTGATAGGATGCGGTGTTTAAACAAAGCTGTGCTGATATAAAAATATCTCATGTTCCTTTCAGTCGACGTTTGTAATTTGCAATTGCTTGTTCATTATGTTTATTATTTCTTTTATTCGTTATTTAGACTCAGTTGTATTTTGTTCAGTTATTTATTTTCAGTGATTGTGTTCAGTCATGAGACTTGCTTAATTTAAATAACCAGGGAGTTTAGTTGAGTTATGAATGTTAGTCATTTAAATATGCTGATAGTCTTTACATATGTAGTTTATACAATAATTAATTCCTGTGTGATTCTCTAAACACTTTGTTTCTCTTGCTCTCATTAACATTTGCCCATTTAGCATGATCTAAGTGGGAGTAAGCGGGGCGCCAGGTGAACCTTTTTCACAATATCAGCGCATCATATTCAGACAATGCTGCAGATTGGCTTCATTGCTAATCACACATCATCAAGTAATTCAGAGTGAATTGTTTGGAGCTTATTTACAATTTTCCCTTTTCTGTTTGCCAGAACGACGCTCAGCTGCATGCGTCGATCTTTATGGCGGCTCCGGGACCCAATTCAGCTTCTTGGCTTTGAACGTGTCTTTTGTATCTGCATCCTTACAGGCTGCACAGAACGGTTGCCGAGCAGCATTATCAGTCTAATTAACCCCATTTAGCTGGGTTGAATTTTGTAGCCTGCCTTCATTTGCCAGCTGCAGGAAGGTATCTTCAGAATCAGGTGCAATTCAAGACCAGAAATAGTGACTGTAGATCTATTAAGGGCAAGATTGCTTTGTGTACTTTGTTCACTGATGTTGAAGCACTTTGTGGCTTGTGCCACCAGGGAATATCTGAAAAAACTCCAAGTATGGATTAAATTTCAGTCAGTGTTCTGCTGCTAGGAATTTTGCGACACTTTCATTTGCTCTGTTCTTGTTTGTGTGCATCCACTCCAGAATGTGAATCATTTATGTAACTAAACTTTAACCAATGTTCCCAGTGTTGGTATTGTCCAGTACAAACAAATACAATAGTAAATCATACTGAAACTTCGTGCACCAGTTAGCAGTTTTTCTCAGGTGGGCCATAAGTTTATCCAGACGTCCTCCAACGACCTTTAAAGTTAATATTGAATTTGTTCTAAAAAACGTCAATTCAACAGGTAATGGCTGAGTTTGATTAGCTTTGAAAAGGGATTTCTACTACTTTATACTGCCTTGAACAAGTACACAAATATAAAACAACTAACTTATTAAATAAATGTTTTTTTCTAATGCTAATCAAACTAAATATGTAAACTAATACAAGGTAGTGTAGTAATCATTTTAGCTTACAAAATCCTGTTTTACAGCAACTGCTCTCTCATCATTTTGAGAAAATCAAGAAGTGCCTCAGAGACTACCAAAACATTTCTTACATATCCTTATGTTACGGCTTTTTAAGATAAGTAATGGAAATCTGCTAGAATGGATAGCTCAAAGAATAATAAAAAAAAACAACAACAACTAAGATATTTTTATGCTTCAGATTTATCTTAATAAATACAGAAAATGTTTTCTCTGGGTTTAATACAGTCCAAGCTGCCACACACTGCTGGTCAGCTGGTTAAAAGAAAGCAGGGCCGTAACTGACCTGCTCTCTTGTCAATGTATTGTTTCAGCTACAAAGGAAATAAGCGTTTTTTCTTCTGTTACTGAAACTATTTGTCTCTGGTTCGATTCCTAACCTTGGGATCTTTTCTGCAGATCTTTTCTCCTGTTTCTTCCCATTTTCTGTCTAATAAAAGTCAATAAAAGCCACTATTGACACAAAATGTCTTTCTTTTAAAAAGGCAGTTGCATCATAAAATACATTTTGTCAAAGATCTTTGGAGAGCACACACCTACTTTAGTGCGTTTCACATTTTCCTTCATTTAGATTTATAAAACAAATTTTATTTTTTATGCTAATTTAAAAGAAAACAAGACATAATTATAGCCTTTAAAAATAACCATTGAAGCGAAATCAACACTTTAAAAATGTTATGAATATATTTATGTATATGGTATTGCTATCTTATTTTACTTTGAGCATTTTCCCTTTAATCTGAATAATACAGTATTATTCGACACACAGCAGAACATTTCACAGCTCTTGTTCTGCATTCACACAGTACACAGAGGACCTTTGTTTAAAGCGTCATCCATCATTAAAGTCACTCTGGATGCAGCTCCTCTCTGCTTACTAAAACGATGCTGCTGCATTGTCGCCGTGTGCCTTCTAAATGCACAAAATCTGCCTGTGTATCCTACGCTTTTTATTCCACAGTAGAACACAGTCAGGTTTTCAATTTAAACATTAGTCATAGAAAAATGAAGGAAATGAAATAAAATTTTCATGTGCAAATGCTGTTTAAGCTTATGAGACATACATTCTCTATTTTCTAAAATCTGAATAAAAGCCATAATAAAAAACGGTATTATGTGTTAAATTTAGGCTACAGTGCATTTTTGCATGCGTGCTTTCATCATCAAAGACACAAAGGCTGTTTTTTTCTCTTTGATTTATTTTTCTTTCCTTTGATCTTCATTGCCAAATTTGATTCTAATGAAATGTCTGTGCACTCTCTTCACAACATGCCAGATAAAAACATGTCCCAGTGAGCAGATCAACCACCTGTTCCTCCGCCAGAGCTGATGACTCGCTTGCTATGGCTTATCAGGGACGAACCGGGCATAAGTAGAACAATTCACCCAGGTTAACTGTGAACAATTTGTCCGATCTTTTTTGTTAATGAATGAGTTTGCTGTGTGAATTTTGGGAAATGATTAATGCAATGTCAGTTTCTGAGAAATGTAAGAAAATTAGGTCATCGAGAATGCCAAGGTTTTGAAAGGTTCTACTTTAAAGAAACCAGATTCACTCCAAGAGTCTAACATCAACTCATCCGGGAAGTTAAAAAGAAGCCAGAACAGCATCTAAAGAACAGCTGGCCTCACTAAATTGGAGTGTTTGGGATTCAACAATGAGAAAAAGACAGAGCCAGACAGTTTCAAGGTGAAAATCCTACAGGCCTAAAGGCACAAAACTACCCATCTCAAATTTGTCAAAAAAAAACAAACATCTTCACCAGCACATATGTTGTTTTACAAGACCAGAGTTGAACTTGTATGTATCATTACATTAGTCATAAAGCTAAGACAGGAGAAATACAGTAACTCAGACCGTCAGACATGCTGGTGATAGTTTGATGATCAACTTTGTTTCCTCAGGGAACATATAACAAACTGATACTGTTATTGGTGAAACCGTAAATGCATAACATGAAAACCCTGTCATGTGTCTTAATTAAAACAATTAATTTTGCAAGAAGAGTGTGCCAAAATTCCCCCAAAGCAATTTAAAAACCCAATTCCAGTAATTGTAAACTCTTAAAGGCAAACAACTAATGTTTTGGCTCAGAGGGCAAGTTCTTATTCAGACTGGTAATCCTTCTCCGATGTTAAAAACTGCTTGAGGATCTAAAACATTTAGATTTACTTAGGTTGTAATAAAACTGAAAAGCAATGGAAACATGTCAGGGAGCAAATACTCTTTCACTGCACAGTGCTATCTCCTGGTACAAACATGTCAAAACTTAAACAGCTTGTTTCGTTTTCTTTTACCTTCCTCCAAATGTAGCGGATCTGCTTCTTTATATGATGCACAAGAAGCTACATGCAAGTAAAGTAAACATAGCGTGTAATAAGTCATGTTGAAAATGTTTAAAGCATTCCTTTCAGCATGCTGTATTATTACAACTATAGCACATTCTGGTGAGTTTTGACAGGTATCTGTATACAGCATGAAGCCAGATCATAGTTGAGACACTACTCTTACAGCCGACACCTCTTTGTTTTAGTCCTATAAAATGCAAAATAATTTATTGTAATTCAATATGTAAATCAGGTTGCATTCATACATGGACACATTTTGCTCATCAGCGGAGATCTTGCCAGAGGCTCCTCACAGAGACTGCAATCTTGGCCTACTTACCTCCAGAGACTGCAATCAGTAACATGCTGTGGCATCATTAACAAGCGGAAAGAGACAAAAATCTCCTGTCTGAATTGTATTTCAGAGTCATGGTGTACCATGGTCGCTTAAGAAATGATGCTACCTTATTTGTTGTGTCATGTTGTTGGGAAACGTCTAGCCTGTGCTTATGTGATAATGAGTCCTAATTTCGAAATCAATAGTTGAAATTCAGTTTTCATCAATAAAATGGAGGTAGTCTTTTGTCTAACCATCATAGAAGCCATGAGGCATGCATTTTTTTGTGTTTTCTGATGTCAGTGCCTTTAGAAAATACCAAAAACTGCCACATTTATTTAAAACTAATCATATAGTGTCATACCTGTCTGACTTTAGTACTTCATCATCCCTAATTCCTCTTGATTGACTTCATTATTTTTATTGGTAATGTTCATAAAATGTTCACACAGTCACATTGTACATTTAAAATGTTTTTAATTAGTCAATCATGCCAAGACAAAACTCAGAACAAATTTATAATGACACAAAAATAAAACCATTATTTAACATATTATTTAGTGATACGTATTTACATCTGTTCAGGTAATTTTTTCATGTGTACAAAATACATATTTACACTCAATGTTTAGGTCTCTAAAGCATGATAAAATTACTTAAGGGTTAAGGTTTTACTATAGAGGGCAATTCACACAGAAATCAAATCAATAATATGTTCATGCCAAATTTGTATGGAGGTCCAAAAGTGCCAAAATTCAGAAAAGTAAATAAATCTTTAAATTCATATTGTTGTTGGTTTCAATAATTAAAACAAAAGTCAATTTATAAATAAAAAATCAAAAGTTTTTTTAACCTTTTTTTTACTTTTTACCCAGGCCTTGAAGAGCAAAACCATTTTAAATGCCATTGTTGTAATCATAAATTTGGAGAAAATTAAAGCAAATTTGAATTTTCAAGTTTTTTAAGTTAAAAACTATGTTCCAATTAGTAAAAAAAAAAAAAAAAGTAGTCCAGAGGAGACAAAGACTGAAAAGTGACCTTTGGGGTCGCTGTATCACACAACTGAATGAATTGGCACATTTCAATGTACTTGTTTAATTACACATTTTCTACATATATTGACATTCCACAGTCTGTTTGATAAATTTAATGAATGATTGTGGCATATTTAGTCTTTCTGATCGACCATAAATGTTCAGTGAAAATTCGCAGAGTGAGACAGGAAGTACCATGCCTCAGTGATAGGGGGCAGTGCTGAGCATCATAGACACAACGAGGAACAGGTGCTCTTCTTCTACACACTGAAAAGACTGAGAACAGTACAGACAAACAGAACTGCTCAAGCCACTCTCTTTGGCTGCCAGATTTTAGATAATGAAAGGTAAATGAGAAACAACAACTTTTTTTTCCGTTTTACAACAGAATGACAGAGATATACATGTATATATAAAATAAAGGTCGGATTACACATCATTTTCAATTTTAATCAGAAAAGAGAGGTCAGCCAAAGAAAACATCCAAATAATTGTAAAAAAAATACCTTTTTACACATTCTTTTATCTCTCTTGCTATTATATTGTTAGAAGCTTTAATTAGTTATGGTCAAAATTAAAATATAGCTTCCATATTTGATTTTTGATTTGTACATCTGACTGTGGTGGAGCCTCACCAGTCATGAACCTCACCGCACCTCACTGATAGCAGCACATTTGGCACTTTATACTTAGTGTGCTGGTGAGGAATTTGGATCAATGTTCCTCACCACAGTACAGCCATGTACTTTTGACTGATAGGGCTAAAACCAGATCTTTACTTCAAAACATTGGTTCTTCCTAGTCAGTGGAGTTTCATATCGCTTGCTGGCTTCTGTGGATTCACTCAGCAGTTGGCCAGTAAGGCGTTTTTCTTCTTCTTCTCCCCACTTCATGGAGCCGGTGCAGTAACCACGTGTTGTCAGCAGGGGTCTCCATTCCAAGAAGCTCACAAGCTTGTGGTCAGGTTCAGTGCATCCAGTGGGGTAGGAGTGGAGAAATTAACCCAGTCTAAGGTGGCGTTGGCCACACTCTGGGCACTGGGTGCTGCTACAGGAAAAGCAATTTGGAATACAACTCCTGTTATCAAAATAAGAACTGAGAACAGCAAAGTTAGTCCCCGACGCATGATCAGCTGAGAGGTGGAGAGCTTCTCTGCAGCTTTGGAGTCAGATGATTCTTTGCTCTTTTCTGCGTCTGCCTCATTTACTGCAGCATTGGTGTGACTTTCCTCTGACTCACGGCCTCCTTTCAGCTCCTGATCTTGGGTATTAACCCGACTGTAGCCCTCTGTTCTGAGAGCTGCTTCGCTCTTTTCTTGGGCCTTTAGGATAACAAAATAAAATATAGAAAATGCGAGGTTTGCATACAGGGTAGGTCAAAGCTTCAGAGAGAAATGTGTACCTACCGAATCTGGGCAGACAATGACATCCGGTAAGATTGCTTCGTTTAGAACCGCACTAACAGGACGCACTGGGGCCACAACCACAGTTTTCCCAGCTCGCCTCTGAGCCTAAAGCATGTTGACGAGATGTCCAGTTAGGCACAAATATAAACGTTAATCCAAACTTGTCATTTACCAAAAATGATCCAGTAAATAATAAAAGATCTAATTACAAAAATAATAGTTATACGCAGAACAACTTCAGTGTGAATTGTGAGTAGACTAGTGTTTTGTCATAATTATCCACATTTTGAATAAACGTTACAAAATGTTTTTTTCTCTTTTTTTAAAAGATGTTTGCCATTTCATGACTTTGCATTTTTATGCTTTTGCACTTTTGATCATTTGGTAGCTGATCTATTCTGGTCTGAAAGGAAAACATTTCTTATCAACCGTGCAGTGATGTGTTGCTGCAAGCTAGAAGTTTTATCCCTGCTTTCATAACTGAGGATATAGAGTAATTTTCTGTAATCTGCTCTAAATCTACTTTACCTTTTTGTGAGTCCTGTAAATTTCTTTTATGATAATGGCAGTTATTTTGATTTTATAAGTTTAGGTTTGATCACCTGTGTAGTTGCCATGAACATCATATCTGACCTTTCACTTGCAAGAACGATTTTTTCCAAAAGGGAATTAACTCAGTCAGATTATAAACAAGCCTTAAATAAACTGTTTAAGCTTATTTAAACTTAAATACAGCTAAAACAAAGGTGTTTTAGCTATTAACTAGTGATCATTTCACTGTGTTTACACTTTGAAATTAAATTATTATCGCTAAATAAATCCTCAGAGATGTGTCCAAAAGGAAATTACAGCACACAAAGCAGCAGTTACATAAAAAAATATATATATATAAAGGTTCCACATAGTTTATGATTTTTTATTATTATTATTATTTTTGCCTTACAATATCATTGGCTTAAGATCCTAAAACATTATTTTGACTTAAAATTGTTTTATTTTGTTTGCCCTTCTTCTGCTTCAAATAAACTTCAGGAAATTGACCTCAGAGTTAATAGATACAATCACCGATTGCATGTAATAATTTGTTTGGTCAATAAAATCTTATTTAAATAAATATTTCCTCACTGGAGTAATTTCCTGATGTGAGTATAGGACTCATCCTTCTGACAAATGTGTTGCAGAGTCTGAGAATGATTATTTTTATGTACGTTGATGTAATCATTAAATGTTATATGAATAAGAGGAATAAACAGATAAGCAAAACCTGAAGTACACGGGTATGTAATTAGTGTTTTTTATGAAGTAGCAATGGTAAATTGAAGTTGCAAACCAAACTAAAACCATAGAACAAATTTGATAGTAACAAAAAAAACTTGGTACAGCAGAAAAAAACATCAGTATGGAAAGACAACAGATCGAAAAATGATACTCTTTGCTTAAAAAGCATAAATTGAAGGTCCAACATGTATATCACAGTTTAGTTTGACCTCAAAATATACATATATTTTTTAATTGAATCTACTTCTTATTTGAACATTTGTATACGTCTATAATGAAAGAAGAGAATAGCTCACCTTCTGCGTCACTTTTTTCCAGTCAGCTTTAAAGATCAAAGCAAGAAAGAAACCCGTCTGGATGAAAACACAAATTAGGAGACCGAGCCACAAGCCTGAAAAGACAGATTAGCGTACATGACAAATAATTACTACGCTGTGCAGCAAGTTTTGAGTTAGGTAAAAGAAAGTAACCAAATGAGTTATGAGTTTGAGATGTTTTATTCTTGAATCAAACAGAAATACTCATCATGACGCCATTTCAGCTCTTGGGCCTATTTTTGTATCTATTTAACAAAACAAATATTTACAGATACACTAAACTCCAAATCCATTGTTTGAGTTACTTTAAAGAGCATTTGCCTTCAGTTAGAAGATGAAAGCAGAAAGTCTGAGATATATGTACGTCCAACACACTTTCCTAACGCTTTTGACGATGTTCCTAATTGCTTAACAAAGGAAATATTGACAGAGACTCTAATCATCTTATTTCACAAGGTCAGAGGAGTGATGCTGCTCTGTGTAGGTCTGATTTAAGTGGACAACAAAAAGTAGGAGGCAAATTGTGGCCTGCAGGAAAGAAGAATGATGAATGGTTGGAAGAGTGGTGGATGGACTTTGCAAATATCTCTGAGCTTAAATATCAGCATCGAACATAATTTCCAATTTATTTCTTATGAGCTGGTCATTCAGTATGCATGTACTAACAATTGTAAAGAAAATGCAAGAAAATAGGGCAACATTCTGATTAATGTAAAGTAAATTTAGTGTGACTTCATGCTGCAGAATGATACTCAAAATCTTAATTATTGTTTCTGCTACTATAAAATTACCATGAGGGAATCACTGAATGGATTAAATCTGACCTTTAAGCATCCGTCTGTTTGCTTTATCTAACAAAAATGCTTTCCTGACGCGGACAACGTTTGATAAAACTGATCAAGCTAAAGACAGGCACCCTGTGGAGGAAGCTCAATAAAGCCACTTGTTTCCATGATGTTGTTGTTTTAGTCAGAATAGCCACAGACGAAAATTGCAAAATTGACAGGCCAGTAAATCAACAGCGCTACCGTTCAGCTTGGCTCTTTCTTTACCACAACAAACTTTCTTTACCCTCATTCCTGCAGACAAAACCCCAATAAGTCTGTCCATCGCCTTTACGACAGCAAGATTTTATTTGTTCATTTACGACGTCTCAGACTCAGATGGAGGATTCAACATGTTTCCAGTTGAGAATCGTGTCTTCAGGTTTCACTCTCTACAAGGCAGAGAACCCAGACGTTTTCAGTTTACTGTAAAAACTTAAGGTATGGTCGTTATATTTTAATATCCAAAAAAAGAGGACACTTGGCCCAGCAATAAAACACTTTGGTGAAACAATCAACATGGGTATTGGCCAATGTCAGTCATTTTTTAACATATCAGTATCAGTCTGAAATCTCGGCCAAAATGAACAACCAATTTTATTTCCATCTTGCTGCCATTTGTTTGTGTTTAGGGGGCTGGTTATGTGGTATTTATTGAGTCATGTGACAGTGATTGTGATGCAGGGAAGGATTGTGGGGGATTACACAGAAGCAGAAAGCATAGGGCAATGTATCTAATTCTGTTATATTGGTGATTATCGATAAACACTGCCATAGTAGCAGTATCAAATATCAAATTTGGTGCATCCCTAACATTTTGTCTTCTTTAGCTTAGAAAGTTGAGCAGTAACAGCTATGTGCACAGTTCACTCTGCCACCCATTTGTTGTGACCAGAATGGTATGAAGGACATTTATTTTGTGGTTTGTCCATAAAGCATCTTGCCTATGACTGGATAAAAACCAGCCTCTAGGGAGCACCTCGGAGACGACGTTGAATTTAAGAAAAGGGCTGTGGTCTTCCGTGTATCGCACTAGTCAAGTTGAGTCTGTCTATTGGTCAAACAATGAAAACCTTGACATTTTCAACAATAACAGAAAGCTGACGGATGCACTGAACAGAACGTGAACATGTCTGGGGAAAACAAGATTTTTCGTCATTCCTATCTTAAGGTTCCACACAAAACACCCAGCAGTCTCTGCACCAGTTGCAAAATGTTTGGGCATTTTTGATGTGGTGATATGGACAGAAAATATGCTTAAGAACAAATTACCTAATATTCGCAGCTTGGCCCAAAACATCAGTGCTATTCCGACAGGTAGGCCGATGAGGTAGTAAAATATCAAATTTGACAGGGCTGCGATTTTCTGCATCCCACATCCAACAAGAATTCCTGAGCAGACACACTGAAGGATCCCCAAAAATAAACAACAACAAAAAAAACATTTTACTGATAGAAAAAATTTCTAATTAAAATAAAACACAAAAGTAAAACATACCAGAAGTGCATCAAGGAACTGAAGAAATATGTAAACTGTCAGGTTGTCTGATACGAGCTGCACAATTTTGCTGCAGAAGACAAGGTGAGCTCATCAAAACAGAGCGGCTTATTCACTGCATGGGAATGAATGTGTGTGTTGGTTTGAAGACTCACTCGTCCGAGGTAAATATGTAGCCAACGACGGACTTACAGCCAGCAAGGATGAACCCCTGGAACAGAGCCAGCACTCCTGTGGTGCAAAGAAAAGATACAACACTTTGCAAATTGTTCAAGATTGGTGTTAAGAGACGCGCAATTATCATAATCATTATATGTGTTGGATATAACACAAGCAGTTTCCTGCCAGTAGGAATGTGTCAGAGCTGTTTAATTTAGAGTCTTTGAAAATGTTTTTCACTAACATTAATTCCACTTTTTGTCAATTTCAAACCACAAACTATAACTATAAACTATAACTTTAGAGGTGTTCATGTGACGGACCAAAACAAAGCATCATTGAGTTAGCTATGGGGGATTTGTTTAGTCGCACATTTCACAAATATACAGAAGATTGACAAAACAAAACCAATAAGGAATCCAATTTGCAGTTTGCTGGAAGCCTTTCAAGTAAGCCAAGAAATATGTGGAATAAAGAAAAGTAATTCGTGACAGAAAACTACGCCTAACACTGAATGCACCACAGTAAAATATGGTGGTTGTAGCATTATCCTGTGGTGGTAGATACAGAAGAAACTGGTTGAAGAAGATGAAGCTAAACACTGAAAAACCCTTTAAGTCAAGTTTCTTTATGTAGCATATTTCAGCAAAGAGGCAGTTCAAAGTGCTTTACATGATAAAAACATGATACAGTAACTAACTGTTGGGAACAGCAAACGAGCCGTATTGTTGAACACAAGCATTAAAATGGTCAAGAGTAATCATCATCAAATACACATCAAATGTATCAATCAATGGTTGATTACTTGTGCATGTCACATGTTCTTAAAGCAATGTATCAGATTCCTGCCACTTCATAATTAACTTACAGTATAAGTGCATGCAATATGTATCTTCATACCTGAAAGAACTAAGGCAACTTTGCAGGTGATTATGGCTCTTGATGTGTTGCCGGCTCCCAAAGCGTTCCCCACACGCACACAGGCTGCAGCGTGGATACCTAAAGGAAACTGCAAGAAAGTATATATTACTCAGTCCGGGTTATGTTTGTAAATAAGACCCGGTTCTCAAACGCTTATAACCATGATCATTTCTTTCTGGTAATGCGTACCATGTATGTTATGGCTCCTATTTCTACCATCAGATGCTGGGCAGCCAGGTCATCTTCTCCAAGCCAACCTAAAAATAATCGAAAGTTCTGGGTTTGAGTATAACAGTTTGGGAAAGAGCATGTCGGCAAGTACAACAAATATTACTGGACCGGTGCAAAACTAAATCAATACGACAAGTAGGATACACCTTTTTCAATAAAAAGAATGTACAAAAAAAACCTAATTTCAGGATGATGCATCTACCTGACAATTTTACTGTGAAGAATTAATATTTGTACAGGCAAAGCACATTTCTAAATAAATAAATTGAGCCAATATGGTAAAGTTACTTTATTTTTTTAGTTGAGTTTTATTCCATGAACAGACTTGTAATTGACAGATGTAGGTGTAAAAGCAACATACAATGATTAAAATGTTCTTGTTTATTTTATTCTCTGTATGTATAAATCATATTACACATTAAAGATTTCCACAGGATGGGAATCATTGCTCCATTCCAAGAAACCAACCAACTTACAGAAACTCTCATCAGGTCTGCCAAGACGTTTTTGCACATTTCCCGTCAAAATTATGATGCAATCGTGTAAAAGAAAAAATACAAGACATACCTGCAAGAAAGCCTCCAACCTCCCAGACCCACCACTCAAAGCAGATCATGAATGCGCTGGGAACGGCCAGCTTCATGTAGGAACCCCAGCCCTGCAGACATTCAGTGGACCAACCTGCAAAGAGTTTCATCCAGGTTCTTAGCAAAAGGCATGACTCCATTAACCCAGATGAATATCTGTAATATTTTTAGTCTGTCAGGGTCTTATATTTTAGTTTTAGACATACATTTTGATTAATAAAATTAACTAAACTTGAGGGAAAAAATGTGATTACATAAGAATAGTTTTTAAAAAAAACAAACATTTTTTAAATAGAAATCATAGGCAACATTCCACAGAATCATCTGGAAAACAGTAGATAGTCAAACAAACATTTTACCCGGAGGGAAACTATAAAATGTATCAATGGAAAGTTAGGCGAAAGGAAAAAATGGAGTAGAAATGATGTATTAGCAATGATTATAACTGCAGCTTCTATTCCTTTCAGAAGCTGCGGTTATTGTCCCTAAAATCTGTCATTTTGATCCTTAGAATACCAAAGTTTTCACTTAACTTTACAGTTTAGTCTGTCTGATTGTGTCGTTTTTAAATATTAAATGATTGATAATGTGATCAACTACTCAGGGCTTGAGTAGACTTTTTACCAAATACTTGCTTACTCTTACTTGAGTAATTTCCTGGACGGCTATTTTTTACTTTTACTTGAGGAAAAATATGCTGAAGTAGTTCTACTCTTACTTGAGTACAAATGTTTGGCTACTCTGTCCACCTCTGAGACTCCATAGTCAATGCAGAGAAGCTAAAAGCCTCTAATAACTCAGAAGATCTACATGCTGATCACCTCCATGCCACATAACAATGGTGTAATTCAGGCAAAACATTGAAAAAAAAATTATGCTTCACTGTCTTTAATCCATAATCATCAGAATTAACAGAAATAAACAATCCAAGTATATTTTTGTGACAGTCTATTGATAAAAGAGCCTCTTGATCTTACCTC
This sequence comes from Xiphophorus hellerii, assembly GCF_003331165.1. Classification (NCBI taxonomy): domain Eukaryota; kingdom Metazoa; phylum Chordata; class Actinopteri; order Cyprinodontiformes; family Poeciliidae; genus Xiphophorus; species Xiphophorus hellerii. The sequence continues at coordinate 10,255,994 of NC_045682.1, forward strand.
CCCATGTCTGCTTATAGAGCTTCTTCCACCTGATGTAGCCAAACAACAGAAGGCAAATGATGATCTGAGAGAGGCTGTTGGCAGCTGCTGATCCACTGCAAACACACACAAGACAGAACGGATTTATTTCTTAATCTGGTTTACGGCAGACGGTTAAAAGATGTAATTTTACAAGCGTATCTCTGCAGAACCATACAGAGGAAAAACATACACTGCGAATTGCACATAATGGAACGGTAAGATCGTTCAATAGGCCCTTAGCAGGTGTCCCTGGTTGATATGGAGCAAGTGAGGAGTGGGGAGACGTGACCCGAACAGGGAGGCCCGATTGGTCAAATTGCTGATGAATCAAATGTTTGTCCAGCTGGAATCTGGAATGAGCCGTAACATTTCTTTCTTGTCTGTTTTTTGCCCTATTCTGACCCTTTCTCTCTAAATAAAGATCAAAAATAATAAACGTCAGTGAACTGCTGACTCAGTCTGAACAAAAAAAACTAATTACCCTTCAAAGACAAAGCATAAGATAAAATGCAGGGGAAAAAATCCTTCTCTTGAATGCATAAGCCCATACCTTCCCTTTCTCTCTGACTTCCTGCTCTTTTGATGATATTGATTATGTATTTTATCTGTTCTGATTCCCGAGGTTTGATACCTTATCAGTCAATACAAAGTCCATCGAAATTTCAAAGGCAGGAAATGTTACGCACACTTACGTTACACCCAGCTTGAGCTCAAAAATAAGAAGATAATTGATCCCCAAGTTCAAAATGTTGGCTACTGCAGCCGTGTACATCTGAGGTAGAATGATTCCCTAATAGATACAAAAACATAGAAGTTATAATTAGAAAGGCAGTCTGCAGTGACAATTTTCAAACACTGGCTGGCCATAAAACCTGAAATGGAAAATAAATATATCAAGCAATATCACATGTATAAGAAAAATGTACATCAAAGAAATTATCCAACAAGATTCAATATTAATGGATCATTTAGTCAAATCAAATATCATAATGTTATCCCTGACTGATAAACCAGTCAGGGAGGACTTGAGTACCAGGTATGACATCATGAAGATAGATAGCAAAATAGAAAGTTTAGTAGAAAACTGTGGCACCAATAAACTAGGTAAACCAATAAAATCAGCAAAGGGAAACGAAGACAGGATCAGAGAAGAAATACAGTTAAACTATCAAAACAGGTTGAAAGGTTTTCCCTTAACAAGTTTCCACAAACTCAGATTTTGAGATATAAGGTAGTTGAGCAGAAGAATACTTTTTCCGGGAATGTACCTGGTTTTGTAGATAAGAAACCTGCAGCTGATGCAAAAACATAGCCTGGAACAAAAAGAGACAAAAGTTGGTTTTTATATGACTAATCTCACATATCTCCTGGTGTACAGTATCTTTAAAACATTACAATTTTATGATAATATTGAGATCTATGAATCTCAAATGTTTTATTTAGTGTTAAGTGCATAAGTAGGTCATATTAATAAAGCTCCCACTGTACTGCTCTAATGTCATATATCTTAGAATAAAATATGAAATGCATATAAAGTGGGATAAACTTGGGAAAACTAAACATTCAAGAGTAAACTCTACAGTCAGATTTTCTTGAACTGGTTGTGATATTTTCACTCTTACAGGCTAATGTGCTTCAGGAGGTCATTGAATGTCCTTTCTGTCCGCTCAGATTTTTTGTGGCGCCTCCAAATTGCAGCAGAGTTTTTAAATGAGGCAAAATCAGTTTGTTAATTAAAAAGCTTTAAATTCATAGATGGCAAAAAGAGCTTGGTATACCGCGTCTTTGTTATTTTTGTTGAAAGTCAGCCATGATGGTAAGAATTTAGCCCCCAGCATCGACTTTTTAAAAGGAAATTGTGTTTCTTATCCATCTCAGTGAGCAGTTGAATAATTGTATTATTCAACTGCTGGATTATCTTAGTTCATTAGAAATAAGAATGAAAAGATAAACAGGAATGGCAGAACTATCAAGCCAACAAATTCCGACTATTCTAAGCTTTACTTTGTTTTTAAGCATGATCCCACAGCCATGGCAAAAAGAAAATGCACCCGTAAGTTCGGAAGATTTCATGTATGAATGAACTGGCTTTCACCTGATTCTACACATTTTTTACAAATTTAGCATGGAGATTTGTATTCTTTTTTGTATGAACCCACACACCACAGACTCTCCTTGCAGAAAAACTAAGTACACCCGCAAAACTTTGGACACCTGCAAATTGTGTAAAGGCCTACAATTTAAATGGCAAATGATTTCTTTTTCTAACCCGAGAAGTGTCTTAGCATTCTGTCACATCCAACTACAGGCTTCGGTGTTTTCGTCTGGCATCTTGTGTGGTTGACCAGCACAAAGTCAGAATCTGTATTCAGACCTTTTTACTCAGGTAACGTGCAATAACATCAAGTACAATCAATTACCTTCAAAACACTACCAAGATATGGCCGTCTACCTAATGTCAACCCAGGCAAAGATTATCGAAAGCCACGTCTCTATTACCAGGTCCACCATGGTTCATCCCCATTTTTCATAACCACCTCAAGGGGGGTACAAGCCATGTATTACGCACAAGGATTTTTATTGACAGCTGATTGGCCCGTGATTTACGTCACTAGATGAGCAAAGGCCGGACCTTGGAAACTCCTCAAACAACTACATCTCCACCATCATTTTCAAACGTGAGGCCATAGTAATTGACGAGATGGCGAGCTGCAGATTGATAATTCTACCGTCAAACCTTCAGGTCCAAACCTTTCTTATCTACTGTGGTAGAACAGCACATGCATTGTCAGGTGAAACAAGCAACTCACAACAAACAAATATACAGAGAGATTGCTGGCACCCAAGGATACATGTGCAAAATTGCATCATCTGAACTTCAACCACAATCCCACATTCCCGCTCAGGTTCATGCCCATATTTACTCTCACGTTTAGTGGAGATAAACTCAACTTGGCTAGAAGCAAACCAGACATTAACCAGTTAGATTGAGACTAGACAATGGAGAATGGACTTAGGAGTCCCATGCTAAACCTAAAGGAGCCGCAGAGATTTACAGGTCAGATGTTAAAATTTAGAGTGTATGGAAGAAAGGCAAGAAGTGTTGATACACTTGAAAGTCACTGTTGAAAGAAAGGTCACCACAAGCTTTGTATGAAATAGAAAGCAGGTGGAAGAAGGTGTCCTGTACAGATGAGACCAAAGTTAAACTTTTTGGCCTCAATATGAAAGAATATATTGTGGAAATCTAACACAGGACGGCACGTTGACTGCAACTTCCCCACTGTGGAACATTTTTGGTAAAACTGCAGTTTTTAGTGCTTCTGTTGAATTGCTTTACTGACTAAATACATACTTTTTAAATATGTATTTAGTTTATATTTAAATAGAAATAGACGTGTTTAGTTCATTGTACTCACTGGAACAGCAGGAAGAAACGCCATCACGTAAAGGTGGGCAATTCTGAAATGTTGCAAAAGAAAAAAATCAACTTTTCAACAAGCGCCATAAACACAGTTATATTTTTGACTTTTCATAAATAAGAAAATTTTCTGCAGAATGAAAATTATGTTTTTAAATCTTTATTGTAAATGTAATAAATGAATTAAAAAGATAGAAATCTTCACTTGGGGTCTTACTAGATTTAGTCCAATGATAAGGCGCATAGAAAGCTGAATAATAAACAGCTTAAAGATAATTTAGCTGTCAGTTTTACTGATAACGATTCCAGCTTTGGCCTTGAAGATGAAGATAAGCCTTTTTTTGTATTTTATGTTCTAAACCACAGTTTCTCCCAGACAGAGTGTAAAGATATCAGAGCTGCAGGATATACCGGGCCACTTCGTGCTCTTGCTGAAGAAGGAGCAGTAAATTGTGGGAGTTGACGAGGAGAGCCCAACAAGGCAGACAGAACATCAGCAGGATCAGGGTGCTTTTCTGTAGAATAACTCCCACACGTTTCATGTTCCTGCTGCCATATGTCTGCAAAACAGGGACGTTTCAGTGGATGGTTTCAAGCGCAATGAATCACCGACGGAGCACTCGGTCACCTGAGAAATGAGAGTATCACACGCCATCGTCAGGCCATAGCCTGTTGCAGTTGTTGTCACGTTGATCGTCTAAAGCAACAGACAACAAAACTCGGTTATGAGACGTTTCACATTAGATCTGATGTTCACGCAAATATCTAGCTTTTGCCTACAATTGAAAGATGTTTTGTTATCATCTTTGCAAACTCAGTTTAAGTTTAATACAAATTACTCAGAGGTGAATAGGTCGTAAGAATACACATATTTACAATAATGTGCAAATATAATAAATCTGGGAAGTCTTATAAACTTAGGCTCTTCTCTTTTAAATTGTTTTCTTATATTTTTAAAAAATTGCATGCCTTTAGGACTGTGTGGCTGGTATGAGTGGAGTATTGGGGAACTAGAAAAATTATAGGCATGAGCATCACTGCTGCAATTGCAACCTTTAACCCCAACATCATTTAGACTGAAAATTGTTCATGCCTGGCAAGTTTCGGTTGGATTTTTAACACCATGATTTTTGGATGTAATATTAATGTTTTGGAGTTTCCCAGCCAGAGTCCTGTTTTGAATTTACAAGACTTGTTGCTCATCATCAAAATACCAGTGGAAACATAAAAAAATGGTCAGTAATTATAATAAGAGTTTGATTGCTGCAACGTTAAAAGAAAAAAAAATGTTCCACTTATTATTATTGTTTTGTTATCTGTGGAGCGATGCCCTTCTCATCTCCAATGAGAAACAAACTTATTAGAGGACTTAAAACATTAAACCTGACCAGCATAGTCTACCTGCTGTCTACCTGAGCTTTGTAGCCATTTAAACTCATTAGAGAAAATATTTCAGAAAGAATAGTTTTAAAAGAAGTTCAAATTTATTTGCTCAATTGAAGCAAAGTATAAGCTGCTGTCATTTTTTCATCAGACTATTTTTATGTATTATAAAGTTCTATGCAATTCCACATGTTAAGAACAAAATTATTTTTTGAAACACACCAGTCAGGCAAAACATCATGACCACTTTTTGCTGTCAAAGCGGCCTTAACATGTCCAAGAGGTGGACTTCACCAGACCTCTGAAGGTGCACTGTGGTATCTGGCGCTAAGATGTTAACAGCTGATCCTTGAAGTCCTGCAAGTTGCAAAGTGGGGCCTCCACTGGTCAGCCTTGTGATCTGTGGAGCCCCTTGATCCATTAGATGGAGTTCTGGTGAATTTGGGTGGCCTAAGTCCAGACATTAAAGTGCTTCTCAAGCTGTTCTTAAACCGTTGTTGTTTTGTAGCATTGCTGCTTTATGTGCGGAAAGAGAACCTTCAGGGAAAACGCTTGGCCTCCAGCATTGATTAGGAAGCTCATAAATGCCAAAGTAACGCTGATTTAGTTGGTTTGCTTTCTTTCCCATGATGCATTCTGGTGCCCTGTGTTGCCCAGCTGGGTGTTTTTGGACTATTTAACAAATTTTTATCGCCAAACCTTTGAATGATCACTCTATGAATATTGAGTAAACCTTATTTTTGTAAACAAATGAGATAAACTGACTCTTTCTTTGGAGGAGCTTGAACGGCTCTGGAAAACTTCTGGAGAACTTTCACAAGTTTGGAAATTGCTTGCATTCGAAGCCCCTTTATGTCCTACAATAAAACTGAAATCTTATTTCTCAACTTCGCTAGAAAACAAATCTTGATCAAAACATAGAAAGAAAGAGAACAAACTGGAACTAAAAATAAGCATAATTTTCTAAGATTTATTTGATGACATCTTAAAATCCACAGATTGAATCCTGTCAATAGAAAGACGCGTTCTGTCAAGAACTGCTAACAATTCAGACACCTGTCATATTTTCTAATCATCTTAACACACACATTCGTGCACACGTCAACTTTATGGCATTGTTAATCTTGCAAAAGAACAATTTCATACCGCTGAGGCAAGGGCATATCCCGCCAACTCTGCATTTCCAATGTGACCGCAAAAAATGGTGATAACAAACGGCAGGAGAAAGTTCAGAATCCGGGACAGCAGCTGTAGAAACACAGTTCGGACTGATTTAGCTACTGCCACTAACTGCATCCAGGCAACTAAAAAGTAAAGAAGTTAGATAGCAATTCATGTGAAATTAGCAGCCATGGGCTAATTATGCTTCTATTCGATAAGCAGAAGCATTTTTTTTTTTTACGTTTAGCACACATAAAATATTCACAAATGATTGCACTATTAAATTGGGTTATGAACAGCACAGCACACATTAAATCAAATCAAGTAAAGTCACTGCGATCGCAGTTTTGTGCAGATTAAAGAGCAACACTTAAGTTTCCGTCTACTCACCAGGGGGCCTGTGAGTCGTAAGACGTGATAAAGTTCCTCTCTGTAGGCCAGAGGCAGCCAACGCTTCACACACGCACACCAAAACAGCTTGGAGCTGGCAAATGTTGCCCCCTCATCCACAGGAGGCGCTTCCATCTTGGCAGCAGGAACCCCAGCAACGGGTTCTGCACCCTGCAAGGGGGGCGCAGGTTCCAGAGGACCTGGCCTCTCCATTCAAGCACAGGGAGAGAAGACAGGACAGGAGAGAAAAGCTGCAGAGCAACGGAGGGAGGGAGCGAGGGAGGGAAAGAGGGCAATGGTAGGGAGGGAGAGGGGACAAGAGAATTGGCCTGTGTGTTCAGCACAGGCACTTTTTTAAGTTATTGATTGCATCACACTGAAGGAGAAACAAGAGAGAATGAGTGACAGAAAGAAAGAAAGCATAGAATTTTTTTTTTAAAAACAAGTGAGTTAATGGGATATTCATGATGATTGATTACATATGTCTTGTTCACTTTCCCGACAGACAAACAAAAATGACAACAACAAAAAGAGTCTGTAAAGTCATGTGAACTGTGTGTCTGCCCTTCAGCTTCGCGCCGCTGACGGAGGGGTCACATCAGGGCTGTTGGAGGCGGGTTATTGTTGGGGGGCAATGAGCAGTGGATAAATGTTTGAGTTGGATACACACAGTGAGAAAGCGCCTGTGTGGGTTTGCATGAGTGGGTCTCTGAGCCCTCTGCAGTAATCTGATGAGGAATGCTTGTTTGTTGCTCATATGCAAGGAGCTACATTCACCAACTGCCAGCTAAATCATGTTTGTGTTTTTGCACATATATTTTGCTCTTTTTTTCAATTTTATTTTTCGCACATGCATTAGACACTGATCTTATCTCACGCTAAGTGTACTTTGGCCACCGCCTGTATGCCTGCGTTCTCCCTTCTGCTGTAATTTCAACACAAAGAAACCGAGTCACATGAACACTCAAACTTGCTCTTATCCATGCTTGCTGACTCAGCTCTGGAACTTAACAGAAATATTTCAATGTAACTTTACGTGATGCTGATGAACAACTTGATCCAGTCATGGAGCATATAGATTTAGGGGACGCTGGGCTTGGAAACACGCTTGCAGCAGGCAGATTGCAAATCACAACAACAAAGATCTATAGGAGTGTGTACATGTGTGTGGTGGAAAAATTACTTTTGACGTTTATCTCTCTGAATGAACTGTGCGTTGCCAGGTGGGGCAATACCAGATGAAGTCATTCGTGTCAGCAGGAGATTATCTGTATGACCAACTTTCTTCTAACCCTGTTGTCATTATGTGATTCTGGAACAGGTTGCCGTGTTTGGAATTGTTTTCTTGATATGCATATCCAGAACGTTCTGATCTAGGAACAAGTAGAACACATGTATGTAGATGTTTCTACATGCATGTGACATATTTCTTCCAGTACAATTAATTGTATAAAAGAAAGTGTGTAATTTGTGTTTTTCAGAGCTGCATACTCTGTGTGTAAACTCTCCTTTGCTGCAAAGAATAAATTCACAGACAGTTTTCTTTGGTTCCAGAACTTGTATTAAAAATTCTACAATGTATGAGTAAAAGATTTGTTTATGCAGCATGTGCACAGGTTGCAAGCACACCACTTGTGCAATGTAACATAAAGAGAGCATTTTTCTCAAGCCAGTGGATGTGTCGAAATTGCAGGCGATCTTTGACCTCTGATGAAATTAGGTAGAGAGATTTTCTGAAAAGAGAAATGTAGAGCTTGTAATGGCATCAGGGAACACAAAGACATTTAAAACATAGGAAACTAATAAATTGGGCGCACATGCTCATCTACATATCACAATGAAGGGTTTTGGACTTTTATTAAAAATAATTTCAGCTGGTAGAAGTTTAATAACTTCTTGTTTTTGATTAGACAGAGGAAAAAATAACACAAAAGGTGACTTTGTACATATATTTCTCCTTTTTTAGTCAAATATATTTCTGGAAATAGAAGGACAGGAATAATCTCTTCCAGAGTTGGCCAATGCCTCACCCTAGTGGGTAAGCTAGAAAAAGCTAATGGAAACATTTACAAACAGCACTCATAAAAAAGCATTTCGGTTCTGTGTGTTACGTAGAAGAGATAACGACAGTTTGTATTATTTTACAACTCCATTCAACTGAAGGACAATAAATTCAACATGAGACTTAAGGGACTCAATTGTAAGAAAATACTCTTGTTCGGTTTTTCAATCTAGAGCATGTCATTATTTTCAGATTTTAAAAATAATTTACGTAGAAAAACATCTTGCTGTCAACGAAGTTGACCAACAACAAGTCAGTTAAGTGATTAAGAAAAAGCCCCTGGAGGGGTTTTCAGAAGTTAATAGGGAAACAAGAAAATAGCTTGTAGGATTCAAACCAATTTGAAGCTTCATTTTCTGAATGTGACTCTTGAATTCACGAATCTCTATGACTGGCTCATTTGGGATGAACCACAAATCCACAGTTTCTCACTTCCTGCACAGATTTCCCTGCAAATAATCATTACCCAGTTAGCACAGAGTAACATTGCTGTGAATGTGTTGTCAGCTGCTGCTCTTCTAAAGAAGTTTTAGTTTTCAACAATCCAATCAAACAACAGGAAAAGCAGGTATGTTGGCTCAACTGTGCAACTTTACAGTTCACATTAATTTCAGTTCTGGTTGGCTGATGACGGTTGTGTTGGTCTTTCGTAAATAGATAAAGGAGAACAAAGGGAAAGCTCTCCTTTCTGGACTTCTGTTAAAACGAAGACAAAGTTGGAGTTGAAACTAGAAAAATATTGTCTAAGACGTTGAAAGCTAAATGTTTCCTCAAGTGTTAAGGAAACATTTGGCTTCCTTAAAATGGCATCTGCTGAAAACATTCAAGACTGAAAAAGTAATTGTATAATGTTTTATTATGATGGTTCTTGAACAAATTATACATTAGCAAAGTACAACAGCATAGAATTTCAACTGTTAAAGTGAATTTTGTGTAAAATGACGTATTGTTTGAATTGGGATATGCATAAATTGCATAAAATCTTGTATAATTTTTATAAAATGTGTTCAGTAACGATCCCTGCTCCTGGTGCGACTGTTAACTTGTTTTGTTTTTAAGGATAGGTTGGTCATTTTCTTTATCTTTACACTTTCTTGTAAAAAAAACAAAAAAAACAGTAGATGTATTATGAAAATCAAATAGAACACAGTGCATTTTCATTAGCAAATATATACTCACTGGTATACCTGACCAATTTCTTGTTAACATGTGTTAAATCAGAAAGGCGATGATAAATTGCAGGCTCAATAAAATTGCACACTAACAGATTGAGGATTGTGGGAGCAACGTGTCCTTGTCTGGATTTCAGCTGCATTCGGCTTGTAGGATTTTTCTCTACCGGTGGGAGCGCTTTGATTTATCATGCCTTTATCAGTGGTCTGGGGGAGACTTTCTTTACAAACTTTGGTGTAAGCATCACAGCCTCCCTGGATGTTACTGCTGAATATTTCCACCCCTTTATGACCACAATGTATCCATTTTCCTAAGGGAACATTCTGCAGCAAGTGCACCATGTCAAAAAGATCAAACGATCACAAACAGGGTTTCTTGAAAATTATGAGTTTGTTCCACCTCAGTAGCTTTTACAGTCACCAGATATGAATACAACGGAGCACATTTAGAATGTGCATTACATTTCAGGTGTGCATCCAACAAATTGGTGTGATGCTGCTGTCATGTCCACATCGACCAAAATCTGAGGAATTTTTCTGACATCTTGTTTCAAAATGGTTCTTTAAGATTTGGATGAGGTCCACCCATCTAAAAATGGCTCTCTTTTATGAAATGCAGCTCTTTTAGTGCTGTTTTGCTACACATGAATTTTTCCTCTGGTGAAGAATCCTGAAACGTAAAAGTGTAGAAAATTGTGGCTCTCAAGAGCCTCCACTTGACTTCTTTTGACACTCGGAGGTTTTACAGGATGTACCACATAATTAAATTGTCCAGATGCTGTCGCATGCGCCGCTCTGCAGTGGTATTCAGAAGAAGTTAAGATTGCAGTTCACTAGCTGGGTAGGGGACTATTCATGTGTTAAAGTGACCTGGTAAAAAGACTTGGAACTAATTGAGAATCAGTGAAAAGCTGATGTTTAGACTCACTCTCCATCCAAACGGATTCATTTTTCTTGTAGTGTCAGAAAAGAATGGGCAGAAAATTCAGTTTCTATATGCAAAGTTGGTAGAGATAGGAATCAAAAAGGGTTACTGAGACATTCTCCTTATCGCCGATGATCTGTAAGTCCAGGAACACCTGGAATATATCAAGCTTTGCCAGGTTAATGATCAGTTTTGCAACAGGCCCCACACGTCTCAAGAGTCTCAGGTGTTGCGTAACACCATACCAGATCCCCTGATTTATTTATGCTGGAAAACTAAAGGAAAACCACAGATCTTTGCTTTCACCAAATTATCAGAGTTTAACAAGAAAACACAAAATCAGTCAACAAATAATAATACCCCAGATATTATTCCATATGTCCCTCCATCACAGTTTCTGTGGTTTTGTGTTATTTCCATCAAAGGTTATGAAAAAAGAAAAACATTTTGATGTCTTCATGTTTTCATTTTTATCATTTCAAAGCTAATCTCTACCTGGAGTCATAAGGAAACATCAAAGCCCTAAAAACAGGAATAAAAAGAGTCTTGTAAAATGTGGCGTTTCAGCCCTCCATCCACACCCAACAGGCTTTAGTGCAACTTTAATGGCCATTGCCAATAAAAAAAAAGATTCTTTGTGTTTGCACATTATAACAGCATGACAATAAAACGAGGAATGGAATAAAATCAGGGGTGGAAGGACCGACAGGGTGTTGCCAGGAACAGGTAAATAAAACCTGAAGAAGGAAAAAAAAAGTTATTTTGGGGCCAAGAAGTTGTAAAAGTTTCCTGTTGGGCCGTTTAAGAGCGGCTGAGGATTCAGACCGGCTTTCATAGCCTCACATTCACACACACTGATCACAGCAGGGAAGGCTCCGACAGATAAAATAACAAACACAAAGTTAAAGGTGAGTAAATCTTTTTTTTTTTTAAATACCACATAGATTGGAAGATTTAAAAATTTACTTTATTTGCTTTTTCCACTTAATTTATCAATAAATTCTCATTGTGATGGCAAAACCTTATCTTGCTTTGCCATCACGAGCCACAGTTATGCCAAAGATCAAACATGTTTCACTGATATATTTTTTTTCAGTTTAAAAATAAGAAAGATATTCAAATGAAGCAACTCGAAAAGAAAATTTGTTTCCCAATCAGTTCAATAAAATACGGCAGTTTTGACCTTTGCTTGACCTTTTGCTTTAAAAGAACAGGTGAATTGATGCTCGCATAGAAAAAGCTATGTTAAATAGTTAAACTGTTTAACTCTTTTATACACTATTGGCAGTGCCTGCATTGTTTAAAATACTTTATCTTTCTTTATGATGTCAAAATGATTGTTATATCATAGGTTGGCATGCTAACGGTTATTTTCCATTGCACCTGGAAATAAAAGCATTCTTTTCTTTTGTGGATTATGTTACAATTTTAATTGAGCTGGAACTAAAGCTGATCCAAGCTGTCATAAGGGTTTTTAGACTGGAGAAGAAATCATGGACAACAGTCATTAAAAAAGAAAACACCAACAAATACAGAAAGAGATTTAAACACATAGTTTGGGTGTTTATTCGAATATCATTTATTTATTTAGGTTTACATGAGAAGACCGTCAAAATGAAGTTAATGGTCAGTATCGCTCTTTTATTCTTGCTGCCCTCCTATGCAAGCCAAACATCAGGTAAGCTCCACCACTTTACCTACATAAAACATTTGTTCCCTCCTTCTTGGTTTCCAACTTATCATTCTTTCAGTATTTGATGCGTCAAACCGCTCACTCGTATTTCTTCTTTCCAAGTCGTCCACATCGAGTCCACCCCCAAACCAAGCGCTGATGGGGTAATCCAGACTGAGACTGAAAAGATAGTGTCTCTGGTCTGTGTTCTTACTGGCACTGTCGACAATAAGGAGCTGGAATGGCGGAGGAATGGCGCTGTGATTAAACTGGATGATGGAAACAAGGAGAATCGTAGCAGCGTGTGCATCAATCCCGTCATCTATAAGGATGAGGGCGCCAAGTTCACCTGCCAACTGAAGAGCAATGCCTCCCATTCGGCCTCGGTCACCCTCAATGTCACATGTGAGTCCCATTAAAGGATTTTTATACTACAATAATAGTACTAATCATGAGATGTACTTAGAAAATAACAAGTGTTAGAGATTAAAAGGTTGAGATCATTTTAACATCTTGGTTCATTCTAGCATGATGTGGTAAGGATTCAACTTTGCTTTTGACTTTTGAAGGCCTTTGTGTTAAACATGGTTTCAGTTTGAGAATATTTTTAGCACAGTTTTTCTCATAAAACTATTAATTTTTGTAGTTTTCTTGCTATTTTTATCTATGGAAAACCAGAAAGTCACTTTACCATCAGTGTAGATTTCCATCAAGTGCGTCATCCTTCATTGAGTGTAGTTATCTAAGAGCTACACTAAAATACATAAAATAAAAAAGTGTGTGGCAGATTGAATGAGTGAGGAGGTGATTTTAAACTATGAGAAAATGAAAAGAATTACCCCAATATTATCCATCAAAACATAGATAATTGTATCCTTTTGTAGACTGAAAATTATTGTGGTTCTTAGTTTTGATGCATTTAATAAAGCTGTGGAAAAAAAAAAAGATTTTCAGTATTTGACATGAGATGTTCAAGACAAAATTGGCCATTTTCAATCTCAGGCCAGTTAATTATTTCTAAAAAATCAATCTTCTGACTCCTAAAACAAATCTAAAAGAAACAATTTATGACTGATGCATCTACTGCTTTGGTTGAAATTACTTCAGTAGTTTCCCTTCTTACACACCGTGTATTGACTGTAAAGGTGTGTAGTTTTACTTCAACAGTAGTAGGATTGTGTTGTAATCCGAGCAGTATTTTAGGATTTTTGGAGAGTTCTTCTATCATCTATTGGTCTATGCAACATGTTACATTTGAGCATTTTATGACTGTTTATGAAAAAGTAAAGAACAAAATGGCACTGCGTGGAAGCCACGCCCAAACAGCCAGGACAGCATAAAGGAGCTTTTGTTGTTGTCATTGTTATTATTAGATATTGCCATGTGTCCCTTTGATTCCAATTCAAAAAATCAGAAAAAGCTGTCCTAAAGATGCAGCTGATTGCTGCCTTAGAAGAACTGGATGAACATCACAACCCTATTAAGTCTGAGCTAATTCCCCGCACCAAATGTTCAGAAGCATGTTAAACCTGCTCATTTGTTTTAGTGTCGATCGTTTTTCTTCAATTTTGCTCAGATCTCGCCGAGATCTCTGGTTCAGAGAACGTTACGCTGGAAGAGGAGGAATCACTGGACCTCCAATGTGACATGAAGGCCAACCCTTTGGTAACGTCAGTGACGTGGAAACTAAACGGAACCCTAGTGGATCTATCGACAGGTGGCTTTATTGTATCCAACAACGGCGTTAACACCAAGCTACATGTCAAGAAAGTAGACAGAAGCCTGCATGAAGGCGAGTACCAGTGCACGATAGCCTCTCCCGCCTATGAAGAGCGCAGCAGGACTTTCCAAGTCACTGTCACAGGTAAGTTCCCCCGCTGAGTGCTTCAAATGTTTACAGAAACCTGTGTACAAGCTACATAAATAATACCCATAATCTGATTTAATTTGCCTTTGTCCACAGATAAGACCTTAAAGTTCCCACTGATGCCGATGATTGCGGGGCTGGTGGTGGTGGGCCTCACGGCTCTTCTTGCCATAGTTTCACGATGGCGGATAATTGCACGGGTAACTCACGCAAAACAAACTCAAACATTACTCATTCGAATCTTGCAGCACAAACTTCTTAAGAGTTTCATTCTCCTTCAACAGTGGTTCAAAAAGTGATCCAAAAGAACCTGGTCGTCTGCGTTGTCATCAAGTGAGACCGTCGATGAAGCCTTCTGCATGGTGCAAGAGATTTTGATCACCCAGTTATATGGCTTTTTCTTATTTGATTTCTTACATTTTTGGACTTTGCCCGAAGCTAGACGCTCTCCCCACCTAATGAGTAAACAAATAAATAAAATAGTTGTATTTCCTGGAAGAATTGAACATATCAGTCAGTAAGTTTTAAATGGCATTAAGTTATTTTAGTTTCATTTTAATAGATTCAAACAAGATTTGTTATTCTATTGTGTTTCCATTATTTTCTTTTTAGTTCAGGCTACAATCATCACGTTGTTCCCTTGTTTCTGGGGAAGACAGAAGAGTTGGCTTTCCCACACTAACAGTTCAGTAAGCATTTGTCCTGTGCTAAATATTCAAATGTATGTCAAACTCTGACAAATGTACAAACTTGTGTATACTGTAAGGGATATAGGAAACACACTGTAATGAGGGATTTCAGAATCATGTAATGAGGCATTGAATGTACTATAACCTGCTGTCACGGAAGAAATAAACCTGTTCCAGAAAGAAAAAAACTAAATTATTCATGAATACAATTTAAGTTGAGCAATATTAAAAGAAATACAATGCAAATACAGAGTCAGCAGAGAAAGAAAGGATTTAACTTAAGTTAATATGACTGAGTTTGTGTTTGATGCTTGGTTAGGACAAAAAAAAAAACAAAAATAAAATTCAAAATCAAGCTGTGTTAAATTTTGGTTTGGAATTAAACTGGGTTTTTTCATTCTAGCTTAGTAGATATAAATATTGACAACTTTTGACGTTAGCAATGATTTAATACAAAATTCATATCTTGACCTGTTATTTAGGGTTGATATAGTTAAATCAAGAAAGGTACTTCCAAAAAGAGATTGTATTTCAAAAATGTTTTTTTTTTAAACTATTGACTCTTTTTACATTTTAAATGCAGGGAAAGCATTTAAAGGTATACATTTTCTCTTTAAACTCTAAGCACTTTTTTGAATTTTTAAATATCTAACCTGTTTATCAATGCAAATGTGTATTTAATGTTGCTTGTTGTAGTCAGTTGCCATCATATTTATGTATAGTCGTATAATGTATAAGTAGAAGTACTCATATTTCTTTTTTTGTACAAAGTATAGACAGAAATCAGTGATTCTCAAGAAACTGTGCTATCAGCTATAAAAGACAAAAATCAGTAGCTCTCTGATTGTCCAGATAACCATTTTAAAGCCTCTCCTTGTGTAATAACATCCGAATTTAATTCAACCAGCATAATATATTTTGGTGTCTTGGAAAGCTTTATTTTTTAATGTAATTTCTCTGAGGTCCACATGTCCACTGAACTTTAGCTCCTGACTCAACAATAAAGCCCAGGCTTGTTAAAATCATGTTATACATTTACTCTTAATGTGACAAAAGGACAGGGATTATGAGGTTGTGTGGTTCAAGGTCTGGATCTTTGTGCTCCTGCCCATGAACAAACACTCTGGAGGCTTACATGAAAGAAGGCAACACCAGCTGTTCTGATGTAAACCACATGTTGATTAAATAAACAAAACTAATACATATTTGCTGTGTCATATGACTTTTTTGGGGGACAGATGAATGTCATATTATTTTAGAATTTAATAAAACACAGAGTTGAAGAAGAAATCTCCCATGGGAAAGCCTCAAGAGTCACAGCCATGTTTAAAAACATACACATCTTCATGATGTGTATGAAGACCTTGTGTTAGAATGGCCCTTAGCGGCTGGTTTACAGAGGAGTATTGAGGCAGAGAAATAGTGCAGACCCACCGGGTGTTTATTCTCCAACATTTAACTCATAGACATTCCTGCTTACAACGGCCATGGGGCTCAGCGGCAACCACACCTAACCAACCTGGTGTGGTTGGTGTGGTTGCATGCAGGTTTTTATAGTTCCTGGCTGCTCCAATTAACAACCCCACCAAGAAACAGGGTAGGACAAAATACATGTACACAAACAATCTTGACAAAACAACCAAATCTTCAACACAATATTAACAAACACTTCGTTTTTAAGCAGCCGTTTCATTTCTAAAAATACCTTTCTATAAATATAAATCCAATCATTAAACTTCTATCGCTCCCCCTCTTCCATCTGCGTTGGTCTCCTCTGTAACCTTTATAAGGTGCTCAGGCCCCCTGGGGAATCTTTTAGCCTGAACGCCCTGCAGAGGAAGAGACAGAGGTAAGCCACATCTACACAAACATTTCAGTGTATTTCAGTTACAAGACCTAACAGGACACCATCAGTTCCAGCTGAGATGCCACTGCACAAAAACACACAAACAATAAAATATTACAACCTGTATCTGTCTCTTCTCATTCAACACACCCTTTTAAGTTTTCATCCAAGTAATGAAGACCCTTCATTACACCTTGAGAAACAGATTTTTGCCCTCTGCCACATGGCTGCCAAATCGCTCCGACCCTTGAAAGCATTTCACACACAGGTTTAAAGTGGCATCTGCCAATCGCTTTACCTTCAAACCTGTCTGTGGAAATTAGATTAGATTCACGTTTTAGTGTGAACAAACAAGCACCAAAAAAAATCTAAAAATATAATACAAGCCTCACACGACTATCAAGAAGGGCTACTGCCAACAGGGCATTTTTTTAAAAAACATTACACTGCAATAATAAAAGGTAAATTAGAGATATCAGAGTAAACATAGACTTCAAGGTTCCTTAAGGAACATCTGACTGTATTCTGTAGTTTCTGATCAAGTTAAATAGTTGAAAATGTCATTTGGTGATAATATCAATTATATCAACACTTGGGTTTCAAAATAAAATTATATTTCATCATGAAACGTTTATTTATTTGTTATTGCTAGTTTGTGTTGTTTTTTTTTATTTAAGACAAAAAGGAATGGCTTCTAAATAAATGGCATTCTCTGGTATTATTGAGGCTTACTGGTTTAAATGTAATTTACGTTTAAAGCAACACATGAAGTATGTCTCTTTAATTCCAATGTGGCAAATCGACCTCAATCCAACTATGTTGTTATGATGTTCATTTTCTGAAATGTTATTTTTACAAGATGGAAATGCACGCTTTTCTGAAGGTTTTGTCTCGAATACTGTTCTCTAATATCCTGGATATAATCAAGACGTTTTTGGTAAATGTGAAACAGGCTTTAAGTTATTTCAATAGTGATTTTTTTTTTATCTTGGATTTGTGTACAGCCTATTTCTTATTTTTAAATTGTGAACATTGAACTTAACTGAGGCAAGTCAGCGGTGCTTAGAGAAGTCTTGATTCAGATGGTTAGGTAATAATCAGACCTGGGTGTTGCTGGTAGAGTCTTTTTTATTTATATAATTAAATTTTTTATTGATTTTCTGAATATAATGTCACATAAAACACAAACAGTAACCAAAACAAAAAAAAAAAGCTGATGCACCACCACACCCCGAAATTCCTGGCAAATTTTTAACTTTTCAAGAAAGAGATGTTTTTAATAAAGTAGTTTTCATCAATTGATTCATGATTTAACAAGAAGGTGTTGGTTACAATTTCACTGATGGCCAGATTATTTTTGAATGCTGTTATCTCCTTAAACAATAAAATGAGAATTTGAAAACTGCTTTTTGTATTTTCTTGGGTTCTCTTAAATTGATGTTATTCTAGTTGTTGTTGTTGTTGTTTTTAATTATCAGTTTGAACATTTGAAACAAAAAAAAGCAAAAACAAGAAGGAAATTTCTCCTTCACAACAGGATGTTATTCCTCTGTTCTATAGTTATATTTTGATCCTCTTCAAATACATTTGCACCATTTATGTCTTGTAAAGAACAATCATTTTTTTCACCAATATGAAAAGTGAAAAAGGCATACATTAATTATTGGACATCTTCAACGTTATAATTAAGAAAAATATTTTGTGGCAGGTCATATTTTGTGATTTTGTATCTCTACTAAGTATTTGAATTTAAAAAGTATCAATCTTAGTATTCAAGAATTTTCCCAAGAATGTTTGTAGAAATATTACTTCTGTTTTTAAACTTACTTCCACCCATAACATATTAGTTTTCAAACTTATGCCAAATTACTAACACTAGGATGATTAAAGATAAAACCATATGGCAGAACCAATTCCCAATAATATCTTGCACTCTCATTACATTAAAACTCTTCAAAATTAAAAAGAAATATGAAAACTATGTTGATTTAAACATCCATAAAAAGATAACTGAAATAACTGCAAGAAAAGCGAAGCATAAAAACAATAAAACCATAAAATAATTTTTTAAAAGGATAGTAAAACACAATAAAAAAAAAAAGAAAGGGTGAGTCAGAATAAAAGTACTAAAATCTTACCAAACAGATTGGTAAGATTCCATCTCTTTACATAAACGTGACCAACGCAACGTGCTACGTCATCGTGCAGCGTGGTGATGTAGTTAACACGCTGTGGTCCACCGCCAAATTCAAATTGTAAGGAAAAAAGGGGGAGAAAGGGAGCAGCTGCAGCAGAGGACCGACGATTATCACAAGTATCTGTTCGGGGTGAGTTATTTACGCTGTGAAAATACTTTTTCCCTTTATCTGACTTTTAAAAAACTGCCTCTAGTCGTAGCATGTCGAGTTATTATCACTGTCTGCGTTTTCCCAAAAAAACGGGGTTGCTTTATAAAATGAATATCACGAACAAACCCCTCGCTGTTAATGCATCTGTGTTATTTTTAAGCTTGACGCGCGGTTGCTAAGGAATGTGAAAAGTTTGTAACTTTTAACGTAAAGCAGGGCGTAAAATCTCAGTTATTCTTTGTTCTGGGTGTGTTTGGAAAGCAGTTTCTGTCGACTGGAGTTTAACAGGGCAGGGCAGCCTGCACGGCAACACACACACACACACACCCACACACACACACATTGTTTCAGACACATTGTCTGCAACAACAAAAGAAAGTGAGGCTCACTAACATGATTATCGCTGCTTGATTGTGAAGGTTGTTACGGGTCATTTTTTCACCTTCTGAATATTTTCTCACACTTCTTAACAGTTTCTCTTTGAAAATGTCTTTAAAAAAATAAAACATTTGTCGATAAAATGGTCTAAAAAATGTTCTACTTTGTGTTTGTTTTACTTTTTGTTTACTTGTTAGTGCTGCATTCGCCTGTTTTCCCTCTCCCACTAATTTGGGTTTCTGGAAAATATTCTCGGTGTGAAAAACGTATCTGAATTGTTTAACCACCCAAATCAAGATTGGCTAAATCTTGATTGCCTGATCAAGCCTTTCCTAACAATTAGTGATATTTGGTTTAAGTATATGCTGTTTGTTGATGCATTCATGGACTGAAGATGGTTGGAATTAGTTTCCTGCATGTCATGAAAATAAATAAAAATGATTGGAATCTTTTCTTCTTTTTTTTAGGATTAGACCTACCAATCAATAACCACAGAGAAAAAAAAAATCATGGATGGGTTTGGAAGAGCTGTGGTTGGAGTCTGGCGGGCGCACACAGTCCTGGATGAATCTGATGGAGCAGAGAGCTCCCCAGAAGTTCCTGATCGTTTCCGTAAGATGCCCTCCTCATCCTCCCTCGGCTCCCTGCGGATGTCCTTGCGGAAGCGGCTGCCGCTCCGGTCGGTCCAGGCAAACTCTCTCCCGGAAGCATCAACCACAGAAATCCAGAAGCAGCAGCAGCCCAAACCCAGCACGGCCCGCAAGCTCTCCCGCAGCGCCAGGAACTCCATCAGCGAAATGTGCCAGGTGAGTGTTTGCATCGGAGCTTGACCTCTGTGTATGTTATGCATGAAGTTAAGTGGCTTCGTTTAATTGCCTCAGAGGTTTCAAAGGACCAGAGAGTTTTCACGCGAGGAGTGCTTGGTGGCCACCCCGGGTCGAGACCCAGAAATTGCAGGTGCATCATCTTGCACTCCGCGGCGTACTCCTCGTCGAGCTGCAACACCCAGGCGCACCCCTAGATCTGCTGCCAAACCCGGCCGCACGCCGGGGTCTAGAGAACGAAAGACCCCTGAAGCGTCTGTACGTGGGGTGAGAACGGGGAGAGGCAGGAGGCAGCTGGTCCGAATGGCTGCGCTGCGAAGTCCCTTTTCTTCCCCAAACACAGAGAACCAGAGAATGTGAGTTACATAGTAGACCTTTGGGGATTTCTTTTTTAATGCTTTATTACTTAGTCCTGATTTTTAAACCCTTTTTTGCTGTACTTTTGTTTGTTGTTGTTTTTTTTTTTTAGAAAATTTGACAAAGATTTGGAGTCTGTTTCCAGTGGAATCAGAAGGCTCAAACATCTGTCCAAGGCTTTTGATGACATAATCCGAAGAGAGGACAGGTAAAGTTATGTTTTCGCTAAATGGGTGTTTTTATTTAGTTTTGTTTCTCTTGGCAAGTCATTTTTTTTATGATATAGTAATGAACATTTGATAAAGAGAGTATCCTCTTGTAGCTGTCTGAGAAGTGTCAAAGGGTTGTTGAGGCGGGTCCGGAATCCAGTCCAGATTGTGAGTCTCCAGGTTTCCTCCCCTTCACCCGTCCCCTCAACATTCTTCCCGCCTCAGTTTGAAACAGTGCCTCTGTTTCTGGTATTCGGATAAGTGGGGGTGGTGGGCGTGGGAAATTGGAGCCAGATGAAATGACAAAAATGTGGGTGCCTTTTTTTTTCTATTCTTTTCTTGTGCATCACTTCCTGTGTTGACATTCAAAATCCAAAAGCCCTGCCAGAACCGTAAACAATCAGACACTGTTAAAGGCGGAGACACATGAACAGTGAGCTTGTGTGATATCTGCTCAGGATACAAGCCGCTATGGGTGATCCTCACTGTAAAATGCATATTTAGAAGTGTATTTCTCTACAGGGAGCTCACACATCCCCTGATTGTGGAGTAGGATCCAAGGTAACTCAACTCCTGGAAAGATGTTTAACCGAACCTGAACACTGTTACTAATTTCAGCATGAAAATGCATGACGGCACCCCCTCCCCCCTCCCATGCCTATCTGTGTGGCTTCACAAACTAAGCCTTGAAAATCTAACATTCTAACAGTTTGTCACTTAATGAATAACTCGCAGTTCAAGCAAGGAAGGTTTTTTTTTTGTCACGTTGCAGTTATGCTGCAGAGAGCTTGGAGGGACTTGATATTTTAAAACTCCTGATGGAAAGCTGTGATATTAAAAATCTGTCATGTCAAGTGTCACAGATATTGTTGCATGTACAAATAATTTATGATTTCCTTTTGTTTTGGTTTTAAACTTTTTTTATTTATTTTTCTTATGGCAGGATATTGTTTTTGAAACTTATTTCTGACTGTCCAGTCCCACATGGTTTATATAAATTCATCATAGCCATGAATGTCGTATTCATTTTGGGTGAAATAATCATCTTTATTCAGAATAATGTTTTCATAGTAGATTTTCTCCAAACGGGGTCAACATTTTTTATGTTTTCCTATGTTCATCTATGCCCCCTAATATTTTTCTAAATGTAATTTAGCAAATTTTGTCTTGACAAGATCTCTCTTTTTTTTTTTTTTTGTACAGCTTGAAATAAACTTCTGGCATATTTCAGGCTTGATATTTGACTGCTCTTCTTGGCAGAACTGTAGAGCTCATGTAAATCAGTTAAATTCCGACATTCATATTTATAATGATGCCTGTATTGATTAAAGAGATTATAGATGGATAGATATATTAATTAAATACTGCAAGTCCTGCTTTTGTGTTTTTGACAGGCCTGGTTCAAGCAACTGTCCTGGAGGGGCGATGATGAGAAAGTTGGACCCCAGTGGGAAACTCAGTCGGTCCAACCTCGCGCGCCGCGCATCAAATCTCTCAAACACACTGGGAGGATGGGCCAACACAGCTGTGAACACTATCCGGAAACCAAACTGAAGCACACAGAGCCTTCAGTAGCCATGTTTTAAAGGTGTTATTGTGGCGTCACTGTTACATGTACTGAGAAACTTTCCTATAGCTGCTTGATTTTTGTCTTCTATGTGTGTTTAGCATTATTTGTGAGTCTTGTGTTTACATGTCTCAGGTTAGCTCTGTAGGGTGAACATCCTCATAACTACCAAAGGGATTGTGATGTTTAAACAATATATTTTAGTTACATATCCTAACTAGTATAAAGAAATGCTGCACTATATTCAGACTGTAGCTGTAAAACTAACACTAAGTGTTCTGAGAGAGTACAGGTGGTTTGTCTTTACAATATATGTGTATGTAGAAATCCTTATGTTTTATATTCCTTTTAATAAACCAAAATTTTATATTTTTCCTTTTTTATACATGTGTAACGGGACCTTTTTTTTTATATAGCCTGGGTAATATTTAAATGGACACTTTCTAGCAGAGGTTGTTGCTTGCAATGGTCTGTGAATGATTCATGCTCCAATACAGTACACATAAATCATCAGATAATGTGATGGGGGGGAGAGTTAAAGGCTCATTACCAGATGATGGCAGTGATGATGATGTTATGAAGAAAAATCCAGTGAGTTATTAGTGTAGTGACAGCCTCAAATGAAGCAAAACGCTTTTTTTTTTTCTTCGCTGTGCTTCCTTTTTCTGAATTAATGGGGAAGAAGGGAGAATCTGTGCCTAACTGTGAAAATGAATTGGACAATAAAAACTGCAAGTCAACAATACAAGTCTCCTTTTTTATATATATAAACGACATGTTGGGTAACCTAAAACTGTTGTAAATTATTTGCGTGTTACTGGTATCATTAGATCTTAAATCTTGAGTTAATTTTTTTATTGTTTTCTAAATTAATAGTCAAACATTTTGGTTAAGAACAAAGGGGCTTGTTTTTGTTTGACAAAATGAAAGGCGTTCAATTTGATAGTCATTTATTTTGTCACGCCGCTAATGCAAATGCTTTCTAGAAATCCTGAGTCGATACCTTGATGAAAGCAGTTTGTCGTAATCACGGCAGCAAGTTTTTCCAATAATGTATCACCTCTGTACATCCTAAAACTGAAATTTCTCCCCAATTTTGGTAGAACAGTTCCAAGTCAGTCAGAATAGATGTAAAATGTCTTTCCAGTCGGATGAAATCTGGAAGGACATTTTCAGTTGCATGTAGATATGAACACGTGTGTTTTTAATATAAACAATACTGCTTTTCTGAAAGATTGACCCTGTGTAAAGCCCTGTTTCTGAGTTTATTTCATAACAGTTCTGTCAGATACTGAGTTATTAGCATGTCGTGAGACTGTCCTATGAGAACAGTCTTCAGTCAGAGGCCTCTTCAGATTTGTTGCTAGACTGACTGCTACCAGAGATCCTTCCTCCCCACATTGTCCACACCTATTTGAAGATACTGGATATGAGGTACAGTGACATTTAATTTTCCCTTGGGATACATACAAATATTTTCGAAATTGAATTGAACTGTGGAAAATATTATAGCACTATTTTTGCCACACGGTAAAATGCATTTTATGAGAAAAGGCACCATCAGTGGTTAAAAGCTGAGCATTTTTCATAGTAAAGACTATACTTCCCCCATGTGGTGTATCCTGGTCATATCATCTGAAAGAAGAACCACTCGGTTTGTCCCTTGTTGGTTCCCGTTAGGTTCGGATTGCACCTCCTCTGTCTCTCCGGCTTTGTACCCAAAGCTGAACACACGCCGCGGATAGCTTCTCCAGGACACCGGGGCTGCATAGCGTCGAAGAATGGCTCTCCACGTCCCCAAGCCCCCTGGCTTTGCCCAGATGTTAAAGGATGGCGCAAAGGTCAGAAGAAATCGGCATGTAGATTTCTTGGAGTACTTTAAAGAGGGCAGCATGGAAGTTAGCATGCTAGGCTACGGCTAGCCATGAGTTAGCATGTTCATTCACAGTCATGTGGGAGCTTTCTAGAAAGAGGCAGGCCGCTTGAAGCTGGTGGTCCCGCGGCCGTAATCAAAGACAAAATTCAGTTTCTTAAACGCCGTTGACATTTTTTTTATCAGCGTACATGTCAATATCTACGTCTGTTGGTTATATGATGCTGCAATGATGAATGATTATGAAGCTGCAGGCACACCCTGTTAGCCTTCAGCTAGCTGTCAGCACTGAGAATGATGCTGTGAATGTCTATTACATCCTGTTATGGCTCGTTTCACAAAATCACCCATAAAATTAATCTTTTATTGAAAAATAAAACAGTTTCTTTCTTTACAAGTTGTTCCACTTTTCACAAAGTAGATTGCCGCGCATCTCACCCAGGCTTATATGTATCAATTCATATTTATTTTTTACAACAGTTACTATAACAAGTTTCCTGCTATTTTTAAATTTTGTAATTAAATTAGAATTTTTCATTTTCCAACTCTAGCAAAAAATATTTAAAGACCTTATTTTAATCATTGTTCATTGTCCCTTTAATTAAAAAAAAAATGAGCAAAAGTGGCTTTCTGTGTTACATTTATTTATTTGTGGATGCCGTCATTTATCTTAAATGTTCCGCAGTACAACATAACTTTTTGTGCAGCTTACTGATTATTTTGGCTTTTAAGTTACAGAATCACTAGAAGCTTCTTTTTGTTTTTTTGGCCATCTTAGTTTGACGTTTTAAATTGGACCTGGTTTAGATCCAAACAAAGCTATGTCACACACAGTTGTTAAATATTCGGAAGCAAAACAGAAGTATCTCAGATCTAAAATTGTAATTAAAAAAATCAGTATTTTTCAGGTTTGACAATCGTTTTGGTGACAAGGTGCCAAAAAAAAATAAGAAAAGGAGCTCTTTATCAAGTTGCTGGATTTGGAATCGGCTTCGAAAGTTTACTTTATTATTTTTTAAATATACATGTAATAAAACACCACTAGTCAGCTGTTTCACATATGTTGGAATTATAATATTTGTTGAGATCCTAGTGTAAATTCATAGTAAAAGTAACCACAATTTTTTTTTATTGATACAGTAGCTGAAAATTTCCCTTTGTTTGTGAAAGGCACAGTGTAACTTAACAAAACGTTTCTTTTGTCAAAACAGCACTTTTCAGGACTTGAAGAGGCAGTCTTTCGTAACATCAGAGCTTGTAAGGAGCTTTCTCAGACCACACGCACTGCATATGGACCCAATGGTAGGCATTTTCCTCTGACAAAAGTATATTCACACAAAGAGATTAAAAATCTAGTACAAAAATCAGATAGGCAAATAATAACCTGTCAAATGTTGCAGGTATGAATAAAATGGTCATCAACCACCTGGAGAAGCTGTTTGTCACCAACGACGCAGCAACGATCCTCAGAGAACTTGAGGTGGAGACTCTCTTCTAATCATCATGTTCTGCCTGCTCAAAATTAACTGAAAAATTAATGTGTTAATTATTTCCTCTGTTCTTGCTTTTATTTTCTTTTCCAAGGTGCAACACCCAGCCGCCAAAATGATAGTGATGGCGTCCCACATGCAGGAGCAGGAAGTAGGCGACGGCACCAACTTCGTGCTGGTGTTCGCCGGAGCTCTGCTGGAGCTGGCTGAAGAGCTCCTGAGGATGGGCCTGTCTGTGTCAGAGGTGATCACATGCAGCTGTTGAACATTGTTGTCGATAGCTGTGTTTACATTGACCATATATTGGCCCAAATTAGAATTATGAAAATAAATTTGCTTAATGATATCACGCCAATTTTAAAAAAACAACAAAAAACTCATGTTCTTTGATAAAACGTTTTTGATCTAGGTTGAGGTGGTTTTTCGGCTGCATAGAAATTTCTCTATTTTATGCAATTGCAATAGAAGCACTTTTCGCATCATGCGAGTCATGTGATCAATAGCCTGATGCTTACTACTGGCAGAAAAGACAAAGAAGACGACAGGAAGGAGGATACTGATGCAGCAGGTTTTTTAATGACTGATCATGTGTGACTTTATTGCGTTTCGTATTTAGTGGAAACACCGCTGTTGTGAAATTGTGTTTTTTTGGACATAAGCGGAATATCAACAAAGTTTGGCGCACATTTCTAATGAAAACAGTGAAGTTGGAAACTAGTAATTAATGGAACTATATTTGCTCCTACTTATAGATATATTACTGCTAAGTCATATTCCATTTTTAGAGACTACAATAAAGCGTTTGATCACATATACTTGTTTTTTTACATTGCCTATAACGCCAGTGAACGTAGCCATAGCTGTGTGTTTAACAGCAGAAAGCACATGCAGCTCTTCCCCACTCCATCACCATAATGTTTTCGTCTGACCTCAGGTCATCGATGGTTATGAGAAAGCGTGTAAAAAGACTCTGGAGATCCTTCCAGACTGCATATGCTCCTCTGCCAAAAACCTCCGTGACATTACCGAGGCCACGGCTCTCGTCCGTACAGCGGTCATGAGTAAACAGTACGGTAACGAAGACTTCCTCGCCAACCTCATCGCACAGGCCTGTGGTGAGTTGGCAACTTAGACGACCTCAATCAGCTCATTTGTAAAAATGTCTTGACAATAGTGTCTGACTCTGTTCCTTGTTTGGTTTGTTTTTCAGTATCCATTTACCCAGAGTCCGGCAGTTTCAATGTTGACAATGTCAGAGTTTGCAAGATTTTGGTGAGTGGCTGTTTTTGTTTAATATTGTTTTTTGTTTTTTTTAAAGTTTGAGGTTGTTTTCTTACAAGTGTTTGAATCTGTTTTGTGTTTAGGGTTGTGGAGTGACAGCATCCACTGTGCTGCATGGGATGGTTTTTAAGAAGGAGGCAGAGGGAGACATCACATCTGTTAAAGACGCCAAGATCGCCGTGTTCTCCTGTCCCTTCGACTGCCTGGTGACAGAGACCAAGGTAACAGACTTTTAAAAAAATATATATTTTTTTGTTGTTATAATTCTTTCATTCTGCTGTATTTGTGATTGTTGATGTTTCTTTGACTCGTTAAATTCGTCATGGCCTGTTCAGTTTTATTGCCAAACCAGATACAGACTCAAAAAAGCCCATTTACTAAAAGAATAGCATCAGAACAGTAATTAAGCCAAAATGGTGGGAAAAAAATATAAATGCATTATATTTGTTTTCCAATTTTGGGAAGAAGTTGAATTATTTGTTTATTTGCATCTTTTAATGTATTTCTAATATTGTATAAAAAAGCTTACATGGTTAACTGAAAAATCTACAGGAGGTGTCAATTTTTATCTGAATAAGCATCGATTACTAATATAATCGTTGTTGCTGCTCTAATAATTAATGCTCATGGAAACTATATCCTCGTGCATTACGTATATGACAAAATTAACAGTCCATGTGTCTTCATGTTTGCTCACATAGCTTTGAGTTATTAAAATATTTTATAGCAAATCATTTCCATCTATTATGAGTCCCACGTTTGAATTTCTGTTAAAGTAGACAGCAGCATTTTAATGTGTCATGGCCTAAATTCTATTGAGGTCTCTTGGTTGGTTCCTAACTGCAGCGCTGCTTGCTCCACAGGGCACAGTGCTGATAAATAATGCCCAGGAGCTGATGAACTTCAGTAAAGGGGAGGAGGACATGATGGAGGCGCAGGTGAAGGCCATCAAGGAGACTGGAGCCAACGTGGTGGTAACTGGAGGCAAAGTGGCTGACATGGCTCTGCATTACGCCAACAAGTACAAGCTCATGGTGGTGAGGTAGGAACACAGAGGCTCAGGTGATGAGATTTAAAGTGAAAGGGAAAAAGGAGCAATTTTAAAACAATTAGAAGTCCTGAATTTTATACTGAGAAAGTGGGTTACAAGTGTAAAACTAACTTTCCCTGTTAAAGTGTAGGACACTAAAATTAGAAAGAAAAAAAAAACATTAGTGGTAAAACCAATAAATTAGCGGAACTTTGGTTTGGAAAATTGCTGAACAATGGTGCAGTGTCCTGCAGACAGACTGAAACAAAGTAGATATGTTTGGCCATAATGCATGGTGCCATCACACAAAATATGAACACATCCTTGAATTAACCTTGAATTGAAAAAAAACATACTTTCATTTTTACCATAGCTTTATTCTCAAGTTTTAGTTCTAAATCTTTCTTGCAGACTGAACTCCAAGTGGGATCTCAGAAGGTTATGCAAGACCGTGGGAGCTGTAGCTCTGCCCAAAATGGTTAGTTTACTCATGTTTTACCGTCTTTAGATTTGGGAACTGTAACCAAACTAACCTTAACGTCAACCACTCTTAGACGGCTCCGACTCCGGATGAGATGGGTCACTGCGACAACGTCTACCTCACAGAGGTGGGAGACACTCAGGTGGTGGTCTTCAAACACGGCAAGTCTCTTTTTGTAAAATCCACAAATTCAGACCAGATTTATCCTTTAGGACTTTTATGCGTGACTTATTGTTTCCTGCGTTCTTTAACAGAGAAAGAAGATGGCGCCATCTCGACGGTGGTAATCAGAGGCTCCACTGACAACCTGATGGACGACATTGAGAGGGCTGTGGATGACGGTGTTAATACCTTCAAGGTTCTGGTCAAGGTAAGTAACTTGTAGAATAAGACTGTCAGCTCAACAGCCGTGAGACGGGTACTACCGTTTCCCTCTTTTTCTCCCTCTGCAGGACAAACGACTGGTACCCGGAGCAGGAGCCACAGAGATCGAGCTGGCCAAGCAGATCACCTCATTTGGAGAGGTAACAGAGAGTTGAGTTCTGCTGTTTTATCATTTGATGTCCACATCATCCCAGCCTTAAATAAATAACCTGTCTCTGTCTCTGTAGTCCTGCCCTGGGCTGGAGCAGTATGCCATCAAAAAGTTTGCTGATGCCTTCGAGGCGTTGCCGCGGGCGTTGGCCGAGAACTCCGGAGTGAAGGGGAACGAACTCATCTCTAAGCTGTATTCTGCTCATCACGAGGGAAACAAAAACATCGGTTTTGACATCGAGGTGAAGTGATGGAGATTAACTATAATTTCAAGTTATTTTAATAAAAACCTACTATTTGAAGCAACTCATGGTGTGGCTGCCCTGTAGGGAGAAGGTCCGGCTGTGAAGGACATGCTTGAGGCTGGCATTCTGGACCCCTACCTGGTGAAACACTGGGGCATCAGACTAGCCACCAACGCTGCCATAACAGTGCTGAGAGTGGATCAGGTCTGTATAAACACATGAAAAATATAAAAGTTACTCCAACTGATATCGAAAGGAGTTGCTTTCTAAAGTCGCTTAATTAAAAAACAGATTGATTAGGTCTTTCCTTTCATAAGGATCTTCTTCCTGTCGACATGGTAATAACTTATTTTTTTGCAGCAGTCTAATGAAGAAAGTCCAGATAGATGATTTAGTATGTATGTATATGATCCAGATCATCATGGCTAAAGCTGCAGGGGGACCCAAGACTCCCAAACAGAGAGGCCACTGGGACAAAGACGGTTGGGATGAGGAGCCTGATCATTTTGAAACCCACCATTAGAGGGCGTACTTGTATACATAAAGCGCTCTGTCAGTAGGTCTCCGAACAGAAAGGTTGCTCGGTCATAGAACGCTGACGTAGTGTTTGGACTCTCACTACTAATGTTGAATTTCACCCCTACACGTTTTTAAGAGATTTAACTTTTTCCAAGTGTGTGTCTAACAACACTAGGTTTGCAGCTGTGTGGAATTGCACAAAATAAAGAATGGTGTGATGGCATGCTGCATGTATGACTGAAAACAGCACAGGATTATAATCTTGTATGTCATGTAAATCAAGAGAGTGGAGAATTTTGAAAATGATTCCATTTGAAAAACATTTGCGATGCTCAGTTGACTTAGAGATTTTTGATGTATAAATATTAGCACTTGGACTGGAATGAGAAATTGCTAAACCTGACCTTTTAGAAACATATGGCCACATTAAAACTTGTCTTGTGACATAATCCGACAAGGAAATTCACTTTCCTCAACTTACCTTCAGGGATTCCAGCAGCTGTGTTGAACTCAATGCTCTTATTTACATTTAGAAAAAATATTAAATAACATTTTTTTTTTCTTTTTCAGATCATCATGGCCAAACCAGCAGGTGGACCCAAACCTCCCCCAGGCAACAAGGACTTTGATGATGATGACTGAACATAAAGCTTCCCATTTTAAGTTCCTGCTGCATTCACAAACCTTTTCAACTTGTTTATTTAAAGCTCAACTGTTTGGTTTATTTTGTAGACAACCTCTGGTTGCATTGATCAGCATCATATGTGAAAGAAGAAAGTACAGATGGCTCTGTTTGCTTTTTATGTTCCTACGTCCCGAATAAAAGGCACTTGTGCTGTCAACTACTTGCTTGGATTTTCCTCATTTTGTGGTTTTGATATTATGCAGAGTATGTTTTTAGAAAACAACTCTTTGACCTTTTTGATTTTTTTCATTCCACAACCACATTTGTGTTGTATATTTGCTGAATCAAATAAATAACTGCTTTTTCACTAATGTTTTCTAATAAATCTCTTCAGATTTGTTAAATGAACGTGTTAAAGATATTTTACTTTGTTGGACTGCTTTAACACAAGGTAGTGGTTTTATAGAGAAGATAATTGAAAAAATACATTTAATAAGGCTATGTTCTGATTTTAAAAAATACACTTAAGGTTTCGTACTGTGTTTAGGTAGCTTAATTTGATGTATTATGAACTGTGTAGAGTAAATTGTGAATTTTCTTCAATGCTACTCTGAAGGTTTGTCATTTGCAGGCTGAAACCGTAGACAATTCTGCAACCAATGGCTTAATTTCAGTAATTAATCTCGTAATGTTCCCCTGAACGCTTTCTTTGTTTACAGTGATTATGAATTTCTTAAAATCACAACTGAATCAAAGCGATTTTGAGGAATTCAAATGTTTTAATTACACCGACCAGCAGATGGCGCTAAAGTCTCTGGACGACCGAGATGTGGGCGGATTTGCTCTGACGTTGCCCACATTTGGGATTAACTTGTTTTTTTATGTTGCCATATCCCTCGTATTTTTTTTAACGGAGGCCTGATGAGCTGGTGATACTGAAAATATCACTTTGCTTCAGTAGGCCCTTCGTTTCAGCCTTCCCTGTGCGTTGGGTTTTGGAAATGGGACGGGAATGTCCTGCGGCGCCGATTGAGAGCCTGACTGAGGAGCAGCAGACGTCGCACTGACTGAGCCTACTGCGCCGATGTTCCCTTACGCTGATAATAATAATAATAATTATAATAGTAATGGGGGCAGACGGAAGTAAAAACAGGAAGGTGAGTTTGAATGGAACTCCTGGTTGCTACGGTGTGGCGCTCTGTTTCTATGGCGATGGTTTGGTGTCCAGGATGCAAAGTCGGGTTTCTTTACAACTAGAATACACGGCTCCGTTTCACCTTGATTTAAATCAGCAAACTAAACTAAAGTATTACATTGTCGTTAAGGATTTACATACCTCGTCAATCAAATATTTCCACAAGAATCCCGCTCCTACTGCATCAAGCTTTTACTTTGAAGGTCTAAA
Source organism: Xiphophorus hellerii (assembly GCF_003331165.1). Lineage (NCBI taxonomy): Eukaryota > Metazoa > Chordata > Actinopteri > Cyprinodontiformes > Poeciliidae > Xiphophorus > Xiphophorus hellerii. The sequence continues at coordinate 10,287,769 of NC_045682.1, forward strand.
AGACCAATCTCCCTATAATAATAATTTATTTCCAGATAAAAAATATTGATACAAAAGGCCTACTGCATCCTGTGTCTGTAAACCACTGTGAGGTGGCAGTATTGGATTTATATGTGTTTTTTTATTTTAGGTCGTATAACTTTTCCTGTCTGAGAGATTGGTGCTGCTGTGTGTAATGAATTATGGTTTTGATGAAAACAGTACTGCATGCAATTGAAACTTATACTGGTACTTTAAATTCATTACAGTAGCGACTTTAAAACTATAAACGAAAATACAGTAACAGTACTGGCAATAGTGCATTAAATGAATTGTGGTTATTTTGTAACTTTGCCATACAGTGACACTATAAACCCTATTACTGGCATCCAGATGTTACAGTAGAAATAAGCAACAAAATTTTAACTCATCATCTTGGCATATCTATGACTGTCATGACCTGTTTTATTTACTGTTTGAATCAGAAATATTTTTAGATGTTATTAAGTCAGTTATGCAACAGGAGGAAAGGGGAAATACATCTTTTCCCCAATTCTATGCAAATCTGACCAGCCAAACAGAGATATAAGAAGCTTATGAAAAAATATAGATTTTATTGCTTTTAGAAAATTTTAAGCTGTCCTGGTTAGAACCAGAAGTTGGGAAGAGCAATCTAAAATCAAAGATGGAGGATTACAGGATGTTCTTCTAGTACCCCAATACAAACCTTTTACAAATCTTTTTTTTTAACCAAAAACTACCCTATGGAATATTTTCATGTAAGGAAATGACAACACGTTCGAAAAGAAGAAATGCCTGTGGAATCCCTGTACACGTACAGGAATGAATCATCTTCTGCCTAAAATTCTTCAGAAATTCTCAAGAATGAGTATTTATTTCTGATACGGTCATTTTTCCGCCTCAGCTTTAGCACTCAAAATAACATCTTGTGTACTGTACTGTTCAAGTGTTTTTCCTTATTGTCTACTAACTTTTTCTAGGTGAATCCTTAAAGAAATAAATGTTTTTAGGTATTGGATGCCTTGCTGTATGAGGACTGACTATGAGTCGGGTAAAACAGGGAAAGAACAAACACTGTTTGTCCTTTAAAAATAGGGTTGACTCAAACAAGCAGGCATCTCTAGTGCATCTCTTGTATCCAGTATTACTCTGTTCTCTTATTATTAGCTTATATCAATCAATGAAGTTTATTTGTATAGAACATTTCAGCAAAAAGGCAGTTCAAAGTGCTTTACATCATAAAAACACACACAAAAAAACAAAGTTTGAGCCATCATTACACATCAAAATGTTGATTAATATTTTACTTATAATGATTCAAAAGCAACTCTAAACAGGTGGGTTTTTAGTCTAGATATTTGATGTAGTATCTTTTAAATGTTGTGTCTGTCTCCGTTAAATCACTGGTCCCGTACTCCTGCGCTACCAGAGGGCCTCAGGAGGGGCTGAGGACGAGCCCATCCCATCTGGATGGCGGGGTCTCCTCTCCAGCATGAGCCTGTCTATCCCAGAAGGCCTCTGCCGCCTGGCCCCACCCGCCCTCCGTCTGGGCCAGCGTCGGATGCTCCAAGGAAAAGCCCCTGAGGTGCCAGAGCACGTCCTCAGATTGGCGGGAGTCGGCCCAGGCAGGCTGAGAGGAGAATGGAGCCTTCCAGGCTTCGTTACCATGTTTCTGCCTGAATTCCCCCACAGAGCTGTGCCAGGGCACGAACACTTTCAGGTAAAAAAATTTAAAAAATCTGCTTCATTAGACACACTTCAGCTGTATTGTCTATCTTCTACGTTTTCAAACTTTGTTATTTGATTTTACCCTTTTTTTCTGACAAGGTGATGGGGTACATTGCCAAAGGTTCATTTGGACCCATTCTGAAAGTGAGGGACAAGTCCAAACAGAAAACATATGCTGTTAAAGTGAGTGTGCTACCTGATTGTTATACGTTAATGTGTTTATTTAGCCTATTTAGGCCATGATGTAATCGTTTTCTATCTTAGTTTTTCTATCTTGTGGGTTAATTTTGATTGAATATTATTTGATGCTGCAAATGTAACGTAAATGTGCCATGTTAATTCACAAAAAATGTTCTACATTCTTGCTTGTTAGAATTTGTCTACTGGTACAGATTGGCAGGCATTAATATTCATAAATCCCATCTCTTAATATATTCTGTATGAGCTGTTCTTTTTACACTTTAGTCTTTTTAGTGAGTTTTAATCTAGCAAAATTACTCATAATTGAACCATTTTATGAATAAATGGTTCTAACTTGGATCCAGCTGTGTGTTATTTTATCACAGTGTAAATGAAGCTGTTCTGTGAAGGCCTCAATAGAACAAAAGTGAACAAACATCATCATGAAGCTCAAAGAACACAACAGATAGGTCAGGGATTAAGTTGTGGATAAATTTCAGTCAGTTAGGCTTAAAAAAACAATCTTTGAGGATATTAATCCATCGTATGAAAATGAACTGCCAAAGAGATGGCCATCCACTTAAATTTGAAACAGTTTGTTCATCATTGTTTCTGCGTCCACCAACAGGTTATACCTAAAGCGGAGATTTTAAGGCTGGCGGTTTTGGAGCAGTCAAAAGAGGAAGTTATAGTTCAGGTGAGCGCTGCCTTCGAAGGGTCTTTAAAAGTATTGTTGATATTTTTGCTTTGTTGCAAATATGTTTCTATAGACGTATATTTATTTATTTCATGTCACAGTAGAATTCAAAATTCACACTCTTGTATTTAAATTTATTACAAGTTCCGTGTTTGATTTTGAAAGTTTCAATGTATCCAATACTTAGTACAGTTCTGAGTCAAAAAAAAAAAACAATACAAAAAAAGCAAAGAGCAAAAAAATGAAAGTATAGAACCCATAGAAATTAGCTTTTTAAGGAATATAATTTTTGACCTTTGCCCCTGCAGCGTCAGGTTCGCCACCCATTTGTCCTCGACCTCCAGGACTGCTGGCAGACTCAGCGCCACCTTTACATTAGTGAGTCAGGCAGCTAGCAGTATCCCACTCGTTCCCAAATCTGCAACCCCTCACTTCACCTTCTGTCCCCTCTGCTACTTATCTCCCCACAATCCCAAATCTAACACCTAGAACATGATAACAGAAATGCTTCAGTTCAAGTGTTTAAATTCTGGATTTCACCTAAGCTCCCAACCTCTCCAAGTCCCGCCATACCAGTTCTTCAGCCGTGTTGCCCTGATTCCCTTCCCTCCAGAACATTTATCCCTTTTTCCAGAATTACTCACTGACTCAGAAAGTGTGACCCACTTAATCTGCCTCCCAACCCCCTGTTGAAAGAACTCCACAGTTCAACAGAAACACATGCCACAGTTAAAGGGCCTGCTGCATGCTTTTATCCAGAATCCTCTTGTAACCATACTGCTGGAGTTTTTCTATATATTAGCAACAACAAGCTGAAAACCAGAAGACCTGCCTTTCCTTGATTTGTTTTAGATAAAGATATGTAGGTGTTCTTCACTTTAGCACAAGTTTCAATGCTTTAAGTTTTTCACCAGTGTTTTTTCCATCCTCTGCCACCATTCACTGCTTCTCATATGTCCCACTGCGTCAGAGGCTCATATTAAACCATATTCTGCTCCAACAGTGTGCGACTACTGCAGCACAGGGGACCTCTACACCTACTGGCAGATGATTGGTCAGTTCTCAGAGGAAACCGTGCGAATATTTGCAGCAGAGCTGGGATGTGCACTCGGTTTGTATGCTACATTTTAATATATTGGTTTTTTTATGTCAGGGAGGTGATAAGAATAAAGCCAAAGAGTCAAGCTCTTCAGTGATTTGCAAGTCAGTTTAACTTTCTGTGTTAGCAAGATTGGTTAACAGCAAAAGCCTTTAAAATAGATGGTGTTTTAACTTTTTTTACTCTATAAGTATTTAATCCTTTTAGAGTAAAAAAAAAAACCCCAGAAAACTTCTATTTTAAAAACAAACCTTTTTTATGGGGTATTGTTTTGTTTTTTTTACATACAAAATTATATATATATATATATATTTTTTTTTGGCTTTCTCTTAAATGTTCTACATAGTCATTTTATAGGTTGATAATTACTTATTGTTCGTTTTACAGGGTTTTTGCATGACTTTGGGATCATCCACAGGGATGTGAAGGTAAGACAAGCAAAGATGTCACTTCTTACTTTTTTAACACATTCAGCAATACTGCAAAGCAATATGCATATTACTTTTGAAATCTACTTAAGTTATTTTATGTAGCATGACTAAGTATAGGAAAACACAATATGTGAATTTAGAAAGAAAAGCCATTTTTTTATACCTGCAGTTTGTACTCAAGTGTAAGGGAGTTTTTTTTTTTGTTTGTTTTTTTAGAAATAGATGTCCCACTTTTAAGGTGTTAGGTGTGAACTAGTTCCACTTGCTTCTTTCCATTTATCATCCTAGTGTTTTGCGGTTCAGAGCTTACTAAGCAGTACTTTGTGTTGTTCTGACTGGACCATGCAAACCTAAATGTAGATACCTGTGGCACTATTGGCTTTATTGAATTAATGACCCAACATGCTGTATCTGAAAAGTACCGTAATTATGTTCTTATCGCCAAACAGCCCTAAAATAAAACATGAAAACCATATCTTATGCAATGTTCCTTAACAGGTAAATGTCAAATATGAATGTAAAGTATAAATGTATGAAATGATTTGTTTTTCATTAAAATATGAATTTTAAATACCTTTAAATAATAATAGCACAGTTTTGCTTGTCATTATTATTTTCTTGCCAATCAAAAGGAATTTCCTGAGAATTTTCTTTCAAAATAACACAATACAGTAAATGATTTATTTAATGGATAAATCATTAAATAAATGACTGATTCGTTTATTTAAAACCAACACTAGATCGCAGTGCACAAAACTCAAACTTGACTTCTGAAAGTTTGATTAATTTAATATTATCAAACATTATCTTAATGTTATATTAGAACATTCATACATAGCTGGATACATAAAAAACAAAACCTCTTTATTTTCCGTCCATCCATCCATTTTCTAACACCCTTGTCCCTAGTCGGGTCAGGAGGTGCTGGTGTCTGTCTCCAGCTAGCATTCAGGCCGAGAGGCAGGGTCACCATGGACAGGTCGCCAGTCTGTCGCAGGGCACTTATTCTTTATTTTCTTTTTGGATATTATCTGTGTTATGTTCCTTTTCATAATTTGTGATTTATTCTTTTTACTTACTTTCATTTTAACTTTGGGGCTTATGATTTGGCAGGTCTTGTACGAAATCATTTGTGAATTCAAGTAGACTCATTCAGATTTTCCTTCCTTACTTTCAGATGGAAAACATCTTGTTGACAGACAACGGTGGGTGAAACAGTCACCAGCAGAGGGCAGCATACCTCTGAAAAGGCATTACAGAAGCTCCCAGAGAGCCTCTTTTCTGTCAAGCTCTCAGCTCATATTTTATACTTTTAGCAAAGAGAACAAGAATTATTAGAAGAAGATGCTTATAATTTTTATGAGTCTTAACTCATAAAATGATTTCTTAGTATGGTGGATGTCTGGAGAATTATGATAAATTCTTGTAACGATGCAGAGAAAATGATCCTTTGTAGGCCACCTCCGCTTGGCTGATTTTGGTTTGTCCCGCCGCCTGGAGAGAGGAGGCCGAACCTTCACAATCTGTGGAACCATCCAATACATGGGTGATGAAAACCTGCCAGGAAAACATTAATGCTCCAACAGTTTGAGAATTGTTTTTATATCTTTTCTTTTCCAAAGTAGAGAGCTGAATGTTAAAAATAAAACTTCTGTTTTTTTCTCTCTTTTACCCCCCTGATCAGCTCCAGAGGTGCTCAGTGGTGGACCTTACAACCACGCAGCTGATTGGTGGTCACTGGGAATTCTGCTGTTCTCATTGGCCACTGGGAAGGTGAGCCTTTGTTTCTAATATGTCCAGCAGGCCTCCTCTACAGGCAGACATAGGGACAGCTCAGCCTAAACTGGGTTGGAAAAACAGAGCAGTTCTCTTCTGGGCAGCATGTAAGATCCTTGTAATAATTAAACTGATGAATAAACTTATTATATGAAATCTGTCTCTTCATTTGCCTCAACAGTTCCCTGTTCCTCCAGAACCAGATCATTGCAGCATGCTGAGGAAAGTGAGGAGTTTTCCCTATGAAATGCCCCTGAGCCTGAGTTCACCGCTCTCCATGTTAATCACAGAGGTACTTTCTCGGTGCGTGTAAATATAGTTTTGTCATAGTTTCACTAATTTGTAGCATCATGATACTTTTTTCCAGCTTTTGTGCAAAAATCCACTACGACGCCTGAGGACCTTGGACCGTTTCAAGCGTCAAACGTTCTTCTTTGGGACATCTTTTGACCTCCACCTCCTTCAGCGTCGACCTGTGCAGGTAACCAATGAATGCCTGATTGTACTGTAGAAAGCTCAGGGGTTTTTTTCTGATTATCTGAAAATGGAGAAGAAAAGTTCATTTTCTTCTCTTTCTTCATCAGGTGATCTTGGAGCTGCGAGAGAGACCAGACCGTGCTGCCAAAGCGCGACGGGGCCTCACTTTGACCCTGCTCCCTCTGAAGGGCTTTGACTTTGATTCTCTGCTCAGCCCTGCCGCCACGCCGGACACACATCTGGACGGAGACATACGCACACGCGCAGCTGTGCCGCTGCCTGGCCCCTTGCTGCAGCCCACTCAGGAAAAGGTTCCACGCAGGGAAGTGTTTGTATGACAGATTATAAGTCTGGCTGCAGTGTGAAAGGGAAAGGCCTTCATTTTGTGCAAAAACACCATTTGATTTTTTTTTTTTACTCAAAAATTAGAAGAGTAAAAGTGAAGGATTTAAATACATAAACCCCCATATTTACAGTGCCTTGCAAAAGTATCCATCATTCCGACATTGTAGCCACAAACTTCAGAGTGTTTTATAGGAAATTTGTGAGATAGACCAACTTTTAAGTATTGCATAATTGTAACGTGGAAGCATAAATACAAAATAAATATAAAATATAAATAAAATGTTAGAAAACTGTAGAAACTATCACAAAGAAACAAATCACACCAAATAAAACATGTTTCCAGATATTGTTTTTATATAAAACCACTGACAATGTTACTGTATCTTTGTCACCTTCAATTGTCTTAGCAGCTTCAACAGATAGAAACTAAGATCAGAACAACAATTGAATCCTCATTTTAACATAAACTGGTATCCATGTGTACACCGTGTGAATTTTGTGTATGCTACAGAAAAAAAATGAAGAATTATCCTTCTACTTTACAGTTAAGCTTTATTTTGTGCTGCTTTGTCTCAATCCTACTCATAAATTAATATTTATGGTTATAACATGATGTAATGTGACTAATTCAAGTCTGAAAAGTATTTTTTGCAAGGCACTGAAATAATGTAATTATTTTTTAATGTAATTTTATTTTATTTTACATGTTCACCTTTTAATGTTTAATGTCCCTTTAGTATCATTTGCTCAGTGGTTTTGTGCCATGACCCGGTTAGTAAAACATCCAGAGTCTCCTTATGGTTCGGCTGGCAAAACATTGTGTACTGAAGATAATTTAATCCGAAATTGAAAAGTTAGGCTAATAGCTCTAACTATATTGTATTTGTTTAACCATTTAACCTATTTGTAGTGAAACCCATCCAAAACCCTTAAGAAAGGAGAGAGGATGTTCAAACCTTTGCCTTTATGCATCATGTTGTGTCGCCATGAAACCATTTTTTAACAAAAGTGGACAAAAGAAACTCTTGTCATTCGTTCTCACTCCTTACCTTTGTTGTCCTGCCTGTAGAATTGGCTGCAGCAGGAACTTCTCCCGTGATCTCAAAGTGAAGCAAGCAACACAGCCTTAGAGTCTGATGAGCACGCTCGCAACTCTGCGTTTATTTCTTACAATCAGTGACTCAGGGACGACGTGCTGGTTTTACTATTTAGCCTCATTTTTCACATCAAGTCAGATTTTAAACAGTAATTTAAATATGCTCTAAACTTCTCTTTGAACTTTATAATATTTTGATAAATATGAAGGCTATTTTCTATTGGTTTTTTTCCTCACTAAACAGATATTTAGATGTATGATGATTTTATAAATGATGCATGATGTTTACCCAGATTGCTTCACACGCACAACTCTGAGCTTACCTTCTTGATCACAAACTGCTTGTGTACATATTTATAAATATATAAGCATATTCCTCTTTATAAAGTTTGTAAAAACATTTTTGGAGAGTATTTCCTCATGTATTATGATGTCTTTTTGCAGCTACCATGTAGCAGAAACAGAATATTAAAAGAGTTCTGCTGATTTCTTTTGTCTTTTTGTTTTGATGAAATGATTTTGGGTGCACGGATCTCTATTGCCTAACTCACCCCCAACATTGTGTCAGATTATTGCAGAATATCCTAACTCAGTTAAGAAATCACGTTGTGCATTTACTTAGCTGAGTTACTCAACACACCTTACTCACAGATTGACATTTAAAACCCTAAAGTAAGCAGATGGTGGTCTATACTTGGAGAGAGAGAGATGTTTTTAGATTTAATCCATTAAATTTATTATTTCAAATTCACTCATTAAAGACGAAAAGTCGTTTGCTTTTCCTATTGCTGTCAATTACATTTGATTCTGCATTTATTTAACATCCTTTTTTTAAAAAAAAAAATTACGTATGTATTTAATGTTCCCATGCCTAAAATCAAACCAGTATTTTGGCTACATAACAGTTTGTCTTGAAGCACAACACTCCATAAACAGAAGATGCTTGCTGACAGCCAAAATCAAGATACAACACTGGATTGTCACAGGTCAGCCATAAAAACTTACATGTATGTTATCGGGCTTTTGTGTGAAAACTGACACAATGTGGATTATGATTTGGAAGAAAAAAGACCCCTGATTTTTAAATTGGAAAATACAATTCTGAAAAGTGAGGTGAGCTTTCGTATTCAGCACCTTTGAGCGAATACTTTGTTAAACCACTTTTTCTGCATCGACGACTTCAAGCATTTTTGGATGCACATCTGGACTTTATTTTTTTGGCCCATTCTTTTCCAAGAAAATTATTTGGTAACCAACATTGTAAAGTACTTTTACAGATTCTCAATTGGATTTAAGCTTGGACTTTGTTGTGGCAACTCTAATGCCTGAATAAACTTTTGTTGTCTCCATTGTTGTCTGGCTTCCAGCAGGACTACAAGAATCGTGCAGCCAGTTTTAAGTCTTTTGCAGCCAACTACAAGTTTTCTTCAATGATCACCTTGTATTTTGCTACTTTCATCTTTCCATCCCTGCCCCTTGTTATGATGCGACAGCCTCATTTTGCAGTAGTTGTGGTGTGTTCTAGGTAATGTGCAGTGTTAGGCTTCCACATCACTCGTTTCTACACAGTTGATAATAAAATAATGAATTATTATCTGTTGGTTGATTACATAAAATAATAATGAAAGGGAATATAGGTGTGCCTTCCTCTGAGGGAATTATGTTTCAATTAAAGGGGTTTCTTCAGTTATTCACAGTTCTATCAGAAGGAGATTCTTCCATCATCATTAATTCCTCATCCCATTTCCAGTTGTTGAACGCAGTCGGCTTTCACTCACCTGTGCTTACAAAAAATAAATGGTAAACAGTCATGAAAAGGAAGAGATGTCAAAAAGCTGCACACAGAAAGTGTCGTTCATGATAAAGATGGACAACAGAGCTTCGACTTGTTACACTGGCTCTGCTGTAATGACCTTAAAGCTTGTGAAGCCATTGTTTACTGTCCTCTATATATGCAGGCCCACACCAAAAATAACTTCACCTACTAGCAAAAACACCACCTAAGAGGCTTTAAAGACAAGATGCCAACAGCAGCAGCAGCTTGAAGTTCACAGATTCCCTGCTGAAACTGGAGAACCCAATTGTGAATTAAATAAGTCACCCTGTAGATTTTAGAGTGTATGTCTGATCTGTAAATGGAGAAACTAGAGAGTGAACTGAGCCTAGGCCACAGCTACAAAAACAGGCATGTAACAACCGTGTGTGCCAGAATTTGTATGCAAGAGGCCTCTAAGGAACAAACTGAGCACAGCAACAGTTTTCACTGAGTGCATCAACAAGAGGGGATACAATTCTCTGGTAAACAAATGCTATTCCCAACCTTTATTTTTTTAAATTTGCTGTTGGTGTCAAATGAAAATAAAGAAAAAAAAATACATTGCTTGTAAAAGTATCTAAACTTCTAATATTAAAAGTGTCAATAAACAGTAGTTTCTCAGTCCTGCCACAAATTGTCAACATTCAATTTGTTTTGTGTCTTCCTGGAAGGTGAACTTCAGCCCCATTTCAAGGTTTTTTGAAGTCATGATTTTTATTCCTAGTATTGTCCCATGTTTGGACCATTTCATTGAACAATCCACTAGTTTCCATGTCTCTGCTCTGGATAATCGTTGCCATCTTATCCCGCTGCCACCACTATGTATCACTCTATTCAGATGTGCTGTTAGTTCTCTAAACATAGTTTTTTTTTTTTGCATTTAGGATAAAAATGGTTTATTACAATCTGATCAACAGTTCTCATGGGCCAGTCTTCTGTAATCTTTTAGATTTATTTCTGCTTCAGCAGACCTGAATGAAATAATTTGATTATTTGAAAGACTCTGGAGAACCTCAACTGCATACTGAGGAGGCAATTCAGACATTTGATTCAGATGCGTTTTACTAGGGACACATCTACAAAACGGTCCGTAACGACAGAAGTTTGACACCCCTTGAAGAACCTAATCAATATGTTTCTCTGTCCCCTGCATAAATGGCAGTTTTGGTCAACGTTACTCTGGACTTTATCATGTTCTTTCAACAATAGCTTTCTTCTGGCTACTTTCCTATAAAGCCCAGGTTTGTAGATTGCACACGTATTGTCTGCCTTCCTAACTGGGTGTTAATTGAGCTCATAAAATCCCAACAAAACATTGAAATTCATGACTCTAAATGTGATAAAACATGAAACAGTTTGGGAATTGGGATATCTTTGCAAGACGTTATAAATTACGTGAGATTGTCCCTTGGCTTCATTACTTTTTTATAGCGCTGCTTCTTATAATTCAGCATTCAGTAATATTCTGGGAATATTTGGACATATTTTCTGCCTTTAATTAAACTACTTTCTGAAGGTGACGTGTGTTTTATTAGAAGTCCGTTTGCTTGTTTATTTCAGATGAAAATTAAGCAGCCAGTCTGGAAAAGATGCAGAATCATGCTGCGTTCGCGGGGCTCTTTCTCTAGATGGAGGATGTTCTCCGGCGCATGCGCGATCGACGCAGTTTCGCCATCACATGACGCAGGGGTGTTGGCTCCTCCCTCGCCTCGAGAGGCTTTCTAAAGGGTCACGTTGCGCTGCAGCAGTTAAACAGGAGACAACTCCGCATCTTTAACTTCCAGCTCGCCTGCTCTGTCAACTGAAGACATCAACAAACGGGTAATAATCAAATCTGAACTACCATTTATGACTGCTGTACACTGTAACATTTTCATATCGCACCGCTGTAACTTAGACGGCCGAGTTGATGCTGATGGGAATGTGATGCTGCGCTACTCAACCTCAAGCTAACTTTGTCCTCCTAGCTTGTTAGCCACAAATTGTTCCTACGGTTATCATGACGTATGTCTCTTATTTTGCGTGCTGGCTACTAAAAACAGCCTCGAGCTCTTAAGCTTATTTGACCATATATGAAAGCTGCGCATTTTAAGGATCAACGAACCACACTAACAGGAAGGACGTAAAACCATTGACCTTCAAGGATGGAAGTGAAGGTGACGGGTCTGGTTTTTCGGTTAGTGAAGTTAACGTACCATGGGGTTTGCAGTTTGAAACGTGCTCAGGCCGATGACACATTTTGAATAAAAACGTGGTGAGCAGCAGTGGAAGATGATGGGGGAGGGTGATGATGAAGTCGTTTCCTGTCGGAGTGTATCTGTTAAAGTGCACGTAGACCTCTGATGCGACGAAGGCGGGGCGGGCATAGGAGACGCCATGATGACCGCAAATGCATAAACGTGGATACAAAGTTTGAATAGAAGGCAAACAAGAAACATCAAGTCAATTTTGAAGTCCTTTTTTATCTTTTAAATTATATATATTTTTTATTTTGTTTTTACACTTCTTTTTTTTTTTTACAATTTTACACTGCCATATTTGTTGCTAAGCAGCACCCAGCTGTTCTACGTCAGCTGCCATACTTGGTGGTTCTTTCCTACGTTAGTCCCAATCCCTAAAATAATCCGGCTCCTTGTTTCTGAAAATCATATGACATCAAATGCAGACAGCCTGCCATTTTGAACCAGATATGTCGCCTGTGTTTAACGTGAAAACGTTGCTGATGTGTAACCTGCACATTTTCACAACTGTCAACCTCTCTTTGAACCGCACCATGCATCACAGCCGTCACATCTGCTGTTGGCTCCTGTATCAGTGGGCAATGGGCAGTGCTCCGGCTAGTGCTGCTGGATCAAAGTCTGAAGATAGAAACAGCCCAAATACAGGAACGTTCATCAGCTCCAAGGCCAGCAGCCTGTCTGGTAAAAACGCATGCAAGCAGGCTTTTTTTTTTATTATTATTATTTTACAATTCTGACTAGTGCTGCTGTGCAGGAGCCATTTTCAGCTCTATAGCTTGCAACCTGGAGACAAGAACAAGCTGGGTAAATTTCCAGGGGAGAGCGGTAATGATCCAGATAGTGCAGCAGAACATAGATCCAGTTTTCCTCTAACTGTGCCATCCTCTCCCGGCTTGTTTATAATGACAATAATTAAAATATGTGTGCATTTCCAGCCTGATTCAGTTGATACCAGCCTGTTAAATCCCTGCTTACAGCCTTTATAAATGCTGCGCTTCATAGTTTGCAGGCCTGAAGTCTCTTGTAGTTAAAAGCTTGCAGTAATGTTTCACAACAGACCAGCTGTAACTTGCTTACTGTATCTGTTGGCAATGATGTTTAAGGTTTTGTGATTTCTGGCTACATTCTGCTCGGTGCTTAGCAGGGTGAAAATGGTTGCATCAGACACGTCATGACTCAGAGTCAGGAAGTAATAAACACTAGTTGATGTAGTTAAGTTTCAATCGTGCCCAATAAATTTATTTTGAACTTGTTAACTCTGAATAGTCCGACAGAGATTCAGTGTCAATAATTTTAATTATCTAAATCATGTGGGGATCTTTGTTATAATTCACACATTATATATAACTGCCATATATTTTTGTATTCTGTGATCAAACTAGCATTTCCTGTTCATTTCTGAAGGGATTCCGTGTGACGCAGCAGGGAGTTGGCCATGTATCTTGATGTCGCAATGCAGACATGGTGTTTGCCTGATAGAGGGAAAACCACCGTGCAACAGGCAGGAGTGAAAGTCTGAGGTCTGACTGAGAGAAAGTCAAGCTTCTGACAAGATAATCTCAGCTTCTCTCTCAAAAGAAGCTGAAAATTGTTTCAAAATCCCCCCCTTTTTTGTTTTTTAATTAAGAAAATATTTTATTATAAAGCACATCTCAGAACAGTTAAACAACAACTTTAATGAGTATTTTTCTTCCTTTGGCACTTCCTCCCTTCCTCAAACCCTACTTACAGGAACCATGACCATGTTTGAAGCTTGTGTAATCAAAATGTCAAGTCGGGTTACAGGTTGTTGTCATGTAATATGCTCTTTGAAGACTAAGTTTAAAAAGTTTGATGTCTCACAGGGACCTTGTTGCATCTTTGGCTGCTGGTTCCACCAAGGCCAGTTCCATTTTAGGAAATGTTTTGTTTTTTGCCTGGACACCATCGCTGGGCTCAGCAGCCAGCTACAGTGATTGTGACACTTTAGTTCGCCAAATCTGTAGTCTTAAGTTTCACTGCGCACAGTAAGTGTCTGTGGAACAAAGATTATCTTTATATTTTCCTTTCATGTTCCCCAAATGCATTGAGTGTTCCCTAGAGACAATATAGGAGCAGATGCTAAAACGGAAAACATCAGCGTCTCCTGCAGCCTTACCTACATTGGTATTACAGCAGGCAAACTAGTGGTGTTTTATTGAATTGCACTTAATTTTGTCATCAATATTCAGAAATAAATGGGAACATATTTGTAGTGAAAGTAGTAAACCATATAAAATATATTTTTAGATGACTTGTGGCGGCTTATAGCACAAGATAAAACAGGAGAGCAATGATGTGATCCATACATGGTCGTTAAATAATCACCGGTGTCTGGGAGACCACCCAAATTTTCACTCTGTTAATCAATAGTATTAGCAGCTACAACCAATAGGAGCTAAAAGAAGCAGCTCTTTATTCATAAGCATTATTATATGCTGTATTTAGTGTTAATTAGTAGGAAGGCTACCAAAAGGATTAGCTAAGATGGGGTCAAATCTGTGACATTTTTATGTTTTAACTTAATACTGACCCAAGACATGATCCCATGGAGGAGCTTAAAGTCTGAACTATATTTGGAAAATCATTGCATAAAAATGCTACAGTTTCCAACTAATCTGCTCATGCTTCTCTGAGCCTGAGACGGTCACTGACAGTTTTATTTCTAAGAGTGAGTGACTGAAATATTACTTTCTTTTCTGAATTATATCTACCAAAGGTGAGAAGTTTATTTTAAAGAGAGACTGGATGATGGATCTAGTGGAGGCCTTCTGTTTGCAGTCCACATAAAGACATGTTTAGAAATCCGAAAATCAGTTAAGAGCTGAAAAAGCAACCCAGATGAATAATGGAATAGGCATCAATAACATTTCCCATCAGTTCCCAACGCTGCACTTGGCTGATCATGTTTGGCCTCCAAGGTGTGCTGTTTCTGACACATGATCCCCTCCAGGTTTTCTTTTCCTCTCAATATAAATGTCACCTGCAACCATATCAATGTGAACAATCGTCACTCTCAACATGCACTATACATTTTTTTTTTAACAAATACTTTTTTTTTCTTCTTTTTTTTAAACTATTGGCTTAAAAATGTAGATTACACAGAGAGCAGCCGTCATTTTGCAATGTTTGGTGACTGGAAACCTGAACACACTGGAACTGGTAAAAAAATGCATTGTTGAAGCACGCAGGCACCTTCCTAAAGATAAACCAGTATCTGCTGAGCATGACTCAGTGTCTGGCTAAGAGAACACCTAAAATACACACATTATGTCTTGTGATTTCAATGAATTATCAATTTCATTCAGTGCACTGGAGATTGTGCATGCACTTCAGACTGGTGAGCTAACAGTTCCCCTACAGAGTGTCAAAATACAGCACTCTGTCCTGACCTGTTTGGGTTCACCTCCCTGCAGAATTTGGCTAACAGTAGTGAACTGTTCCTGCAGCAGAGCTGCCCTGCAGAGAGGCCTGCCTGTGTTCTCCCAAGGCCCTTATCCCATAGCTTAAAGCTGAGGATTAACAGAGGATATGACCCTCGGTGTCCTACAGCAGCAACCCAGCCTTAATTACACAGCAAAAATCCAACATCTCATCAAGTATATTTGGTCTAGTTTCTAATGCAAATAACTTGGTTTTGTCTTAATTCAAGTGTACTAAATTACAAGTAACTTTTTCGCTCTTTATGACAGAAATATTTCGGCCCTGTTCTTTCTGAGTAAACATCATTCCAGCAGCTCACTGCGGCTAAACTCCTGGTCCTCTATCAGGCCATTTAATCCATCCCTGATCCATTGTGTCAACCCATAGCATTTCAGCTGTGAACAGACCAATAATCAGTGAAGCCTTTACAGTTGGTGCAGTCAGCCAGACCGAAGAGCCAGAGTGTGTCCTCAGGCATATTCTGGATGTGTGGAAATTTACAAGTATTGGGAGGATTTACTTTGCATTACCTGTGCAGAAGGGAATTGTAGTTACATACTGGCAGCAACAGACCGACAAGAGACTAAAATGGTGGAAGCACACTGCATTCTTTTATATCAGTAAATCAACTACATAAATTTAAAGAATGAAAATGGTGTTAACTGGGAAAAACAGGAAGAGTGTTGCTAGGGAAGAGGAAAGCAAGTCGTGCTGCATCCAGACCTGAAGCTGAAATCAAGCCCGGTAGCTGAGTCTGTCGAAGCGTTTGTTTTATAACCCCTCACCTCCCTCCCGCCCTGTCTGTGATTCAGATACACGTGGTGGGGGTAGGAGTTGCGTAACCACTTACTTCTGCTGAGTGGAGAAGGGAGTGATCTGGAAACCTGCGTATGATCGCTGCCGCCAAATGGTTTCACTTTGACCAGACCCACACTAGAAGCATGGTCTGTTAGGAAGTGTGACAACTTAAATTTTTTTTAAGTATAGAAGATGTAGCATTTCCTTTCCTACAGGAAGCAGCTTGCTGCCTTTGGGTTTATCACATCTCCCTCACATGCTGCGTCACTGGATTGTGTGAAATTCAGTATTTTTCCAATGCATCATGCTAGTGTTTTGTCATTCTTCAGCCAGTCCTTCTGCTCACTGCTGTGGCAAGTCAGCCCTTTCCCCAACAATAGCAGGGCATGAGAACGAGGCCAGAGCTGGGTGGTCAGACGGTGATAAAATGTCGTCCTCTCCTTCTCTTTCAGCCACCATGACTCACCAGTACCCCGCACTGACTACTGAGCAGAAGAAGGAGCTGCAGGAAATCGCTCAGAGGATAGTGGCTCCAGGAAAAGGCATCCTAGCTGCCGATGAGTCCACTGGTATGTTCAGTCAGACTAAGAACATTTTGAACATTGTAGAAGGAGTTGTGCAAGCATATGAGGTAAAGCTAAGTAACTTTTTCATCATGTGTCAATTTCAGGCAGCATGGCGAAACGCCTGAACCCTATCGGGGTTGAGAACACGGAGGAGAACAGGCGTCGCTACCGCCAGCTGCTCTTCACCGCTGACCAGCGTATCGACAGCTGCATTGGAGGGGTCATCTTCTTCCATGAGACCCTCTACCAGAAAAGCGACGATGGCGTTTGTTTTGCTAAACTCATCAAAGACCGCGACATTGTTGTTGGCATCAAGGTATCCCAGAAATGAACTGTTAGATTCAAACACAGTACTTTTGAACTTTAACTTCATCTGCCTCCCAACAGTCTCATAGTTTGGCAGGTAAAACTGGAAATGTACGCATGTTTACAGAAATACCCAAACATCAGTTTCAGTTGTGAGGATAAACTGCCCTAAAAGAGCTTTTATGTTGTGTATTCAAGAAAAGTAGAAATTCAGCAGCATTTTGTTTAATAGATATTTCTTTCCATCTGCTTTTAGGTTGACAAAGGTGTTGTACCACTTGCTGGAACAAATGGAGAGACCACCACCCAGGGTGAGCCAATGCAGAAGGAATATTCTAACAAACTTTTTTAAAAAGTCCAAGTGTAGCAGGAACTCTAGATTCTTGTGTGTTGGTGCACAGGTTTGGACGGGCTCAGTGAGCGCTGTGCTCAGTACAAGAAGGACGGTGCAGACTTCGCCAAGTGGCGTTGTGTGCTGAAGATCAGCGAGACCACGCCATCTCAGCTGGCCATCCTGGAGAATGCGAATGTACTGGCACGATATGCAAGCATCTGCCAGCAGGTTGTTTTCGTTTGTTTTGGTTTTTTTTCCCATCTGGTTAGACACAAGCATTTTTTAATACAGTTAAAATGTGCCTCGTTGAGGGCTAGTTTAAAGCCACTAATGACTTTACGTTCATACTTCTACCTTTTAGAATGGCATTGTCCCAATTGTGGAGCCAGAGATCCTGCCTGATGGGGATCATGACCTGAAGCGTTGCCAATATGTCACAGAGAAGGTGAATCATCTGGAACGTCACGATCTGCTTTCCATACATATCAACATATTTCTAATCTAATAGCAAACTCCTTGTTTGTCTTCAGGTCCTTGCAGCGGTTTACAAGGCTCTGTCAGACCACCATGTGTACCTGGAGGGAACATTGCTGAAACCCAACATGGTCACCCCTGGACACTCCTGTCCTACTAAGTTCTCCAGCGAGGAAATCGCCATGGCTACCGTCACTGCCCTGCGCCGCACTGTACCTCCAGCTGTTACAGGTTAGTCATGGAAATATAGGGATGTATTTATGAAACTGTAAAGTGTTAAGTTTTCTTTCAAACTTTTAGTTTATTGTGATAAGTCAGGATATTATTTAGTAAAATACATATTAGATTTTTTTTTCTTTTTATGAAACGTATTAAATTTCTGCATATTTTTTCTTACACAGGAGTGACTTTCCTGTCGGGTGGTCAGTCTGAAGAGGAGGCTAGCGTGAACCTCAATTCCATCAACACCTGCCCCCTCACCAAGCCCTGGGCTCTGACTTTCTCCTACGGCCGCGCCCTGCAGGCCTCCGCCCTGAACGCATGGAAAGGAGACCTGAACAAGGAGAAAGCTGGCACCGAGGAATTCATCAAGCGTGCCCAGGTCAGTCAAATCAAAGACTCATCAGAAGGACCAACATGCGAAATCCTTTAGGGTTTATATTAAGACGTCTCTCTTTGTTTCCCTTCTGTCTTCTCCAGGCTAACGGGCTGGCTGCCCTTGGAAAGTACAAGTCCTCTGGAAGTGCTGGTGCTGCTGCTCAATCCCTCTACGTGGCTAACCATGCCTATTAAACTTTAACAACCACATTCAGCTGTGGCCTAGTGGCTAGTCTTAATATCTGCTCTGCTATTCCCCTCTCACTCCTCCATCAGACACAGGCCTGTGCTGTCTACTGTAATTTGTTAATAGTTATTAACATTACATTATTAGATGTCTATTTAAAATCTATGTAAGAATGCAATACTAAAGGGAACAAGTTTTTATTTTTATTTCAACAAACAAATCCAGACAGGTTTGAGACAATTGATGACTGAAGTGTTGAATTTCATGTCTAGCTCTGGTTAGACTCTGAGATTAATGCAGAATGTAATCCAGAGAATCTGTCAGTATTCCTTTCTTGCCTCTCCATAAGTGCTCCTCTCTCTCCACGTTTGGTTCCTTCTCCATCATCGGTCCTCTCATATCGGCTCCCCAGCAGTTCAGATCAGCACGTGCACATCTGTGTTTCGCTTCAGTCAGAACCCGGCGTTGGCCCTTCGTTTAACTACTGTACTAACATTCACACTAACTGTGGGACCAGCCAACCAATAGTGGCATCAGTACATCTGTTTTAAGGGTAAAACGAGAAGCTGAGCAGAGCGAAGTCGAAATGTTGAACTTGAAGTTGATCTTGTGTAGGTCATCGGTGGCTCCAGCAGAGGTCACTAGACACGGTGTACTGTAATAAACGTTGCACACCAGTAATCTTTTTTTTTTTTTTTCCCCCTCGTGCTCCTTATTAGCATCATCAACAAAAACGACCATCACGTGTGTCTTCTCAGTATAACATTAGCTTTGAATTACACTTGGTAAATATTGTATTTAGTTGTGTGACGTGTCTATGTGATTTCTGTGTGTCACCCGCCCCCTGCCTGACCTTCCTGATTCCCCCCCTGCCTGCCCCACGGAAAGATCGGATGAATTTCTATCCATGCAGACATGGACCAACACATGGGGTCAGCAGCGCAGAAACAGTCACTGCTTTAGTGGATTAATGTGGTGTTTGTGATGTTATTATTCTTGAAACAATCGGTGTGTCAAATAGTGGAGAAATAAACTAAAATACACATTAAAACTAAACACGTCTTTTTGTGTGTGTCTGTGTGTACAAAACAGTAAATGTATAAAGTCTGCTGTATTCACTTTTTTTCCATTTTTCTTTAATTTGGACATTTTTTGGTTGCATTCAGAAAAAATGAGTGTTGAGGCTGCCTGTAGTGGGTTGAGTCAGCAGTAGTCGAGCATTCTGGAGTTGATGGCACATTAATGGGGTGGGGGTTCAGCAAGGCTATGAATTAAACTCCAAACAGTGACAAATGGTAAAATAATCTTTGAAAAACTGCAGCTTTTATTTTAGTATACTCCTATAAAAAAATTAGCTTTATTAGCAGAATACACAACCTAGTAGCTGACTGCAATAAAATTATAATTTAAATACCTATTTTAACAATTCGATTTCCTACGTATGTTTCCCACATAAATCATGTGTTACTTTTGCTGCTAAATTTAGGAAAACATACTGGTCAAGCCACACGACTATTCTTGCATTTGCCAACCAGTAGGGGGTGCTGTGTTACATGTCCCACATTGTCTACATGCGTTTAATATTCTCACCGTGGTTGCACGGAGACGGCGCTAATCCTTGTATCTGTTTTTTTCCCTTTTCTTCCTTATGAAAGAAGATTTACTTCCGTTTTGAAAATGCAGCACTAAACATAGTTAACGGCTCAGTTTTAAAGTGACGCGCCCGATTTAATTCCAACCTTTGTCATGTGACTTGAGGCTGCGTGTGTGTGTGTGTACGAACAAACGCACCCAAGTCATTCACAGAAATGGCCACCGCGGAAGTGGGTGAGTAGATTCAGTAGCAAATTATGTGAAGATTCATTTCTTGCTTTAAAATGTGTTTCTTTATCCTACTATCGAGTGTTTTAGACTGTATATGACGTCTTCTACAGAATATCTGGAACTGTCTCTTTGCACTTATGTCGTTCATTGTTATGAACCTGGAAGCTAACAGCTAGCTTGCCCCAACTGCCTTAAGATGCTGTCTGAAACACCTGCAGGTTTATTGTACCTTTATATGTGTTTTACTAACGCTTATAAAGTCACCATTAACTCCTATAAAATATATATTTTTTAATATCCGTTGCGTATTTTCATATTTTTCCCATGACAAAGGATTTTGAAAAAATTCGGTTTATCTTTTTAACCATCACACAATTCAGAAAGTCAGTGGCTATCTAGACTGTTGTGTTGAATGTATTTACACCCCCTTCGTTAGTCAACTTTAATATTAAATGAGGATAAAATACCACATTAATTAGTGTCAAAAGCGTTGTTAAAATCCAAAATAATTAGAGATTTAGGTCAGTCCAAAGATTGGAGTTTCATAAAATAATTTAGGACACGTTGTAGGCTACTAATTTTCTGCAATTATATTACTTTGTCGTGCAGTCAGACTTTATAATCAGTTTTTTAATAGAGGTTTAACTTTTTTTTCTTCTCATTTTGAAAACTTATGGTTCTCCCAGGTCTTTTTGGTTTTGAAGAATTATTTTTATCTTTGTTTAGGTTTTAGGCCTTGACTTTTTTTAGTCCTCTTTTCTGCTTTTTTAAAGCATACACTGTAAAATGTGCAGTGATGCAGTCAGGCACTATTTAGTTCAGTTTAATCCAAGTCAATTTATGACCATGGGGACATTACAGGACAAAAAGGCTAATTAATAAACAAAAATATAACTTAACCAGTAACTCAGTGCAACCACTTGACAGAGTATGAATAAAGCTAAATTCAAAATAAAATTATACTAATATATTCACTTTAAAAGGTTTTTTACCAGCTCTTGTGTTTCTCTCAGAGCGACGACGAGGTCAGCTTGCTGCTTTGTCCATAGCAGCAGTGGTCATCATCGTGGGAGTCCCTTTGTGGTGGAAAACCACTGAAACCTACCGGGCCTGGTTACCTGTCAGTCAGATCAGAGAACTGGCTAAGCTGCAGGTTTGTAATAGAAGAGATTAATACCTGATTCATCTATTTTCATCTATTGACTCATCTATTTGTCACATGTCTTATTCTCTTTGTTTCTCAGCTCCAGCTGAGTGCAGATGTGGAGGTTGTATTTGCTCGTGGAACAGTGACACCAGAGCAGCAGAAGAAGGTGCCTCTGACACAAACCCAGGAGGAGGATCATGCTGTGGATGGTGACTTTTTTTTAAACATACAGTACAGACCGAAAGTTTGGACACACCTTCTAATTCAATGGGTTTTCTTTATTTTCATGACTATTTATAAGGCAAGAAATCCCACTTATTAACCTGACAGGGCACCTATGAAGTGAAAACCATTTCAGGTGACTACCTCTTGAAGCTCATCAAGAAAATGCAGAGTGTGTGCAAAGCAGTAATCACAGCAAAAGGTTGCTACTTTGAAGAAACTAGAATATAAGGGGTATTTTCAGTTGTTTTACACTTTTTTGTTTAGTGCATATTTCCACATGTGTTATTCATAGTTTTGATGCCTTCAGTGTGAATCTACATGTCAATAGTCATGAAAATAAAGGAAACTCATTGAATTAAAAGGTGTGCTTTTGGTCTGTACTGTAGATGTTTATAAACTTTAATTTCATTCGTGGAATCCTACACACTTTTCTTGTTCTTCTTTTCATTAATGCAATTTGTTCCAGAGGATACAGCTTTGAAGTATAGGTATGAGACAAAATATCGCACAGCCACCATCATGGAGGAGGACGCCCTGAACAAACCTAATGCGGCGGGTGAGTTTCCTGTAGAATCTAGCTGTGTATCTCATCTACACATTTTAGTTTCTCCCTCAAAGCACAGGTGGTCACATGCTGCTTGTGTGTGTGTGTTTTTTTTTTTGTCTTTTGTAGAGGCAGATCTCTCTTTGCATGTGCTAAGTGAGAGTCCATGTGGGTCTTTGGTCATATATGTGATCCCTGAGTCGTCCTCACTACTGCCTGAGGTTAAAACTGTTCA
Organism: Xiphophorus hellerii; assembly: GCF_003331165.1. NCBI lineage: Eukaryota > Metazoa > Chordata > Actinopteri > Cyprinodontiformes > Poeciliidae > Xiphophorus > Xiphophorus hellerii. The sequence goes on from NC_045682.1 coordinate 10,310,332, forward strand.
CACTTTAACATTTATTCCTTACTATAATGTTGGATTGCTGTGTACACTTGAAATAACCATTATGTTTCTATTCTAAATTTAAATTCAATTCAGGACTATTTGTATTGAATTAAATGCCTTTGACACTGCAGATCATGGGTTGTTGATGACAAAGCTTAAGAGATATCAAATTAGACGGACAGCACATTATTGGATGTAATGGTACCCTAATAAAGGATATGAATATGTAACTCATACACTTGTTTACCAAAGTTTATTTGTGGTGTTGCACAAGACTGTATGCTTGGTCCTACACCTTTTATTCTTTGGATTAATAATGTAGTAATGCATCAAATAGTCTGTAAAACTATAATCAAAGGTTATTTTGAATTAAAGAAACAACAAATAAACTTAAAGGAGAATGTTTGTTTAAAAAAAAAGAAAAGATCAAGACATGAAAACACTTTTATTGACATTCTAACAAAATGGAACATAACCAGGTGGTAAACAAATATAAAACATATTTTATATTCAAGTAATTATTGTAAAAATAAAAGATAGGGAACAAAAACTTCTGTGTTTGCCATTTAACCTAATATATGCTTGACTACATTTCTTCTATGATTCTTAATGTTGATTGAATTGATTGCATCATATAATTATTCTCTCAGGATGTTAAAGTGTACATTGGTCAGCGACGGACTGCGCTGCTTCGTGTTCCCCAGATGAGGACAGCTAAGACACTTGAGCAGCTGCTGCATCACCTGCAGCCACACATCAAACAGGTACTGAGAGTGATGTCATTCAGCCGTGCTGACATCACTGCTGCCCTCAGCGACAGAGTCCGTTTCCACCCAGGCAACAAAGAGAGCATTGCAGACAGTATGAGAGCCTTCAAATCCAGTCCAGGTTGGTTATTTTTGTCAGAAGTTGCCTCAATGTACATTATTCTATAGGCTGTGTGTGTGTGTTTTAACACTTCCCTTCTGTTCTCTGTTTATTCTTTTAGGCTATGAGATCACATTCAGCTTGTTAAACCCCGACCCAAAGTCTCACCGGCTGCATTGGGACATCGAGGGTGCTGCGCAGACCTACATACAGCCTTTACTTACCAAAATGTCCCCTGTGGCTAATTTTAGCATTGACTCTCAGGTACTTGTGTTGGCAGTGTACTGTGTCCTTTCTCACATTGTAAGCAAAATCCCTAACCTACTTTATTGTGACACATCAGCAGGAATAGCGCATAACTGTGAACTGGAAAATGGATGCATGGTCTTCAACATTTTTACAAATCTGAAATGTTTGACGTGCTTCTGTAGCAGCCCACATTAATCTAATGCCCCTAAAAACATCCAGTGCAAACAAACGCCTTAAAATTCCTTCTAGTTGTTATTATGAAGACCAAGAAACTCATGTTTGAAACTGGGTTAGGGATATGCAAAGCTTTGAGATTTAAAAGGATCAGAAAATGGAAAGATTTTGGCACCTTTATGAGCCTTCCAATACATGGCCATCCCATTGACCAAGCAGCCAGACACTGTGAGCTTTAATCAGAAAATAAAGTAAGAGAGCCATGCTAACTCTGGAGGAACTGCAGATATCCAAAGCTCTGATGGTTGAATCTCCTGACAGTATGTAGTGGATGGGAAGATAGATGCAGTACAACACAAGGCAAACCTGGAAGAAAACTTTTTAAAGGCTGCAAAAAATTAAGAGTGGAGTGAAGCTTCATCTTTCAGTAACTTAAATGCCTGTAAGTCAATGCACAAGCAGGACTGCAACAGAAAGATTTAGATAATTTCATCTTCATGTGATGGACACATTCGAGCCCTGGTCTAAGAATCTGTGACTGGATTTAAAAATCTATGCTTACAGCTTGTCTGTCTATGTCCATCTAGATCAGGGGTCTCAAACTCCAGTCCTCGAGGGCCGCAGTCCTGCAACTTTTAGATGTGCCTCTGCTGCACCACACCTGAACAGAATAATTAGGTCATTAAGGCTCTGGAGAACTGATCTACACAAGGAGGAGCTAATTAAGCCATTTCATTCCAGTGTTTTGTACCTGTGGCACATCTAAAAACTGCAGGACTGCGGCCCTCGAGGACTGGAGTTTGAGACCCCTGATCTAGATTGATCAGAGGAGCTGATGACAAATGCCCTTCACAGTTATTATTTAAATGAAGTTTTTATCCTTCAACTTCGCTGCCCTGCACTACTTTGTTCATCTATCACATAAAATTCCAATGAAATGCATTGAAGTTTGTGTTTGAATTGGAACTAAAATTGACATGTTGAAAGTATATGAACACTTTCTCTTGGAACCCCTGTCTCATCAAAGTGCAAGACCAAACTTATGCAAATGCTCAGTTTTTGTACCCTCGATTTTACAGACCTTGCATTATGCCATGCTGGGTGTCAACCCACGCTTTGATAACACCCGCAGTGCCTACATGCTCAACGCTGACAGCCTCGCACATGTTATCAACCCAGTGGAGGCCAGACTTGGTAAAAATATATATACACATATCTATGAAGGATAAAATACAAAATGAATATAATGTGATTTTTCTTATTAATATGTATATACTTTTCTTTCAGGCTCTAATGCAGCATCTTCCAACCCAGTGTTGAATTTTCTTCTATATGTTCCTGATGCCTACCATTCACCTCTTTACATCCAAGATCAAAACAAGCAGGAAGTGCCCTCCAACGCGTTTCACTCGCCACGCTGGGGCGGGATTATGGTGAGATCACAGGATTATACCTGACTATTTAAAAAAATGTGTAATGAATAATAAGTATTCCATATGGGCATTTTCATATTTAAAATGTTGACAGTACTTGTGATTATCACAAAAGGATCAAAAAAGCTCCATTTACGTTTTAGTTTAGTTGAACATGCTATTCTGTGCTGTTTATCAGTTGCACTTCCTACACAATGTAACTGTGGCACATAGGTCATGTTGATGGAATAGTCAAGGTAAATTAATACTGTTTTGTGTGTTTTGAGTGCGTTATTTACTAGTTGTGTCGCAGATTGACATGGTTTCGGAGGGGGTCAGTATCGCTCCGCCGTTGCTAGGAGACGACGGTTGAGGACCGCTGTGTAGCGATACTGCTAAGGGAGTTGCTTTGTAACAGCTATTAGATTAAAATGTTGCAAACTCAATCACGACATCTTGCTTGATTGTTTGCCACTGTTACATAACAATATAATAAAATAACCTGTTTTGTAATGTGTATGTTTTATTTTAGAAAAATATATTGTCAAAAACACCATGACAACAATAAATGCCAGCAAATATTGTGCTAAAATCCATTTTACCCAACTTGTATTGGTTTTCATTTGTACACAGGGTTAGCATTGATGTTCCCTTTTTATAAACAGCTTTAATAATCAAAGTATCTTTTGAGACAAGTGGGTTTTCTAGCATGAACATTCTGCAACTGAATGTTACAGAATCTCATAATACAACATCACAATTTGACTGAAGTCCAGACTTTGGCAAAGCCACTCCAAATCTTTTATTTTTCTTTTTTCAGAGGTGAACTTGGTGTGCTTTGGTTTTTGCTACATAACCCAAGTTTGCTTGATCTTAAGGTCACAACCTGATGGTTGGACTTTTCTCTTACAAAATTTAACTAAAATGTTCACATAAGGCCAAGTTCCTTGTGTTAAATCAAATGTTAGCTTTCTGACCTGTAAATGTGTTTTGACCTGTCTCGATGAAAATGTTCACTTGTTTTCAGGTGTACAATGTAGACAGTTACTATGGGCCAGAGGCAGAGTTCCCTGTTGACATAAACATCAACATGGCTAAAGTCATGGGCGTCTTCCTCGCGCAGCTTCGGTAAGTCTCAACCTACAGTAAGTCGTTTGAGTTTATTTCTTTATGAACAAATTCTTCTGGCTTTTGCTTTTTTCTTACACTTAAATAAATGTGAAGATTAGATAAAAATGACCTGAGTAAATGTAAAATTACGTTTTTAAATGGTGATTTCATTCCTTATGAGAAAAAAGCTCGCCAACCCAATCTGGCATTATGTGGAAAAATAAATGTTCACAGCACAGCACTGTTTATACCAGGTAATTTTTCAGAGTTTTTTCCTCTGTCAGACTGTTGCTGGGTGTGCAGTCATCACCCCCGCCCCCCGGCTTCCTGGTGGCACCCTGTGGCAGCACCGGACTAGCTGACTGGGAGCTGGACCGTCTCATGTGGAGCCGCTCAGTGGAAAACATAGCAACAGCGACCACAACAATCACCTCACTTGCACAGCTGCTAGACCAGATAGGCAACATTGTTATTAATGACAACATTGCTGAACAGGTGAAGTATACATACCTCAAAAAAATCATTAATACATACTTAATAAGACTGATGATGATAATTCCTTAAAACAAAAGCTTTGAATATTTGTCACCATAATGAGATGATGTGTATAGAGTTTTGATGGAATAAGGCTGTGACATGAAAAAATGTGGAGAGTGTGGTGTCGACTTTCCAGGTCCACTGTATGTAACTTCTGGATAATAAAATAAAATCTGTTGCACTCAATTTTATTTAGTTACAAATAAACTAAATATTTATTTACTTTAATTTCATCTGTTAAAATGAATCTATTCATGTTCATAGTTCATCACCAAAGCATTTTTAAATGACGGTTCCAACATTAATTTTCGTTGACCTCTGGAAACCTTTTTATTCATTTCTTCACAATGATGGCAGCACAAATGGAAAGTTTTTGCTGCAGAAACGTTTGACACCAGTTTTTTTTGTTCCGAACCCGTCAGAGTTGTCTAGAACCTGTAACGGTTCAGGTGTACCAGAACCACCTAATCATTAAAAAACAAACAACTGACTGTAAATCACACAGTTTAATATGTATAAAAACAGGAAGGGCGACAGACTACGAGGACTTGAAGGTTTTCTAAAGGAAAGTAAAGGAGTACAAAGTGGTGAAAAATATGTATCATTTTTCTTCCACTTCATAATTTGATCATTATTAAATCCTAATTAAGGTATATTGAGATTTGAGGTTGTGACATAACAAGTGGGAAAATGTTGTGGGGACTTAAATACTTTAGCATTACAAGTCATCTTTCTTTTAATTGCATGTTTCCTAATCCATTATTCCTGTCGCTGTCTGCCAGGTGTCCAGCGCTGTGACGTCTCTACAGCTGGCTGTTGCAGAGCTGGAGGCTGGAAACCTCAAATTCGCCCTTCAGTTCAGTAAAGAAGCCATCCAGGCTTCAGAGAAAGCCTTCTTTGACCCCTCTCTGCTCCATCTCCTCTACTTTCCTGATGACCAGAAGTTTGCTATCTACATACCTCTCTTCCTGCCGATGTGTGTGCCTATTCTGCTGTCTCTGATCAAAATAGCTTCTGAAGCTAGACAGAAACGTAGGGAAAAGCAAGCTAAGAAGGACTGACACGTGAAGATGTTATGGATAAACTGTTTTGTTGGTGATTTTGACATTTAGATGCAATGGGGGCATCAAGAAAGGCTTCTATACAGTGTTGTTTGGGGGTATTGTTCTGTTTGAAATTAGGATGGGTATGTGCTGCAAGTTTTTATTAAATGACTACTGGAACCGTTGCTGTACGAAAGCTTGAATTTGTGTAAATGTGTAAAAACTTTTATATATGAACTCCACTTTCTATTGTAAATTATTAAGAATTAAAGACAAAAGCTTTAACTCACATTTTAGCCATTTTTTTATCTTCACTTTTTACACAATGTTTTCAATTAAGCTTTTTATCAAACATTTTATGTTTTCAGTAGCTGTAAGCAAAGCAAAATCATGGGAGCAATACGCCAATTTATGAAAACACTAAAGTTGCAGTAACCTAAATAATAAAATACAAATATTTTGTTTGCCCAAATCACAAAAACTTTTTTCTACTCAAGTCTCAGCAATTATTTAATAGTGCCTTCAGCTCACCTTGGTTGTAGGGTGTGATCTTGCTGATTCCTGCCTAACTTTATGCTTTGCAATACTGCCAAGGTTGTAGTTATCCTTTTTACCTGCATACTTTTTTTCTCTTTAAGTTTTCCTTCCACTCAACTTCCCATTAATGTCCTTGAATACAACATATCTGTTTTCTACGCATTGCATAAGCTGCTATATTTCAGTACATTTCAGTATTAAAAATATTATCTTATGCAACATTAAAATTTACAGAGAAACAATTTGGATTTTATTTAGAGGTAAGCCACACAACCATAAAAATGAACAGAAATAAAGGTTAAAATGCTTTAGTTTGTGTATAAGCGTATTTAGCTCAACTTGAATCACTTAAAGTTTGTGATGCTGCTATCAACTATTAGCACTACAGTAAATTTAGTCAGCTTTTAAGAGAACATAATTTGTAACTAATGGATTATACATAAAATGTTGGTTTTTTAGCATAACTATATGGTAAAGAAAACAAAGCTGCATTTAGTTTCTGCAAAGCCAAATGATTGAGAAGCACTGCTTCAAAAAGTATTTAGTATTCTTTATAAAGACAAAGCTAAAAAAAAACCCATTGGACTACAGTAGTAATACGGAAGTATAGTAGGCGAGCTGTTGCTTCTTAACCAATGCTAAAGGTGATTACGTGAACTAGCGTCACTACATGGCGCTAAGTTCGCCATTAAAGTTAGAGCGGATTTAGCAGCCGACAACAGAACCGTGTCGCAGCATTTCCCTGTTCGTTTTCACCCGAAGTTTCCCGCCTCTGTTATGAGATAGCTCTGCCGTAGCCTTTTGTTCACCACTCGCTCTTAGTCCGTTTGCGGTACGGTTAGCTTATTTTGCGCTATCATGTCCGGAGGATTCGCTCGAGGACCCTCGGGAAGCAACGATTGTCGGATATATGTGGGGAATCTTCCCCCAGACATCCGCTCCAAAGACGTCGAAGACTTATTTTATAAATATGGATCTGTGCGTGATATTGACCTGAAGAACCGCAGAGGAGGACCGCCGTTTGCTTTCGTTCAGTTCGAGGACCCCAGGTGAGCATCTATATCCTGGTTAGCCTTACCGCCGCTGTTAGCCAGATGCTACACCCAAAGTTGTTTTAATCTCCCCTGATACAAATGTTCATTTACCGCCAGCTGCTAGTTTTAGCCATAAATCTAAACTATGTTTTGACCCACTTTTACATTCGTCTCGTAGTTATATTTTCATCCTGTTGTAAGTGAGGTGTTCGGTTGCCTACATGTGGTAGGACTGAGGCCTACTTCACAAAACATGCTCTAAAGGGCAACTAAATACAAGTTGTCATGGTTACAAATAAACCTTCCTTGTAATTAACTTCTTTTTGGTATGTGCAAATAATCTGAGTTTTTTTTTCTTCCAATATTTATCTTATGTGAACTTTAATAGTTGCTATTTCGATAGCTAGCTTTTAAAAGGCGAGACCTTGTAACATACCAACCTCGTGAAAAAATATACAACAGGCTGTATGTGTTTGTTTTTTTTGTTGTTTTTTTTTACATTTTCGGGCAGATTAAAATTTTTAATACAAGTTTTAGAAATGCTGTGCCTCCTAAACAGAAAAAAATAAATAAATAATTTTTTATGTTCTGTTAAAAGTGACTTTTTTGTCTGAGAAATAAATTATGACCTTTCCTCACATTAATCTCTCATTAAAGAAAATTTCCAACAATATCAACTATTTCACTGAACAGAAAGATGGAGGACATTAAACTCCCAGCATGAACACGTTTGGATATCCCAGCAACGTACCTTCATAGCAGGCAGCAATATGCTAAAATAAGTCTCCAAAATTTATATTATGTCATGATGGGACTTACAGCAGGCTCTTGCTGCTGTCGATATAAAAGCTCATATGTGCACAATCAGAAAAAGCCTCCACATGCATAACTTTAATTGGAGGTGTACAAAGAATAACCTTTTATTTTCTTAAAAAATACTACTTTATGGTGTTGCATATGTCAAATCTCTTCCTTGTTGTCTACAGGTCAGTGGTGACGATGTTTTTTTTTTTTTTTTCTAAAGAAATCATTAAAAACCAATGCAAACCACTCCAAAGTTCCCCCAATGTCTAACAACACATTGCACTCCACTTAGATTGCTCTGTTAGTTCTTCAATAGAGCCATTGCTTTTCTAACCTGTGCTAGTTTTGGTTTAACTTAAGGAGGTACAAATACCAAAACTGGCTTATTGGGGCCCTAAGCTGATATCCTTTGGGACTTTGTTGGCTACCTCTGCTTTGTAAACTTTTGCTTTTTAAGATTTAATGAATCCGTAACCTTACTGGGAAAATACTGTGACAGTGGCCCTTTCACAGTAATTCAGATCTGTTGATGTCAAGATCCTCCAGTGGTTGTACTCTTTTGTAGTTACTGAGTGTAAAAAAAAATAATAATAATTTGCAGGGACGCTGAGGATGCTGTGTATGGGCGAGATGGTTATGATTACGATGGCTATCGACTGCGTGTGGAGTTTCCTAGAAGTGGAAGGGGTGGTGGCGGAGGAGGAGGAGGAGGAGGTGGTGGAGGCGGAGGCATGGGGCCGTCAAGGAATCGGTACGGCCCTCCATCCCGACGCTCCGAAAACAGAGTGGTTGTGTCAGGTGAGTAATGCCGTCCTCTTTTCTGTGCCTTTGTCTTAAGAAAAAACATATTTTGTACATCACCTTTTTCTTTCTGTTTTCTCTCAGGTCTTCCCCAAAGCGGGAGCTGGCAGGACCTGAAGGATCACATGCGGGAGGCAGGTGATGTATGTTACGCTGATGTCTTCCGCGATGGCACAGGTGTGGTGGAGTTTGTGCGCAAAGAAGACATGACCTACGCTGTGCGTAAATTGGATAACACCAAGTTTCGTTCTCATGAGGTACGTAATCAGTCAGAGCAGAAAGCTTTGTTACTGAGGAGGTGCTCTTGAGCTGCAGTTTGAAGTTTGCTCATTTAGATGAAGAAGCGGGATTGAGGGGGATGGATACCCAACTGTAAGTAAAGCCAAATCTCAAAGTGTCCCTGGGGGGGGGGGGAAAAGATTTTCATATATGTTTATGATTAAGTGCAGGTTGAGATGCTTGATCGATCAACATTGTTTTGTTTTTACAACAACATTAAGAGAATTATTGGCGTTTTTTAGGTTGCTGAAACCAATGTGAACTCTTCCTGGTGTCTGCTTGAACCTGGTTGTTCAGTTCATAGATGCTAACACACGCGTTTGTGTTTAGGGAGAGACGGCCTACATTCGTGTGAAGATGGATGGCAATCGCAGCCCCAGCTACGGCCCCTCTCGCTCTCGTAGCCGCAGCAGAAGCCGCAGCAAGAGCCGATCCCGCAGCTACTCCCCGCGCCGCAGCCGGGGATCCCCCCAGTACTCGCCCCGGCGTTCTCGTTCACGCTCCCGTTCCCGCACTTAAATCTGCCTAAACTGAAGCAGCGGTGTACGTCAGAGCCAGAGAGGAGGCGGTCACGTTTAAAATCCAGTGGTTACTCCCAGGATAATCTCTCACTTGTGTACAATGTTGTTTTGTGTGTTTCACCCACCCCTCCTTCTCCATTTTGTTTTTCCCTACTTTTTTTGCATACCTGATTCCCCCCCCGCCCCCCGCTTGGCTTCCTCTGTCTTTTTCCCCTTCTGTTTCTGCTATCCATCTTTTTCTCGTCCTAGCATTATTTTTCTTCTTTCTCTTCTCGTTGAATGCTTTTGTTTTTTTTCTTTTTGCCATCGTCTTTGACTTCTCCCTAGCATATACAACTGTCCTTTGACCTTCTTGTGTGTTTCTCTGTAGAATTCAGAGGAACAGGATAGGATGGGAAGAGAGGAAACAGTTCATTTTAGGATAAACAGGAGGAGGAGGAGTCAAATATGGCACCAATGGTATGATGGCTGTGCCTTGTCGACTGTGAAATCTACACTTAAGGCTTTTGTGAATCTCTTTTCCTTTGAAATACTCAGTTTACACTTGAATACTGCTGTTGAATGTTACAGTAAAGTGTGCTGTAAACTGTTTTTGGGGACCCTAAAACTTATTTGTTTTTTGTTTTTTGTTTGCTTCTCATCTTTTTGTAGTCAAAGTATTTTTTGGATTTGATTGGTAGTTGAATTATTAATATTTTTAAATGTTTTCCAAAGGTGTGATTCTAACTCACCTCCTTCTCTTTGGTTCTGCTGGTTATTCTAAAGGTTTGGACTGGGCTCATTGGCTCACCTTTCCGGATCCGGATCAGGATTCAGGATCAGTTTAGGATTAGGCTTCAGGATGGATACATGGAGCACGACCCCGGCCCTGTCCACCTTACCCCGGCTAACCGGAAACCTCTATGTAAACGAGATAAATCAAACTGATTTGGCTTTCGGAATTATCCAAATTATTCCTTCATTTTTTTGGTCTGGGACCTCAGAGACGCAGTTACTGGCGGCACAGAGGGGAAACCATTTCTCAATTTTTTATTTTTTATTTTTTTAATTATAAAAAGAAGAGCAAAGCTTGGATAGGATCCAGTAGGAGGGCATGGAGGTGCAGGATGGATCCCACACGTAAGGAGAGTGGTAAATTGTGGGGAACATTTGTCAGGGTGCGAGGGAGGTGTGGTTGGTAAAAGGAAAGGATTCTCAAAATGGTATGACTTTTCTTAGTTCAGTCATTTTCAAAGATGGATGATTTGTGATTTTCAGTATTTCACTGCTTATTTCTCTTTTAATAAAACATTCAGTAACAATAAGTGAGTTCTGTTTTTGTTGTATTTTTTAAATTTTCTGTCATATACAGGTTTGGCACAATGTTGCACAATCACTTGCACAAAGTATTTCTGAGTAAGCTGAGGTAATAGGAGCAGGTTTCCCCTTCGTTTAGATCGTTTCTTCCTATTTTTGTAAAAGTAGAATTATTCTAGTCCTAAATTCCCAGATTTTTTCAAAGCATTTTATTAAATGGATCTACTTAATATCAAGTCAGAGAATCTAATTTATTCCACTACCATTCAATCATATTCAATTCAATCCCAAAGTCGTATTCTTTGTGAACAAAGCAGAGTATTCACTGAGCACAATTAAATTGTTTCTGAGGATTTGTTAAGTTTGAACAAGTTTTCAGTCAGCTTTCATAGAAAGTAAAACAGGTTTTTGCTCTTGTAGGAGAATATATGTGCTCAATTATTGGATAACTTAATGGGGGGGGAAACAATCTCACTTTCAGCTTTTAAAAAAATAAAAGTAATTTAGAAAAGGGGGAGGTGTATCAGTTGCCCATATGATTATTTTCTTGTATAATAATCACAAGCCTGCCATTCAAGGTCTCAGTCTCTCGAATCGGCTTATGATCAGTATTTTTGTGCAGTAACAACCACTGGTCTCCTTAAGCTGGTAAACCTAAGGGCAGAGTAACACTGTAAGCCTTTTTTTCTCAGAAAAAGACCTCTTTTGTCAGTAATTAAATGATTTAACCTTCACAAAATAAAAGTGCATGTGCGTTTTCCTTCATGATAAATATCCTGTTTAAGATGGGCACACGCATTAGGTTTTAGTTTATTATGTGATGGAGCAAAAATCAAAAGTTTTCTTGAAAGATTCAGACTTCTCTTTAGCACTGCTTAGAGAAAGTTGGTTATGGAGTTGATGTAGAGTCCATCTACAACCAGAAAAGATCCAACTTATCTTGAGTACTGTAGGTTCCTCTTGTATTCATTTCAAATCTTAGGGAGCTCATTTGTGACTCCTTCTCTGAAAGATTTTACAACATTTTATAGTCCTATTTTTATTTTTTGCAAGAATTAGAAGCTCTCTAGTGATTACACGCCCTGCTGAAAAAGATATTTTTGAATGTTATTTATGAGAGAAACACTTTTTTTGAAGTCATAAACCTAGGATTATTATAGTCCTATATGTTATTAAAGTATTGTCAGACAAATACCATTATTTTTGGTAATCCTATTTATTTCATGTAAGAAAAAATGGTTTTATTTACTTATATAAAGCAGTGTTCACTTCTTGATGACAGAAATAATAATTTATGAAATTGTTCCAGACAAAATCTTGCCACACAAAATATGGCGAACAGGCTGACGTACTGTTTCTAAGTACGTCAAAATGACATCTGCGGTGAGGCAGGAAGGTGAGAGCGGTGCAATCTGGGTGGAAATAAAATGCAGGCCCTTCTCCGCGAGTAGAAAATGAGCGTCAGCTGGGCGAAGGCTTGCCCTGAGCCAATCAGCGGGGGGAGGAGATGCAGAGGGCGGAGCGGGAGAACCACGCGTCCTTCAATAAATGAAAGAAAAGCTGTGCAGTCCCCCGAAGCGTGCATCTCTGAACACTGAAACTACACGCAGGAACGGTAAGAGTTATTTAAATATTACACAGCGTGCTTTGCTATGGCTGAGTGTGCAAAAGCTGATGCGCAGGAGAAACCCGAGTGCTTTGCATCTTTCCTGTGCCGTTTGAGCAATAAAAGCGCATCAGCCACTGTGGAAACCTGACTACAAAGGCTAATGGTGGCTGAAGCAAAACATGCCCTCGCACAGAAAGCACCAAGTTGGTATAGATGTGTGCACTCCCAAAATGAGCTATCTTTGTAGCAGCACTGCGTGAAACGCAAAATGCCGGGCTCACGTGGTTTGCAAACTGAAGCAAAAACATCGATTAAAAGAAGTGCCGACAGTGGATTCTATGCACCAAACAGCGTCTTGTCTGCGTCCTTTTATAGACAATGTATCAAACTTTTGTGTCTTGCAGGGCATCATGTCTGACAAGAAGGCGGTGATCAAGAATGCAGACATGTCTGATGAAATGCAGCAGGATGCTGTAGACTGTGCCATGCAGGCAATGGAGAAGTACAACATAGAGAAGGATATCGCTGCCTATGTTAAAAAGGTATGGTGCTCTCTTTTTAAGTTGGAGAAATGTGACCTTTTGAAGAACTTTTACATCAGCATTGACCTTCATCTTTCTCATCTTTCCCGCAGGAGTTTGACAAGAAATACAATCCGACATGGCACTGCATCGTTGGCAGGAACTTTGGCAGCTATGTGACACACGAAACTAAACATTTCATTTACTTCTACTTGGGTCAGGTGGCCATCCTGCTGTTTAAGTCCGGCTAAGGCATGCACCCTTGTCACAATGTGCATGCTGCCACCTTTCTGCAGACATGCCTACCTCCTGGTCCGCTGCTTTCATCAATTACGTTTTTTGCCAACTGCAACACAAACCATCGATCATGTCTGCACAGATGATTCATAGGAAGTCCAAGAATTAGGATCAGTCTGATCAGGCCCTCTGTCAGTGTTTGTAAATCTGTCTTTGTTATATCTGTGTTTTTGCTTTTGTGCAAGTTGGTTATGGAGTTGGATGTAGAGTCCATTATTTCAAACGAGTTTGTTGTAAAATAACTTATTTTTAGTGCATTAAAATGAGCAACAGAGTTTTTGTTCAAATGCCTTTAATTTCCAGGACTGTTGCTTGAACCTAATAAAAGCTGTGATATGTGGAGGTTTGTATGTGCTTTAACATTCCTGGTTATGCCTGTGAAAACTTGCAGCGATCCTGTTCTGTATGTCTGTAAACTCATTTGGTTGCCTGGTATTGTGACAGTATTTGTCGACAAATCAAATGTTGAGCACAAACCAATTTTGACAATTAAATAGTTCAAATAATGTCTGTGGATGCACTTTAATTTGGTTGTATTGCATGGCGTTATGCCTCACATCTGACATGGCCTTAACATCACCCTGAGTGGTATTAAGGCTATGACAAGGTGTGGGAATTTTATGTAAAAGAATTTGAACCTTAAACTTGCAGTTGGAACTAAAATACAGTACATTAGAGGTGGTGTTGCTTTCATTGTACCAGTTTACTATCAAAGTAAGGAAATGATGGAATTTCAGTATACATAATGAAAATGCTCACATTAGCTGTCCAGTGAGTTGATGAAACAAGATGATTTAAGATCAAAAATTTGTTCTGATTCCAGTTCATTAATACACTTGCACAGCCACTCGGAAAGCAGACTAGATATCTTAATAGAAATCTAGTAAATTCTACATGATGGGCCTAATAAATTTGAGGGGTTTTTTGTGTGTGAAAGGACACCATTGAAAACACTAATGGATTTTACTAGCTTTAGTAAAAAAAAAAACAGAAAATGAAGCAAAAATGGGAGGTCATTGGCTCTATAAAACTCAAAAGAGAACTGGATAAATGAGAAGCAGAGGGATCATCTCAGGTTTCAGCATTCTAGACTAAAAAGCACTTTTAATTTTAGGGAAACAGTGCAAGTGTGAATACTCTGTGGCGTTGAGACTCTAGATCATGTTACGTTGTTCTGTTTATAAAGAAAGACAACAGTTGATCCAAAACTTAAAAACTAGACTTAGTTCATTTATTCATTTAGCAATAACTCAAAGTTATCAGAGAATATTTAGTCATCTGAAATGAATAATATAAATTGGGTGACATTCTGGTCTACACTCCATGACCAGTTGGTGGCGGTTATTTACCAACCGCCACAACAACAAGACGAAGAAGAAGAAGAAGAAGAAGGACGAAGAAAAGTGCTTCCGGGTGATAAACATGTCGGCTCCTGTCGGGGTGTCGGCACCGTTGTTCGGCCGTCCTGCCGTCCCTGCCTTCCCGTCCATGGCTCTGTCGGCCGAAGCCGCTCCGTTCAGTCCCGGAGAGTCGGACTGCTCGCCGCCAGACTCTCTGTCGGACGCGGAGAAGCAGTTTTCCCGCTGCGCCGCAAGGCTTCGAGCCCTGAGACCAGACTGCAGCCAGCTGAGAGAGGAGCTCAATCAGCTGTTTGACCAGCTGCTTTCAGAGAACTACAACAGGAGCTGCGAGCTTCCCATCACCATCCGACCAGAGGTAACACAATCTACCAACCAGCAGCCGCTCCTCTTCGGTCATTTGTAAGGGTTTCTTGGTTGTTATAAAGCGTCTTGCTTCCCTTTTCCAGGATGTGTGTGTTTTGCTAAAGCACACCAGTGGCCTCGTACCTTTGAATCAAGAACATTTAGTTGTTAAATTCTGTCAACTTGTTCATCACCTCCTCAATCAGCTGAAGGTAAGAACGAGCATAATGCAAAAATCTACTTTTCCATCTAGGACTTTGTAAACGTGTTGTCCCACTATTTTTATTTTTATTTTTTACTTCAAAATCAATTTAAATGGATATATTTGAATTTATGGCTGTAGCCTCAGGCACCTGTTTACTCTTGTCTTATGTTGTTCATTAGTCTTTTTTGTTGTTCCTTGGATGGGCTGAATTGGAACAAATTTCGTCAAGCTTCTGTACAATGACAATAAAGGATGATTCTGATATTCATACCCCTTTAACATTTTGAATATCTGGAGGTTGAAGTTCGATTTTCTGCCGTGTGCTGGAATATATTAACTTGTTTTTATTCTGCTTGGATTTCCTCCAGGTTATAATGGATGAACAGACACTGGATGTGCTGGTAAACTATACTGCCAATGCCCTGAAACAGTGCAGTACATGGACACACTCAGATGTTCTCTTGGCACTTTCCACAGTGGTGTATGGTAATGGATCTCTGTGCCACCAGGTAGATTATCATTGTTCACTGCTTTTTAACCTGCATTTGTTATTTCCATGGCTTTAATTAAAGATTTGAATCTAACAGTGAGCCGAGGAGTTTCTAAATTCTTATCCTTTCAATAATGTCCCTAACCTTTGTATATTCTTTAATAAACTCCAAAAATATCCCTTAAACAAGTTGACATTTAAACTCAGTCTTCAGTTTTCATATCTTTGAAGAGTGAAAAATAAGTCAAATTTGTCAATAATTGTTCTACCAGAACCAGTCACAGAAATGTTTTCCTGTTTCAGTCATGTCTTTTCCTATTTGCGTTGAGATTTTGCTCGTTCACAGCTTGTCAGTGACCTGCTGCGGGAAGATGGAGTCATTCTGCAGTATAGTTCTCCTTCCCAGCCAAATATCGAGTTGAGGCACGTTGCGCTCACCTGCATGGCCAACATCTGCCTCAGGTAGACTTCAGGATGTCCACATTTCATCACATTATAGACATTACCTTCTATTTATCTCATTTTAGATTTTATGTGGTAGATCAACAGAGAATGGCGCTTAATTGTTTCCTAAATGTCTTTATACGTACATATTTGAAATGTTACTTTAGGCTTCTTTTGTGTCATTTTGCCGGATGGCTGCGTGTTTTCCTCTGCAGGATTCCCGGTCAGCCACTTTTGGACGATCAGTACAGAAGTGTTTGTTTCAGACTTTTTCTGAAGACACTGCAGTCACTCAAACCTCCCAACACCGATGATCTCTTCTACTGCATGGTACCTACATCTGGCCTGCTACAATAAGGAAATAGTTGAAAAATGCATGTTTGGTGATAGCTAACACTCTTTTTTTTTGCTGTGTTTTGTTTCTTGCAGGTCATCCAGGCTGCTCTGAAGGGACTTCAGTTCTGTCTGTCAGGTGGGAAGTGGAAATTTGGAGGAGGAGAGGAGCTTGGATCTGTACTGGCTGCACTGAAGGTGGAAAAACGAACCATATTTCCTTCTGCATAAATCTGTCTGGTGAAGTCTATTCATTTGAGACCTACTGATTCTTTCCATAGAGGCTCATGTTCCAGGGAGCCCCTGGTTTGAGTGTCGACTGGCCAGAGGTAATTTACCCAGCGCCTCTTTCGCAGTATGAAAGTCTCTCTCCACCAAGGCCTACTGAACCACCAAAACCTTTAGAATCACCAAAGGAGGCTGATAAGACTGGAAAAGCTTCAGGAGTAAGAGGAGCCTTAGTGCTTACTGACTTTAGTACTTACAAAGGATTTTTCTGCATTTATTGCAAGGTGTTCACTTTTGTCTCGTTTAAGAAAAAAAAGAGGAAATCGAAAGGAAAAGGAAAGAAAACAAAACATGAAGAAAGCAAAGTGGATGACAGAGAGGAGGAAGATAAAGAAGCGGCGCCTGAAGTCTGCGGAGGCGGAGGGGACGTCAGCAGAAATGATGTGGAGAGCCTAGCCAAAGCGCCCACCTCATTTCTCTACCCGTTCTGGAAGCTGAACAGTTCTGAATCCGAGTTTTCAGACATCGAGGGGAACGCACAAAGCAAATTAAGGTACACAGAGAGCTTTTTACATATTTGATCTTTTGATCACAGGACTCCTCCACTGTCTGGAAAGGAATGCATTTTTTCCAGAAATATGGTATTTCTTGTCCTCTATCCATTCATCCCTTTTTTTGTTTTGTTTTCTGCCATGAATTCAGTCGACTTTTGTTTTTATATTATAAAAATGATCAGGAGAGGACAGAGAACAATGTGTTGGTTGTTTTAATGCCGTTTTTTTTTTTTATTCCCATCAACAAACTTTTCCATTTTGCTGTTTTAGAGTTTACCAGTGCCGTGTTCGTCAGTTAGCGCTGCACTGCATGCTAGCAGTAGTGAAAGCTGTCGAGAAGAGAACTCTGTATGGTTACTGGTCCTCCTTCATCCCTGACTCTCCTGCTGGTGGACCCCCATCTCTAACTCTCCTTACAATTATACTAAAGGACCCCTCACCAAAGGTACAGCCAGTCACAAACATTTGCTTTGGTTTTCATCAGGATGTGTGAAACATTACACTTCGTGTTTAATTCATGTATTCTTTCTTTTTCTAGGTGCGACTGTGTGCGCTTCAGGTGCTGTCGGCCATCTTGGATGGCTCTCGGCAGTTTCTGGCAGCGGCTGAAGACACGGCATCACCTCGAACGTCTTACACCCCGTTCTCCTTCATGCTAGCTGCTGCTATCAGAGAGCTGCACCGCGGCCTCAGCCTGGCTCTCCTGGCTGAAACGTCCTCTCAAACACTAACACAGGTCACAAAGGTGGGCAAGCTGATTTATCATTTAATGTTTAGGCAGCTCTTACAAGCAGGTATTGGTGAATGAGTTTGTCCTAATAAGAAAAAGATTTTTAATATCCAGAGTGCTATTCACACTGTTCACAATCAATGCATTAAGTCTGTTTTGAGTTTTCTCTAGATAAATGACTTGACTTTACAATTTAATGTATTTGTAGAATTACACTTTGTCCACAATTGCATTCTGCTTGAAATAAATATTTATGGGCGCGTCACATTGTATTGACTAACATCAAAGAGATTGGGTTTACCACCTGGAAGACAGGTGGACTGGAAGACGATGGCCGTCTGCAGCATTGTTCTGTTGGCTGTGGGGGTGAAGCAGTGAAGACAACAAAACTCTTAAATACTTCATTTATGATGAAAATGACCATAACTCACCCTTTTGAATAATAAAATTGACCAAAATAATGTTAGTTCGTGCTGAAGGAAAACGTATGTGACTGAGACAGTGCTGCAGTCACGGAGTATCTCCTCTTCTGTCTGTTAGTGCCTGGCGTTCCTGGTGACCAACGCTCCCTATCATCGCCTCAGACCTGGCCTGCTGAGCCAGCTCTGGAAACAGATTCGTCCTTATGTGCGCCACAGAGGTTTGCACCTCATCTCAATGACCTGTCTAGCTTTTTAAAGCTTCTCTCTGACTCTATGAATGCTCCGTCTACAGATGTGACTGTACGCGGGTCTGTGCTGAGACTCTACGGGGCGATGGTAACGGCTCAGGCCCCACTCCCTGAGGTGCAGCTTCTCCTCCAGCAGCCAGAAAACCTCGGCGGCGGCAGCATCTCCGGCTCGGTAACACCGCAGGACTCTGCTCTCAGCTGGAGACACAGGAACGGAGCGGCCTCGCCTGCTCGGACACCAGCAGCTTTCTCCCAACAAAACTCAAGCACACATTCCCCCCAGCTTCCTCACACACCGAGAGAGGAGGAGAAGTCGTCACCGTGGCTGTTGAAGCTGTGCGTTTCTCTGGTGACTCAGCCCAGAGAGGAGCAGTCAGACCATGAGGGAGCTGGAGGAGGCGCTGCTTTAGAGCCCTCTCCTGTTCGACTAGAAGCTCTGCAGGTAAAAGTTATGGAAACAACTTGTAAACGCTCTAAAGAAGCATTTCTCAAGACATGCTTTGTTTTTGTTTTTTTCTTTCAGGTTTTGTCCCATCTGGTACGCGGCTATTTCTCTCTTGCTCAATCAAGCCTGTATGAGATCGGGCAGGTGAGCGTTCGGTGCCTCGAGGAGACAGACCCCTCCATACAGCTACACAGTGCAAAGGTAAAGCTGTCTACCTCAGCTGCAAGCATTACACATGGTCATCAAACTACAGTAAGCAAACGACCTCTGTGGTTTTGTTGTATTTTTTTAGCTACTAGAAGAGTTTGGTGCCGGAATAATCCAACAGTACAGAGCTGAGAACAGTGTTCCTGAAAGCTCTAAGGTTCCTGTGAACCAGGTAAGAACCTTTGCTACGGTCTTGGGCTGCAACTATTATATTATTAATCGATTATTAACATATTTTTCATCAAGTCACTCGAGCCTTTTTTATGTAATACTAGAGATGCATTAAAATGCAAATAAACAATTCAGATCCTTTTTTAAATTATAAAATTTAAAAAATGCAATAACACGGCATTCCTTTAGTGAATTTGAACTGGGTGAACTAAAACTATGCCACTTGAGGAGTTTTGAGTAAAACATATTTACAAACAAGGTTGTTTTTTATCTTAAATGCAAAATGTGCATATTTTGTACAATTTTGGCTTAATTACTGCTCTGAATTCAATGTTTTTCAGTCTTGTTTGAGTCTGTATGCTCCAGTTGATTATTAATCGCTTACTAAATTAGTATTCCCTAGTTAAGACAGATTTAAGAGTTTGTTGTAAAAGCTGAAGGCTCAGCTTTTCAGAAGATTAAACATTATGTCATGATGGGTTACAGGACGCTTCCAAAATCACACAAATTTAAAATGGATAAAACTAAATAGATAGATAGATAGATAGATAGATAGATAGCATTTATTGTCATTGAACAGGATTCAACGAAATTTCTATTGCAATGACATCCAAGTTGCTTGTAATGGACCTTATGTCCAACATTCAGCTTGGATTGTGCTCATGTCATGTTAGCCACCTGTGGAACGTGTCCTAATGCAACGTTTCCTGCTTGTAGGTGGTGGAGTTTTGGTTAAAAGTGTTGAGTGGGCCACTAAATGCAGCACTACAAAACGAACAACATCCCACGCTACAGGCAAGCGCCTGCGACACGCTCGCCTCCATCCTGCCACAGGCCTTCGCTCAGCTGCCTGTGAGTTTCTCCTTTGATCACCTTCTAATTTTCTGAAGAGAAAATTGAAATTCCTCCAGCTGTATTTGCAATCTTGTTTTTCAGGATAAAACCCAGCTGATGTGCATCACCGTGCTGCTGGGCCTGACCTACACCGAGAACTATCTGGTGAAGACTGCAGCCGTCAGGGCTTTGGGAGTTTACATACTGTTCCCTTGTTTGAGAGAGGCAAGTAATCAGTAAAGACCAGCATCTGCGCTGTTAGGAAAAACAGTCATCTGAATGTTTTCAGATGTTCTCTTATTATATTCTTCCCTCAGGATGTGATGTTTGTGGCTGATACTGCGAACATTATCCTCGCCGCCCTTGATGACCGATCTACAAACGTCCGTGCAAAAGCTGCGTGGTCTTTGGGAAACCTCACAGACACACTTATCATTAATATGTAAGACTGCTTGGGTTCATAAAGCAGACAGAATAGGGTGAAAAGTCTGGAACTTCCTCTTAAATCAGCAGCAGCATACTTAAAGGTGGACATTACTGGATATTTCAACTGAACACTCAATAAAACAGATTTTGGAATTGATTGGTTTGGAACCTCAACTTTATAAACATTTTATTTATGATTAAAATCCTGATCAGCGCCAGAATATCAACCAAATTAAACAAACTCTGTACTCTATCCCTGGTAGAGTGGTCAAACAACCAGCCAAAAGGGTACAAGAAATTTGTTGAGGGCCACAGAAAATGTGAAGTTGAGACACAAGTTGCAAAGAGGCATTTAAACTAATAATATGTAATCTGCATGAATAACTTTGACCCAATACAGAAAATTACCAAAAAATCAAACTTCTGCAACAAGAACAAACAAATTCTTGTTGTTTGTTGCATCAAAATTCCATCCAGACTAAAAAACACTTTAAATTCATCATTTGAAAACTGAGAATTAATTACCTTCACGGCAATAATGACTGTAAACTTCTGGACCTGATCTGTATCTTTCTCTATCTTCAGGCAGAATGTAGGTGTGGATTTCCAGGAAGAATTGTCCGACATGCTTCTGCTGAAGATGCTGCAGGCAGCAACTCGAGCATCTGCAGACAGAGACAAGGTGAAAAGAAAAAAGAAACGCATTCACTCAGATTTACAGCAGTAACCCCAGATCTCCTGAGGGCAACGTGTTCAAACTAATATGCTACCTTGTTTTCTTCTCCTCTAACCTTCCAGGTGAAGTGCAATGCAGTGCGAGCTCTTGGAAATCTGCTTCATTTCCTGCGTCACAGTCAGATGACTCAGCCTGTTTTCCAACGCCCTCTGGAAGACGCGGTTCGTGCTCTGGTCAAAACCGTCCAGTCGGAAGCAGCTATGAAAGTCAGGTGGAATGCCTGCTATGCACTGGGAAATGCCTTCAGAAATTCCTCCCTGCCACTTGGTAACTATTTTTTTTTTTTATTTCTCTTAAGAGTCTAGAGATTCAAGTGAATATTATGCAAAATTCACTTTCTGCCTGTTTTTATACTTTCAGTTGGGCCTCGACTGCTTCTAAAAACTGTCCAGGCATTTTAAAAAGAAAACCACAAATGTTTTTTGGGAATAGGTTCATGTTTTTTGGTCTCTGGAAAACAAATAATTTCAAAAACCTTCTTTGTAGAGTCACAACAAGGGGCACAGCGCCGTTATCTAGCAACCCCTGCAATCCCAGTCTGTCACCTAGCAACCCAAGCAGAGCTCCAGCACGTTTGGTTGTTGACTTACTAATCAGAAACCACTTGCTACATTCCTGTTGGTTGTGCAGGAGGCTCCATTTCTGCTTTTCGAAGTTAATGTTGTATAATTACGCATCTGTTTTCATCAATTTTCATCTGCTGAAACTTGATGAAATGTTGTGTTGGGGGGGCGTGTCTAGCAGAAGCTGACTTGGATTTAAAGTGACAAGACGTCCTTAGAAAACAGCTCATTCTGAAAGGAGGTCAAAATATTCAGAATTGATCAGACAAAAATCTCATTATCTAAGAATGATTTTGTGCAAAAAATGTAATAAACATGTTTTGTATAGCCCATAGACTTTTCCTAACCTAATTGAAGGGAGCATTATAAGTCCCCTTTTAGGAGTAGCTAATGATTTAGATCCAAGTCTAAATTTACTTAACTAACTTTCCGTCTTGTAGTTGTTGGATTTTCCTGATGTCAAACATTACAGCTGGCCTTTGTTTCTTTCTTTATGACAGAAACGGCTCCATGGTCTCAGGATGCCTTCTCCGCCCTCTGCCATGTGGTCACCTCGTGCAAAAACTTCAAAGTCCGCATCAAGTCGGCTGCCGCCCTCACGGTGCCAGCCCAGCGCAGCTGCTACGGCGACACAAAGCGCTTCAGTTGCGTGTGGCGCTCTCTGGCCGCAGCCCTGGAAAACAGCGAAGACGCGGTCGACTTTCTGGAATACCGCTACAGCGCCAGCCTGCGACACACGCTCTCCGAGGCTCTGCTGCACCTGCTCAGCCTCGGCACGCTGCAGGACATGCCTGTACTCAGCGCGTCGTTGGCCGGGGAGGAGGGCAGGGGCATCAGAGAGCATTTAATCAAGTATCTTAAAGCGGAGGAAGGAGAAGGAAAAACAGGAGGAGAAGATGAAGCAGGAGAAGAGAGGAACTCTGGGGAGGAGAGTGGACAACTGCAGCAAAGACTGGGTCGACTCCAGGAGACGCTTGTCAGACTTAAGAGCCTGAAGGTTGAAGAGGAGGGAGGGGAGCAGGAGAAGGATGTGGTGGTTCATTTCCTCGAGGATCTGTTGAAGATATGTGAGGAGTTTTAGAAATGTACTTTAACCTGAGTTTATCTTAAATCAGGCTGGAGCAAAAAGAAAACGAAAGAGCAGATCAGTCTTGATATATTTGAACAATATGTTTTCAGAAGAATTAAAATCTGCTTTGAAGATGAATTTGTCCTTCAGATTTCAAGCGTTCACAGGAGACATGTGTGTATGTGTATATATATATATATATATATATAAGTGCAAATTTACACAAATTATTAAAACAGTTTACCCCTGAGAAAACTGAGCTGAAATAAAAAGTTGAGGGAGGAGAAGATCCCCAAACCTGACCCCCAACTCAGATAGGGTCTCTGGCAGGTGAAAAAAGCCTCACTGGAATCATCATCCCTTTTATTTCTATACTGCTACATTGTTTTCTGTTGTATTTAGTTGATAAAAAAAAAAACACTTATACTTGCCTAAAATCTTTGATCTGTATTTTATCATAGTCAAAATCAACTAACTGAAGTCAAGTCACCAAATTATTCAATGACACTTTTTGGAAGCATTAGTATTGGAATCTGCAATACTAGCCTTGTATTTACTTGATTTTGGATCAATACCAGAGTTCCTAGTATTGCACACACCTACATGAACACCGTCGTTAGCTAGATATGGCTGAGTGTACAGATATATTTTACATCTCTTGTATTATTGTATGATTTCTGCTGCCTGAAAATAGATTGATACCTTTGTTGTTTTTCTGATTCTTCCAAATTTTTCTTCCGTCACAAAACTACAGTGCCTTTCAAAAGTATTCAAACCCCTTGAACTTTTTGACATAGCCACTTGTGTATGTGTATTTTAAAATATATTGTGAGGTGGAAGGTGAAGGGTAGTTTGTTTTCAATTTTATTTTTTACCAATAAAATTTTAAAAGCTGTGGTGTGTGTATTATGGCACCCGTTATCCAATGTGATTAAGATCCAAGCTAAGTTTTGTGTTTTGATATGGTGCCTTTAATGGTGAAAAGTACAATGTACACCACTAAATGTCTTCTGGATTGTTGGGGTAAGTTGCTCTTAGAGGATAGTTTGATCATGGCAGGATTTTTTTCAGGGAAAATAGTCTTCTCAATTGTACAAAGAGCTAACACAGTTCTATCAAATTCTGATATTTTCTGCAGAATGTCAAATTTTTCAACACATTTTGCCATCAGGATGCCACCAAAAGTCTGTATTTGCCCCACAATGTGGTAACACACAAACTAAAAGTTTTTGATGCCGATTCAATTACATGTACTTGTGTTTTATAGCTTGGCATTTTTTAACTGTATTTTTTGTGTGTGTTGTATTTGTTGCTGCCTCTCAGGCCAGGATTCCCTGGAAAAAGAGATTTTTAATCCCAATGGGTTTTTATCCTGGTTTTTATAAAGGTTAAATAAAAAAATAATAAACATGTGTATTAATTGTTGCGTTTCATCTGATCAGTCTTCGCAGAAATCAATAATTAATTCAAAGTGCCACCATGAAAGAACCACAGCACAAATGTTTGACGGAAAACTTCTAAACCACGTGTGTAGTACCAGCAGTGGCCACCAGGGGGAAGAAGAGGCTGGAATGCGTATGAACCGGATGTTGATTGTCTTCGTGGATTTTTCGCAGACCACGCTGCTGCCACAGCAATGGACACATTCGAGCTGTTTAGGAAACTCGGAGCCGGGGCTAAATTTGACTTAAAGAGATTTGGCCAAGATGCTGCTCGGTTTAAGGTACTCTTGATAACAATTCTCGGCGGAAGTAGCAACTAACACTAATAGTTGCTGCTATTGGCTAGCAGTGATAGCTGTTGCTTCTCTGGTTTCTCTTCCCTTTTGATGATTAGCTGTGGTGTTGTTATACAAGCCACCATGGTAACGGCAGAACCTGCATATGTTCTGACCCATTGTGTAGGTGGCCAGGTCTCAGGGCGGAGAAACGTCGCTGGATTCCCTGTCTGCGATCAACTACTTCGGCACAGGAGCAGCTAATGGAGCCCAGAGCTGGACCCAGAGAGCGACCCAGGATGAGGAGGGCATCGAAAGTGGAGATTCTGAAGTAGGAGGCAAAAGAAAACGCAAAGAGCGACCGGGAGAAGTGAGACACAAAAGCAAGAAGACGGAAAGCAGCCGGATGGTGGAGGACGGTAAAGGACGCAGAATCCATGCTTGTTTCTCAGGATTTTTTTTTTCTTACTGTTTTAAATTTTAGGAGTGGCAATATTCGGTAAACAAGAAATAGTTTTTAATTGTGAATTAAGGCATTTATACAAACAGCTACAGAAGTACGTTTTTTGTTGTTTTTTTTTTTTTACCAGCTTTGTACTTCTAGAGATTAAAAGTTTTGTCCATTCTTCTTTGTAAAAGAGCTCAACGTCAATCATATTGGACGGAGAGCTTCTGTGGAGGACAGATACAGTTCTGTCTGTATCAAAAGTGTCCATCACTTTGACCGAGAGATCGGATTTTAAATGACAAATGTGAAGTGATGCTTGTAGCAGTTTGCGTTACTGTAGGTACAAATTGTATTGTACCTATATTTTTCAGAGTATAAGCTCTCTTCTTTGTTTTTAGCTCCAGCTAGTGGTGAACCACTGACTGAGACCCAGAGAGGCGGCATCACCTGGACCTCCTCCTTGGACAGAAAGATCCAAAACGTACAGAAGGACGGGACGGAGAAATTCTCGCTCAAGAGGCTGAAGCATCTTCATCAGGAAAAGGTCTCCTCTCACTGAAACCCCCAGAAAGAGATTTTTGTCTGCTTTTGTATAAATTGGATGCCCAGGAAAAGAACTCTACACTCCTTAAGGTTTTTTTTCTTTTTCTTTCTGGATTTGGCTTTAAGGTGAATCGCATTCGCGCGCAGCACCGTATAAACGTCCATGGCTGCGATGTGCCCGACCCGGTTTGCTCGTTTGAGGAGCTTCAGTCCGAGTATCATCTCAACCCGCGCGTTCTTCAGAACCTCAAGGATGCAGGACTGAACACGCCAACGCCGATACAGATGCAGGCCATACCGCTCATGATGCATGTGAGTTAAAATACTTTGCGATTGGCCAATCAGAGCACGGATCTCAGTTGTTGTTTTATTTTTATTTGAGATTATTTCCGCCAGTCTGGTTTCTCTTTTAGGCTCGGGAGCTGTTGGCTTGCGCTCCGACCGGATCTGGAAAGACTTTGGCCTTCTCTCTTCCGCTGCTCGCCCACCTGCAGCAGCCTGCAAACCTGGGCTTCAGGGCTCTGGTCATCTCTCCGACCAGAGAACTGGCCAGCCAGGTACACACACAGATTGTTTCTACCCCAGTCAGGATAACAAAATTTACTGGATGATAAATTGTCTCTGAAATTATTGCGGTAAACAATAATATTGTTGTTTTGAGACCATTTTCAAGCATTATATTGATAATGGCACAATAATGCAAGTTCACTGTCTCAAAGACTAAGACACTTTAATTTTGTACAGAACACTCCACACTGAAACTGGAAGATAGTTTATAAATCCAAAATAACACAGAAACAAAAGCAATAAAAGGAAATAAAAACTACACACAACTGAAACCATGTGCAAAATGGATTATGAGCTCTGTAAATTAAATTAATGGAAAAAATCAAAATGGAAATGATTGAACTCATTTTAATTCATCATGCGATTAATGAATCAATTGCTTATCCCAACAGGCTTGTTTCAGACCTTATTTTTGTGTAATTCACCTCTTACTAGTGTCGACTGTGGATTTATCAAATACCTATTATAATATCGATCAAGTATTGGTTGCAGTTAACGCTCACAATGCTTTAGATACTGTACTTCACTTGTTGCAGAGGAAGAATATGCAGAAATTTAAGTGTACTTGTTTAATAGTTTATTTTATCTTGTTGAATGTTAAACAGAAAGTAGATTTATTAAATCTGAAGCAGAGCTTTAACTCCATCTTCCATCTAAGATTTCATTTTTAGGTTAAGATACAGTGGATCTTGTGGATCTTCTTGTGACCGATGGCTTAATGAGTTTCATTTGATCCTTTCTAGACTCTCCTCAAAACTATGGCTTTAACTGAAGGATACGAACACTGAGAAAATTCCTACGGGGGGCTCAAGTAGACTCAATGCTTAAATTGAACCCAAAGTAGCTTTAATAAAGTTTTAGTTTGAGTTTTAGTTTGCACATGTTGCCTGGTTATTGCGTCCTTTACTGTGGTGTTGTTACAAATGTGTGCTCTGTTCGTAGGTACTCTTTCCATGTTAGCACTCAGCTTTGTTGTGTTGTGTTCAGACCTACAGAGAGTTGCTGCGCCTGTCAGACGGAGTCGGCTTTAGAGTTCATATCATCGATAAAGCTTCCCTGGCAGCGAAGAAGTACGGTCCACAGTCAAATAAAAAATATGGTGAGTGGTCGCAAATGTTGACTTTTGGAAATATTGAGATCTTTCATTTTTGTTTCTTATTAAATCCTGTGAATTTTTTAATGTTTTCTTTTTCTTTTGTGCAGACATACTTGTCAGCACTCCCAACAGACTGATCTACCTCCTCAATCAGGATCCTCCAGGAATCAACCTGAGCAGGTATTATTTATCACACTTCTCGTTTTGTTAATTTAACGTCTGTCTTCACTCCGGACACGTCTCTTGTTTCACAGTGTGGAGTGGCTGGTTGTGGACGAGTCCGATAAGCTTTTCGAGGACGGGAAGACGGGCTTCAGGGAGCAGCTGGCGACCATTTTCCTGGCATGTTCTAACGCCAAGGTGCGCAGGGCTTTCTTCAGCGCCACCTGCACGCCGGAGGTGGAAAAGTGGTGCCGCCTGAACCTCGACAACTTGGTTTCTGTCAACATCGGACACAGGTAGCGCTCTGCCAGTAGAACTGAATACCTCTTTGTGTTTTAACATAATAATGCTGTAAAAAATGTTCAGAAATACAGCGGTGGAGACGGTGGAACAGGAGCTGCTGTTTGTCGGGGAGGAGAACGGGAAACTTGTGGCCATGAGGGACATCATCAAAAAAGTAAGGAGTGCTTTATTTGCATTTTTGAACCTTTTTGTTGGTGGAGTGAAGCATGTTTTCCTCTTTGTGCTCCAGGGTTTCCTGCCTCCCATGCTGGTGTTCGTTCAGTCCATAGAGCGAGCGCGGGAGCTTTTCCACGAGTTGGTGTATGAAGGGATCAATGTTGACGTGATCCACGCTGAACGAACACAGCAGCAGGTAGAAAGAAACACACACCACACACACACATTCTTACTGTCTAGCCATCTGTTATTTGATCCTTTCATTCTCAATTAGCTGCCCATCCATTCATCCACGAGCTTATCTATCTTTCCATCCTTCTCCTTAAATATTTGTTTTATTATTTTTATTCTTATTTTTTTATTACTATAAATAGAAATGCTGCTCCTGGAAAGAACTTGGCTTTTATTAAACAGGCTGCTGCAGGACTCCAGCGACATAAAGTAGTGTTACTTTACAGCTAAGCAGCAAACAATAACTGCATTTGATCATATTTTTAAAGATATTATTGTTTGATGCTCTCATGGATCTAAGAGTCAGTGAAAAATAGTAAAAGTAACAATTCAAGTATATTTTTGAGTTTTTCAGGCTGGTAAACATCATCATGAAGAATTTATTAGTGTGATAAATGAAAATACTATAAATACAATTGAAAAAAATAATGGGATAGTTGATGGTACGATAATAGTGCATCGTTTCCGTATATCCATCTGTTTGTCAGTCCATTAGAATCAGCCTTCACCATCATTGTACAGAAAAACAACGTTTCAGCCTGCATATCTGTCCATGCATTTATCCATCTGTCCTTTAATCTGTCCACCACTATCTGTCCATCAAAGTGAGCATTTGTATTTGGACATTGAGTCTGGAAAAGTTTAGAGTCTAACCAAGTAAACAGTGCAGGAAGCCCAGCATGGTTCATGGCGTCCTGACTGGCTGCTGCGTTTCAGAGGGACAACGTGGTGAACAGCTTTCGCTCCGGGAAGATTTGGGTGCTGATCTGCACGGCTCTGCTCGCCAGAGGAATCGACTTCAAAGGAGTGAACCTGGTGCTGAATTACGACTTCCCCACCAGCGCCGTGGAGTACATTCACAGAATCGGTGGGTTCATTGGAGGACTACTGTTTCAGCAATGTTTATTTCTTTGACTTTGAGATTGTCTAAAGTTACCACGTTAGTCGAGTATTTTGTGGCAGTGTAAATTATGTAGAATTTATTAAATGCTTTTTCATTCTTGTGGGTTTGTTTTTTTTCCATGAATCTCTGTCTATCCCTCAGGCCGTACGGGTAGAGCTGGACATCAAGGGAAGGCCATCACCTTCTTTACAGAAAATGACAAACCGTTGTTGCGCAGGTACAAAATAAACCGATTATGTTCGAATAACCAGGAGGGAAAGCTTGAGTCAGATGTCGTGTACATTCTGTAACCTAAGCTGTTATGGAGGATTGGCAAGATAAAGGCTCTTTTCCCTTTTTTCTTTTCTTTTCTAACATCTACCTGTTTTTCTCATCTGAACAGCATTGCTAATGTTATAAAACAAGCTGGGTGCCCTGTGCCGGACTACATGATTGGCTTCAAAAAGATCCACAGGTAAGTGAGATTTGTGATTATAACCAAGCCAAGCTGTATATCAATTACACAAAGTACTGCCTGCAAGGAACCCCTTCCTGTTTTAAGTTTTGATCATCATACTTTGGATATTTTGTTTTTCTTTCAGCAAAGTAAAGCGAAGACTTGAGAAGAAACCTCCCAGTAGGAGCACCATTTGCACAACCCCTCGCTTCCTCATGAAGAAGAAAGTCAAAGCTGAGAAAAAAGAACAAAAGAAAGGGTCAAACAGCAAACAGAAAGGAGAAAACGGGCCTCAGACAGCGCAACAGCAGGGCAAGAAGAAGAAGACAAAAGTTCAAAAAGCAGGACAGAAAAAAGGAAAACCTAAAGCAGCAGCTCAGAAAGGAGGATCAAAATTAGCAGGAGCCAAGTTACAAAAGTAAGCACGGGCTTCACCGGTTGCTTGTTGAAGAGTAGTTCATGAACACCTTAGAGTTTAAATAAATGAATCACTTTCACCAAAAATGCTTATAGGAAAACATTAAATGACTTGTGAATAATATTGAAACTTCAGGACTAACTATAGAAGAGGTACATGTAACAATAATGTTCTTTGTCTTTTTTTAAATCAGGAAAAACGGATGAGAGGACAAGAGGACGGTGGTTCGGTGTTGTAGTGGACTTTATTTTCATAAACATTCTGTTGAATGGTTTCACAGTTATGGATTTTATAATCAGAATAAAGAAAAACCTTTTATACTTTGTCATTTTGCAGCCTTTTGTTTGTTCATCCATTTTGTCATTAAAATCATGTCTTATCAACATTATCAGGAATTGCACTGTTTGGTGTTTGTGTTTACAGATTGTTGCAATAAATTAGAATATCATTGAAAATTTCATTTATGCCAGTAACTGACTTCAAAAAGTGAAATCTATAGATTACAAAGAGTAATATGCTCACAACTTTTCTATGACTTTAGATTATTATGGTTTACAGATAATTAAAACTTTTAATAAAGTTACAAGTGCTGTTGCTGAAAAGCTGATTGTTTAGAGTGGCACATCAATCTATATTCCAGGAAGGTTAAGTGGAAGGAAAAAGTGTTTCAGAAAAATTTGCATAAGCAAAAGAACCATGGGAAGGTTATGAAGCAAAGCCCACAGTGAACCTTTTTTGAGTTTCATGATTTGAATTAAATTTGTGAAATAAATAAAAGACGTCTTATGTTGAACAAGGAGGGCTGAAAGGATGGTGGCAATTAGAGTTGGAAGTAAGGCTGGAATGAGATTTGGAATTAGTGTTGGAAGGAGGATTAGACGGAGGATTGAATGGACAATTGAAAGGAGGGTTCCCTCCAATCCTCCTTCTAACCCATCCTTCCAAATTTAATTTCAACTCTTCCTTTCGGTTTCTGGAGGTCATTCAATCCTTTATTTTGGATTTTGCTTGTTGTTTTGCTCAGTCATTTTATGCCCAGTTCTTAGTATAACAGCACAGTGTGCAGCATATGTGTGTTCTTAAGAAAATGAGTGAGAATAATTTAAATCCAAGGAAGAAGTATTAGGTTTGTATCAATTCAACTAAAGAAATGGGAAAAATGTGACGGGCTGCTTTAACAAAGTGCCTGGCTGACTGTCACAGATTGATCATCTCCATGACAGGCCGCATTGATGCTGTGGTTAGTGTAGAACGAGCCCTGATCATGTGTTCAGAGCTTATACTGAACATACGAACAGGTCGAATTTTTAAAAATTATTTTTTTTATTCGTAGTATGACGTATTCAAAAGTTTGAGAAAGTAAATCTTTGAGTTTCTATTTGCTGTAAGCCATAATAAAGTTTTAGTAATTCAATTTAATTACAGAAATAAATTTACTTCTCTAAATTCTAATTTTTTGAGACAGGCACCTGCATGTGATAAAAGAGGGCGCTACCATTAGCTGACTTTGTGATATCGCGATAATGCTGCGAGATCTCGCCCTTGCATTATACGGTAGGAAACCCCACCTGCTCTTCCTTTCTCAACATGGCACCGAAGGCGAAGAAGGAAGGTTTGTGAATCCTAAAATTGTGAATGAATAAATCGCACATTTTGTGATTATAATGGCTCGAACAGTAAACACAGACGATTCGCTTGAAAGTATATATCAGCGTCGCTGTACAAGATCTAGTTTCACAGTTGCCAACTTGTTAAATACGGTTGTGATTTACATTGAGAATGTGATAGAGGGATTGTTGCTAAGCTAACGTGAGCGCTGATGTTGCCGACAAAACGTGGTCTACTTAGTCATTAATTTAACTTCTTTTGCCGACTCTGTGGTGGATTTGGTATTAAAAACCGGTTTCTGACAATATATTGCTAACAGTTTGTTTAAACATCAGTCATGTTTTGCTGTTAGCATGAAATTTAGCAACATGAGCGTCTTGAGTGTGGAAATGCTAAACTGTGCCGGACGGCCGTCAACATTTTCTTCAAGGCGTGAAACGACCCAGTGTGGTTTGGGGGGTTTTAGTTGAATCTTGGGAGAATTAATCATTTGAACTCAATTACGAAATCTAGCATCCATGTTGATGTGCACATTTTTGTAGCTGTATGACTTGAAAGACTATGAAGACTGGAAATTATACCTTTTGTGATTGAGAGGCATATGAAGGTTAACTTGTTTGATTCTGATGTTTTTGACATTTTTATCCCGAGGAGGAAAGTTTTGATCAGACAAATTTTGTAGCCGAAATCTTATAAAACTGTAAATATATTAAGGAGCAAGACTTTTCTCAATGTCCAAGTTCTGGTTTGCACTATTCACCATCCAGTGTTTTAACTTAATTTTTGTTTTCTTGTTTAGCTGTCCCTGCCAAAACAGAGGCCAAGTCAAAGGCTCTGAAGGCAAAAAAGGCTGTGCTTAAAGGCGTACACAGCCAGAGGAAGAAGAAAATCAGGACTTCTCCCACCTTCCGTCGCCCTAAAACCCTCCGTCTCCGCAGACAGCCCAAGTACCCTCGCAAGAGTGCTCCTCGCAGGAACAAGTAAGTTTTTAGACCTCCAGTGATGAAAAGGCCAACAAAAACACGGTGCACATGATGGTAAATGCGATCAAAGTATGAAAAAATCATGAGTCCAATTTTATTAACTACTGATGCACCTCAGTTAATGTGCTATTTTAGTTTAGTCTGTTTTGTAGCTTTGTCTACTTGAAATAATCTAATGTTAAATGTACTTTTTAAATAATCTTCCAGGCTGGATCACTATGCCATCATCAAGTTCCCCTTGACAACAGAGTCTGCAATGAAAAAGATTGAGGATAACAACACTCTTGTATTCATTGTGGACGTCAAGGCAAACAAACATCAGATCAAACACGCTGTTAAGAAGCTGTATGACATCGATGTCGCCAAAGTCAACACACTCATCAGGTAAGACAGCCTGGTCCAGGCTGTGCTTTTGGTTTTCCTCGATGAAATATTGCATATATATATATGCACTCTGCTCTTTAATATAGAACCCAACATGGGTCATATATGATTTCAAATAACTGTAAAATGACTTTCATGGACTACTTTTGCTTATGTTTACTCGCATTATTTGTTCAGGCCTGATGGCGAGAAGAAGGCCTACGTTCGACTTGCGCCAGATTACGACGCATTGGATGTTGCAAACAAGGTGAGTTTTATTCCAGCAGACCGATGCTGTAATGTTCTATTTTATAGATCTCTGTATTTTGTAACTCTGCGCATGTGATGTAAACATTATTTTGATCTGAATGTCTGTGATGCATTCAAAGGAACCACTGATGCCAGATGCTGCAGTATTAGATTAACTATTTTCAATGAGCTTTATGTAATTCATGCATTTTTCTTTTTTTTGTAGATTGGCATCATCTAAACTGGCTGAATATAAGTGGAAGAATAAATATTTGTAAAAACTAAATTTGTGTCTTTGTATGCTTTAAGAGACGTCACCAAACCTTTTGTATGTATATTACACACTTGCTATCATTGATTGGTAGGAAACTAAAGTTTTATGTTCTGGTATTTACACCCAGGGATTGGCAAATTGTGAGACTTTAATTGATGACTTTTATAATAAAATTTTAATGCCATTACATGTTTTTTGCACTTCTGTTTATGTAGGCGTAGGCAATATGTTGAAAGATGAGAACATGATTAAAATGTCTTAAAGCAGAGATCAAGGTGTCTAAGTAGATTCATAAAATAACTTCTGCAGCAAGAGTGTTTTTTTTTTTATTGTACCGGTAATTTTAGACAAAGTTTGAAAACTAAGTCTAAATACATTTTTTGTTGCAAGTTTCTCAAAACTTCCTAGTTATGTTGAACTTAATTTGAAGTTGCTAAGCTAACTTCAGCTGTTTTCATGAGCCCATAGTGATTTTAAATGAACTCCCAAAAACCCCTAAGGTAAATCCCAGTGATAAATTGTAATATAATTTATAAATATCTAAACATGCTGCAAATATTTAGAGATTTGTGGCATGTAAATGGTTTCCAAACTCTAGTGGAAACAGTTTATAGATTTTCAAAAACCTAAAATAAAAAATGTGATGGATTTAAATTGCATCCTTGGACAAATGACACATTTACATCACCTTTTGAGTTTTACTGGTTTAATATAATAAAAGCATTGTTACAATAATACAGTGGATTCTTAAAGAAATGATGGATTTTAATTACATATAAGGTTATTATTGCACTGATTGAAGATTGGATATTGCACATTCTGATACAAGAAAAAAAAGTGACTACTTTCAGACTGAACTGACGAATGATTCACATCTTGATGAGTAAACCTTTTGGGTTTATTTCAGTTTACATGAAATAGCCACAAAATGGCTAAAAGTAAAGCCTTTCCTCTTACATTTTTACAACACATTTTGCTTTAAGTTCTCGGCACCATGTTGCCTCATGACAGAAAGGTTCGAACTGTGCCTTTAACGAGGCCTCTGCAGATTGGGCACTTCCGCAGGGATGGTGCGCACTCCTTGCACACTACTAGGTGACCACATGGGATGAAGACGATGTTCACCTCTTTGTCCATACAAACTTTGCAGGTACGCTCCTCCTGCAGGCGCCGCAGCTGCTCCTCCATTGGTAGGTCTGTGGAGTCGGACAGAAAATTTCAGTCAATTATGCTCATAAGAACCTGAATCTATCTTCACAAAAACTAAACCCCGTACAAATACAATTGCACCACCTAGTGTTAACATCGTGTAGTGACAGTACATTTGTTATGTATAAAGGAATCAAACTTATTTTATTGGTAGTCGGAGTTCTTTGCAATTTTGATAAAATGTAAGATGTTTTAAACAAATACAAAATGTACTTTTCTGTGAAATTCAATACAAAAACTGACAAATCACAAGTGTTGAAAAAACCTCATTACAACCTTAACACAACCTCTGCTATAAGATAATTTTCCTTGTAATGTTAACATTTCTATAGAAATCTTTATTACCTGAAAGATCTTGGCTTGGTGAAGAAGCTTCATTCGACTGAGCTAAAAGGGGGAAACAAAACGTGTCAAAGTCAGGCTTTGATTTAAAAACAAAAAGCGATGTGCTTTCAGAGTAAAATCTTAGACTTTGAGTTTCATCTTACTACAGTCCATTTCAGATTTTTCTAGCAAGTTTTACAACTGACGTTGACCTCTGAATCCTTTTAAAATTCTTCTGTGTGAATAAATGTTCCCCAAATTTTTCTTCACTGCATTTCTGTTACATTTTCCAGAAAAGTTAAGATTTTAGTTTTTTAATCATTATGCCATATATATAAAAATAAAACAGAAAATGAAATGATTTCTGGGCGTCCAAATATTTTATGACTAGATATCTCTAATCTGGTCTGGATTATTCTACATTAATGACATTTATTTGAAGCACAGTGTGCGATTCATTAATTCAAATGCGATGTTGTGTTGAGCATTTAAACCAGTTTGAAATCCATTGGATCATTTAGAATTTCTATCTAAACACTGAAGCTGTGAAATGGCCATTTTTTGAATCAATGTGGCATTTATACGTGTTGTTCTTTAAATTAACTCAAAACCTAACGCAATGGCTTTGTGCAAACAAAACATAATAAACATCATATAAATACAGAAACTCTTTACCGTTGCAGAAAATCAACATTTCTATAAAATCAAAGCGTGTTCAAAGTTGAAAAATGATGCAGCTAAAGTCCATACTTCTCAGGTCTGTGTTGGTGTCCTGTGGTGAAGTCATACCCATGAGGTCTCTGAGCAGGTGGACGTCGTTTTTCTGGATCCAGTTGCGGAACACCTCGGCAGCAGCGTTTCCTTTGTTGAGGACGAGCTCGATCAGCCTGGCAGTTTGCTGCTGGGCAGAGGTCTGGGCCAGGAGGCCGCTGTAATCCTCAGCAGCTGCAGGTGAACAGAGACCAGTCAAAAAACTAAAACTTACAGGAAACCAGCAGAAGGTTCAGCTAAATTCACAAAATCTTTCCAATATGACAGCTGCTCAATGTGGATTAATATTAATCCTAATAGTTGATTCCTATAATCTCAAAGATCTGGTAGCCTATATTGAATTAGATAAACAAAAGGTTAACGTACATAACACATTTTGCTCTCTTAAGTGCTCCAACACCGGCTCCACACTCTTCAGACGCTGGGCCAATGCCGCCTGATGCCTCTTCACAAACGTAAAACCATCTAAAACGACAAAAGATTAAAAACCATTATCAAATTTTCGTTCAACAGCACGGAAGCAGCACATTTCTCAATTATTTCCTCAGAGCTAGCACCTGATGCCATCGCCTCTGCTAGCATCTCCCGCTCCTCCTCCCTCTTCTGGTCTTCAGCGCTGAGCAGATCTGAGACCAGCTCCTGGACGGTCCGGTAGTTCTCGCCGCTCGTCAGGATCTTGCTCTGCACCGTTTGCTTGACGAGGCTGCGGTCGAAGCCCATCTCTAGAGCAGATTTGATCACAGGCGTGTTCATCATGACGGCATCTTCCGACCGCTCCTCTCCTGGACCCAGATGTACCACTGATGGGGGGGAAAAAAAACATCATGAACACTTTAAGCCTCTGTTATGGTAATATTTTTTAACTTCATATGGGTTTAAACTCACCTGGTGGATCCACAAACTCTCTGGAGCTGGTGTCTCCTGTTGTTAGGAGCTTTTGGAGATAAAAAATGGAGCATTTTAAATAACCTGGAGCAGCTTTTCAACAGGAAGTAAAATCCAAAATGATTCTCTGAGCTAACCTGCTCAAACAGGCGAGGGAATCGAGCCTGAATCTGGTGGACGAAGTCTTGTCCCTTCTCTTGAAGCAGATATTCACACCTGCAAAAGAACAACCAGGAAATGATGCTCAACAATCAGAGCAGTTTTATAAATAAATAATAATAATAATATTAAAAAAAAAGAGTTCGGAAAAGGCTAAATTTACCGAGGAAACCATTTAGCATGTTCTACCCATGGATCATCCCCAGATTCCCAGCACCGCAGGCCTCCATCACAACAGAAACACTTGACATCATCGTTTCTCCCTGGAGGGAGACACAGATAAACACACTCAGTGTGTCATGTGGTTTTAGGGGAATCTCAGGGGGTTTAGGGAGGTCAACAGATGATGACAACATCTCAAAACGTGCCAATCGTCTTTCTCGTTTTCTCTGGGGGGGAAATTTAAATGATCATGAGACTTGTTTGAGTTCTGGTACAATCATACCATAAATTCAGGCTATATGGAATTTCCAAGTGAAATAAAATGAAACTCTGAATTCAAAGCCGTTGTATAAAATTCCCTACTCCCTCTTTTGGGGTAATTTTCATGACATGAAACATTTTAGTCCCTTTACAGAATTAATAAACACAAACAAGATTATTAGTAAAACTGCAGTTCCTAATTCCTGTTTACTTAAAGTTTAGTCACTGGATGAGGAAACAATCACAAGACGAGCCATCTAATAATAAATAGTAATAGTGTGCTGTCCTTACCCACGTAGTAGAAGCCAGCCTTGGCCAGCTGCTTCGGGTCGGACTGGAATACGAGACGGCCAGTTGACGAAGGTGAGAAGCCGTTCATCGCTCTGCTGCATGGAAGGGTTGGACACACTGGTGAGGACTGGGGCTCCGGCTGGCACCTGGGAGGTTGTTGCTAAAGATACGGTTCCCGCGGCGCTGGACAGCGACACATTATCGGCTCGGTCCCCCCGGACGAAGCGACAGTTTGGATAATGGCGCTGGTGCTCGGATACAGCCCGGTCACCTGGTTCCCAGTTGTTCAGCTGCAAAACAAGACAAACTCTGGTCAAAGGTCACCGACAATTCACAAGAGACTTGAGTCATGTTTTTTTGTGGAAAGGAAAAAAAATAACACGTCTCTTAGAAAATATGAAGAGAAAAGCATGAATTTCTTAAAAATTGATTCTGATTATATTGTTTTATTTCGATCTATAAAGTCATGATTACAGTCATTTGCAGAAATTTAACATAAACAACCTTAAAAATGTAAATGCCAAATTTTACTCAAATTTGGTACCTAGTTTTGCAAAATAAGTTTTACTTTTTTATAAATGCTTTAACTATGTCACTGAAACTGTAAACCCACAAGTACTTTTGTGGTCTATACTTAATTTAATATTTCCAATTACATGAAGAAAAAAATGAATAAACAAAGACAGATAATCCCAGAACTGAATCTGGCAAGATCTGAAATCCTGAAATAGGAAACGCATCGCTAATATTACCTCCAAAAGCTTACATAGTATCTGTCTGCATCGTGTTTACAGATGCAGAGAGAATAAAAACGTGGCATTAAAAAGGTCAATAACTCCTTTAGATGCCCACCTGTCCGCCGCAGCTGAAGCAGGCCACCCTGTCACCTTGGCCCAGGTAGTAGAAGCCCGCCTTGGCCAGCTCTGTGGGGGTGATGATGGAAAGCGTCCAGGAGTGGAAGGAGTCCAGACGGTCCTGCTCCCTGCGCATGCTTGGGTTGTGGCACGTCGGTCTCTGATGGGACATGTCCTCTACACCCCGAGAGCTCAGGGGACTGGAGGGCGGCAGAGCAGAGAAGGCCGTGTTCAGGAAACCAACCGGATCCTCGACTTGGCTTACTGACGGGTTGGGAGCAGCCGGGCCGGGACCAGGAAGCTGGAGGAGAAAGAGAATGATGGGAGTTTAAAACAACATCCGCTTTCTCAGCCGACTCCTCTCTCGTATGAATCATGTCCTCTTTTGAGTAGACAATCTTTGATCTTACCGGTAGAGCCGGGGCGATACGAAGTGGGGAGAAAGCAGAGTGGGAGGAAGAGAGAAGGTTGGTGGTGGATGGGAGGCTCTGAATGAAGGAGCAGGAAGGCGAGAGCTGTCTGTGTTTCTCTGTCGGACAGTCCCCAGCCTGCCAGCCCTCGGCCGTCACGTTACACCTGAAGCACTGTACCCGGTCGCCCACGCCGGTGTAGAACCAGCCTGCCCTCGCCAGGCTTCGCTCTGTGACAGGGGAAGCTGGGAAGCGGGCGAACGTAGATATGCGATAGAGCTCTGGGGGAAATAAACAACAGCATAGTGTTACTTTAGATGGAGAGCAGCAGGAAACAAATGAAGATAAATTTGAGTTAATGCGTCAAAGGAAAGGTCTAAAAATACCTGAAGAGTTGTCGTATTGTAGGTCAGGTGGTGGCCCATTACGACACAGGCCCATCAAAAACGGGTTGTTTTTTAGCTGAACAAGAGTTTCCATTTTTGGATTTTTTTTTTATAATAGTAAGGGGGGGAAAAAAAGAGATGTCCCTTCGAGGGAGAGGGGTTTGAAAAAAAAAACCCAAGGTCCTTCATTCAAACACACCCACACTCAAGTCACACACACAGAAACTGAGAACACCAACACAGCTAAATATACCAAAGACAAGACGGGACACTTAAGAGTGAAAATGAAGGCAAGTCGAGCATAAAACTTAAGAGCTCATGTCCTCTGCTTATTTTTTTACCTCTAGCCAACAGGAAGCACAAAAGACAAAGCGCAAAACCCGTCAGAAACAGTGTAAGTAAATATGCAATTAAACAAAACACCGCGGTGAATCAAGCCCAGCCTGAATTTTATTATTATGAGTCTGATTCTGTTACAGATCAACCAGGATCAGTATACACCCTGCTGTTCTCCACCTTTACCACAGACATATTTAACCCTTGAAACCTCTGTGTAAGCTTAAGGATAAACATTAAAATAAATTAAAAACAAACAAACAAAAACCCCTCAAGCATGCACACATACAGACCTGGGAATATGTGCTTTCAAACCCCTCTCCCCGTTTGGGGCATCCCTTTTCTGGGTGTCTAGGCTTCCATAATTGAAGGCTAAAAATCTAATTAAAAAATATTTTTAATCTTTTAGAGGATAATGTAGTTCCCCCTTGGAGTTGTTTTCTGGTGGAACCTGCAGAGACAATAGGCGAGAGATAAACAAAAACATACTTGAAATACCTAATTATGCTGAATTATCACCTTGTAATAATTGGTTCTAGCTGAACACTGTCATATGACACAGATGTCTGACACTTTGTGAACTATCTATGCTTGGCAAATAGACGTACCAACAGGTTTTAAAAAGTTCACCTTCAAATCTACAAAGTTTTCAGTGCGATGGACTGGAATTTCCTCAAGCAGTTTGGAGTGGTTACAGTTTTCCTACACATCTTTTATGTATTTGTTTTTAGTTTGAAGTGATCATTTGATGCATTGTCTTTGTCCTAATTATACACATTCACTCTGTGTTGTTATGTCCTGCTGAAATGTATTTTTAATGAGAATTGTATCCCCACCAACAAACTCGACTCTACATTATTAACTGGGCTTTATGATTTACTATCTCATAAAGCGGCGCACTGCTATTTATACGTCTCTTTCCATGACCAGTTCAATATAATTTGCTTGTTTTATCTAGAAATGAATCATACTGTGTGGTGTTGATCTCCATGTGCAACTTATCCTAATCAAACTACTTTTTAAAATTCATTTTATACGTATAAAAATGTGTGCGAATGTTAGTGAGACGAGGTCACATATTTTAATTGGGGGGGTTTTCAGTTACACAAGATGGTAGGTTAGAATTGTGTTGTGCAAGAATGAAAGAAGTGTAAAATATATATTAAAATATAGTTTATTATCTGGAAATAATTAGTTGGTTAATGATCCCACTAAAGTAATTACAGCTAGGTGTACGCGGAAAAACAGGTGGAAAGTCCCTGGCTTAACAAAGGGACGCCGTCTCCCTCCCATACCAAACCTACATTTTGATTAACAACAGCTGTTTAACCTTTACAATATGCAAGGGGAAATAACCACATTGCAAGCAAAAAAAAAATAAATAAGGGAGCCTCCATTTCCTCTAAAGCTTTCTCGTTTGAATATTGTTGCGGGTACATTAGCTTTATTGTGTTACATTTTTACCAAACGCTTGCCAGCGTTGTGGTGTTTCATTTCTAGCACAATGGATGAGTAAATGCCAACCGAATCTGTGTTTTGAATCAACATCTAATTGATAATAATGACGCAGCAAAAAAACAAACAAAAAAAAAACACTCAAACGTTCCTTTAGCAGCTCTACAGCCGTTAGCTCGCTAAAGCTAACCTCCGCTAATGCTAATAAAAACAAGGATTCAGTCCGCTCCACAACTCATTGTTCTGTGTCACAGTTAACTCAAACTATTGTCTGTTGTAAAAGGCTCCATTACGAAAAACAAAACCACAGCAACAGCGGCCCTTTTCCATTTTATGCAACACTCACCAGCTTAGCTGCAGACGGGCTGTAGTTCGGAAAGTCCCTGACGTTCCGATGAAATGACGTCACCTTCCGGTTAGGGCTTAAAGAGCAAAAATGAAAACAGCCATTAAAGGAATGAATGAATAAATGAATGAATGACTGTTTGAGTCGCTCCTGGCAACCCCTGGGAAATCACACAAGTTAAAAGAAAAGTTAGCGTGACTAGAATTGAAATACATCAGTATCAGACTTTTGGTCAAATCTCTAGTTTGCTTTAACTAGAGATTTAACCAGAGAACCATGTTGCTAAAAAAAAACCAAAAAAAAAAAAACCCCGTTGATGTATAAATACAACCTTAGTCACCAAAAAAATCCAGATAAACCAGTCCACAAAAAAAGCACCAATTAACTTGTATTCACAAACTTTGTCTAGTATAAATCAAATAAAAATAAAATGGACAAGACAATATTTAATAGCAACCAATATAAGTAATATTTTTTAATTCAGCTGGGTTCAATTTAACTTAATTTATAAATCCCAGAAGAATTTTAGATCATTTATCTATAGATCAATTAATGACGTCACTGACCAGTCCGATTTTTAAAGTAATTGCAGTCAAAATGACAAATATTTCACAAAGACAAAGTTACTTACATCTGCTCGGTGCTCGCTGTACTTTGGAACAAAAGTAGATTTGAATTTTTACGTGTCTTTTTACCCTTGATCGCCACGCCCCCAATGTCAAAAGAAGGAAAGCGAAACACGCCTCTGAAGAAACGTAATTACTTACATAGCTTATACCAAGCGTGTGATTTATTGACCTTGCGGTGAGTTGAGCTGAGTTTTGATATCAGGATTGGTGAGAAACCACTGACATTTCCCACTTCACATTTTGACTTTTTGGGGACTTCCTGTCTGTTTTGCTTCCGTCACCGCCCTGAACTGCAGGCTACAGTCAGTGGTTTATCCACAGTTTGACCAGTTAAAATGTTTGACGTAAAACAATAGCACTATCACAGTATTCAGTACGACATATAAACAATAAATCTATGCCTGTCAGAAATATTAAGCAACAAAAGTGGTTGCCAGAGTAAATACGTAAGGACATTGAGCTACATATCACCATTTACAGAT
Source organism: Xiphophorus hellerii (assembly GCF_003331165.1). Taxonomy (NCBI): domain Eukaryota; kingdom Metazoa; phylum Chordata; class Actinopteri; order Cyprinodontiformes; family Poeciliidae; genus Xiphophorus; species Xiphophorus hellerii. The sequence goes on from NC_045682.1 coordinate 10,352,649, forward strand.
AAAAATCACAAAGAATGATCAGGACAAAAACTGATTTAAAAAAAATATAATTATACAGATAATTTGAAAAAGCATGTCTTTGCTTGCTTTTTAAAGATTAATCCAGACTTAAGACGACATAAAAACAAAAGATGAGCGACCCACTCAAGTTTAGGTTGTGACCCTAACAGTAGATTTGATTATTCAGTGGCATTAGAAGAAGATTGACCAAGCAAATTACAGCCGAAGTCAGGATTTTAAAGGAAATTCTAAAATAGCCATAAGAAGCAAAGCAGGAGCAATGTGAGCATTTCTGCCTGTTCAGTCATCCCAAACAGAAATGTTTCGTAATTCAAAAATATTTAATAAAATGTGGATACCCATCCCAGATAAGCTGTTTCGAGTGATTTTCAAGAGTCATTGAAAAATAAGTGTTTTTAACAGCAATTAGGCTCTATTAACAACAGCACCTAAATTCACCTAAATTCCTCCAGTCTGACCTTTTTGCAAAAAATGTCACGTAACCAATTAGTTGTCAGTGCAGAACAGCCAGGCTCTCCGGGGCAAAAACCACCTGACCCTTCGTCTTCTCAAAGTTCAAACTAGTTCTTTAATTAGTTTGGGATTTATTTTGGGGAAATGACGTTATTTAAACAGTTTGAAGTACTCCGAGTCCTTGAAGGAGTCGAATAGCTCTGCATATATGTCATCAAGATAACAGAGATAAGAAACTCAATGAAGAAAAACGTTGAGTACCACGCATGTCTGATCAGTGGACACTGACAGGATGTGGTTGATATAAACACAGCAATCCTCCTAAAACACTGTGACTCCACAGAAACCATTTGTCACTCATGAACACGTGACACCAAGAAGGGAGTTCATGAAGCTGCACCTGATTGATCATGAGGCGTAATTCCTGTTCTGATGAAACAGAACCCTCAGAGCACATGTCACGACGTGTAAAACCACACAGTGCAAATGAAGTCATCAATAGGTTATCTAGTCTGCCACGATGGTAGGCTCATGATGTGGAAAGTTCAACGTCTACTACAGGAGAACGAGGAGTTAGCTCACTTAAAAATCACATACACAGTTGAGCTAATAAATATAGAAGAGTGTTGAGAATGACAACAGTAATGACATAAATCCAAGCGAGAAAGAAACAAGAGTATGATTCAGGAAAACTCCAGGGACCAAAACCAGCAAGATTTGATCGGCTGGGTATTTTTGTGGGCTGGGGGTTCAGTTCAAATCCAGAACTTAAAAAATTTATGCTAAGATGAACTGGAAAATTGAAAGAGGGAAAATTCCAATGTATGTAGACTGAAATTTTTTTTTTAATTACATTTAAAAAATGTAATTCAATTTTTAAAAATTAAATAATAATTTTTTTAATTTAAATTAAATTTTCCCCTTGGTCTTTTTATTTTCCAAATACAAGGGAAATAAAAACAAAATACTATGGAAAGCAGAGATGCTTTAATGCTCTGACTTTTCAGGAAAAACATATAAATCCTAATTCAGCTACAGGTAGATATACACCTGTGTGCTGTTTGGTGGTAGAAATGAACAGAACAGGAAGCAAAATATCCAGGTGTAATTTAAAAGTTTATTAAACAGAAACTTCTTTAATTTGATTATAATTAATTAATCATGCATAAACAAGTAAAAAAACAAAAAAAACAAACAAACCTCAAAACTCTTTGTAAATAGTACAATAAATGTTATTATATGCAACATACAGAACATAGCAAGTGTCATGCATGCCAAGATAAATAATAAACTTGGTAGTGTGTTTGATGATGTGCAATAAATCACTTGTTAAGCTGTTCGGCACTTTAAATGAGAGCTACTAAAACAAGACCGGCTGCTTATGTGGGATTTTCAGAATGAAGTCTTCAGCTATAGAACTGCACATACACTAAACGAAGAAGTCGGTTAGGAGCCAATGGTCTTATCTGGTCATTTATAGCTTAATACTCAGATCAACTCTAAACACACTGCAGAAACAACCAAGCGGATAAAAACCGATATAATTTTCACATGGCTTGACTTAACAAGGGGAATAAAAAAAAAACCTCCCTCATATACCGACGCTTGGACCTGACGTCTGCAGTTTGAATAAAATATTCTAAAAATGCAGCATTTCAAATTGTATGTCACCTTTACCAGGAATCCCAACTTCTTTAAGGTGTTTAAAAAACAAAACAAAAAAAAACAACAACTATTCTTACCAATATTTGTTACATCTGGGCAGCTACATGTTTTGGATTGATATTGGCTGAATAGTAAAAACATACGGTCGGGAGTAAAATCAAAATTGATCTCATGTTTAGAATAAGGAAAAATTCATCAAATTGACCCCTGCAGTCACCTGCATGATCGAACAAACCGTTGCATCTTAATGGCATAATTTTATCTCCACTACAAGCTTGTATGGCTAGCTTAAACCTCAAAACCAATCATGAGATAAAGCATTCTTTAAAAATGAAGATCTGATGGTATTACAAAAATGTACGGCATCAACTTAGTGTTTAAAAACACTTCAAAAGGGTCCTTTAATTCTAAATGTATTTACACAAGTAAGAGTCACACAAACAATCAATCCAATATTTAGAAAGCTAAATCTAAAAAAAAAAAAAAAATTATGAAGGTTTGGGATTTGAAGGCGGCTAGTTTGCCAAGTTAGACATTCCTTTCCACAAAACACTTGAATCTCACTTTCTGATGCTTTGACACCAACAACATTCACTGCCATGACTTTTGAGTGAAAGGCAGAATAAAAAGAAAATACGGGATCAAGAAATATTCAGTATATGGAACAGATTTTCAGAAATAAGTGAAAAAGTAGCATCTAAAATGTTGGAAGTCAAGGAGAAAGGGAGAATTTTATACACTTTAAAGCTGATGAGATGAAAAAAGAGGCTGTCACTATTTGAGTGTCTTTCATATTGACCCGTTGAATGGATACAGCTCAAACTAAAGATGGGGAAATACTAGGAATGTTCCAATCCAGTATTGCAATAAAGGTGTTATGGAATAATAATAATTGCAAAAATCTTAGGCTGTGAATATTATTCCTCATACATTTCCCAGGTCAGATGGCAACTAGAGAGGATTTTTTGCAAAACAAGAGTTTGGTAGAATGAAAATGAAACAACTATCAGCACTGTGAGTTCATTAGAAATCCCAAAATAAATACTGCACCTGTGAAGCTCATGTTCAATGCTGGCATGGAATAGAAGTCTACAATAAAAATATTGGAATAAACAAACAAACAAACAAAAAAAATACTAAAAGTGTTTTAAAATTACCCAAATATTGGTGGACAATATCGATATGATTTTTTTTTTTCGCAAGGTTTTTTTTTAAATCATTATTGACAAAAGAAAATCTAAGAATCAAAAACAAACACAAAACAAAAAACTGATGAATCGTCCTTACAGTTTTCTGTGGAAATCCTGCATTATGTTGGACCTCACCCTGATCATGTGCTCATTCGCTTATATATTGAAGTCTCAAAGTTTTAAAAGTACATATTTAATGTTCAAAACTAATACATTGGCAGTATGCTTTCGAGTCGGCTGGATTTATTGACTCAGGCAGACAGATCCTGAGAATCTTTTACTTATTTTTAAACTTGCGCAACTGATGTAGGTTTAGGGAGGAAATGTTATTTTCTGACTCGCCACAAGAGGGCACCATTCCCTCCGTTTTAAGAAGAGATGCCCAGAGATTTCGAAACTATCGTAGTTTTTACCTAAAAAAAATCCTTTGATTCTTTGCTCACTTTACGCCAAAAATGTTGTTAAAAGTTGTTTTTAAAATACAACTCAGAGTTTTAACATGTAATAAAATCACAAGTTGCTCAGAGGTAGTAGCATGAGATGCTGCTTTAAACTTTCACAAATCACTTGGCTAATTTAGGAGCTTTAAATCTTTTTTTTTTAATGTTTTATTATTTTGTTAAATAAAATCTTTATGTTACATTAATGCTATTTTAACAGGTTTTTGTGTTCAAACCTGTTTTGTGGCAATCCCAAGTGTGACTTTGGATGGAGGACCAGGATGAAAAGAAGAGGAGCATTTGCAAAAACCAGACCCAAAAAGAGAAAACCTCCAGCTTTTGTGAGAGTCATTTGTTTTTGTTTTTTTTTAACAAACGCCAGGAAGTGAATTCTGTAAGTAGATATCCATCACATACATCTGTAGCATATTCTCTCCGAGTAGCTGTTCTGCACCACTTTTAAATCCGACTCAAATTTTCCAGAATTCTCAGTCATGCTACTAAAGCTTGATTTCAAACCACACTCAAAACGGATGGCGGCTGCTTGCGTCTATAGCCAGGTAAGTAGGCTGTCCCTGTCCATGTGCGGCCCGGAGAGAACTGTGTCCATTTCCATCAACATGTCTGAAGTCAAACTGTCGGGGATGCCGGGCATCAGGTCCTCATTTATCGGCAGCACGGGCATCGACTCTTGCAGGCCCATTGAGGGAGGCTCACTTGAGTCACCTGAACAAATCGCAGGCACAGAACGAGATGAATATTTTACTTTCCTTCATAAAACTGTTTTTACAATAACCTGTACAACTTACATACATTTATTGCACCATTGTACAAATGTTTAAAAAATAAAATATATATGCTAACAAGCAGGGGCGCTGCCAGGAATCTTGGGCCCCCTGACAAAAATTTAAATTGGGCCCCCCTACGCAGCTGCTGATACAATTTCTTGAGTCTATCTGACCCATCAAAAGGGTCACAATTTTAAAGACTTGCAACTGCCTTGCTTTCTTTGGTCCAATACTGATAACTAGCACAATATTTACAGCAAGTGAATTTTACATCCAACGGTCCGCATACAGTTTGCAAGTAGGTTGCTTAAATTTTTTCTATTAGTTTTAGATTACTGAAATGTCTCTCCCCACGAGCAACAGTCAAGCATTTCGGCAATATTAGCTCCAAGAGGAGGTGGAGCAGATCGATCTTTTCTAAGGTTACTTGTCACATAACATACTACCACGACATGGTGATAGGTTCAACAAGTATGTAAAAAAACCCAAAACATATTCTTTATTATAAAATACCTACTGAGCTTTAAGAAAAGAACATATAAGAACAAAAATAAAACTAAAAATGTAATGAATTTGGATTGGTAGTTGATAAAAACAGCTATAAGGAACAATACCAGTGTCCATGTGATCCACAGAGCTCAACATGTGGTCCGACGTGCGTGATAAGCTGCTGACACTCAGGCCACTGTCAGTGCTTTCGTTGCGAGAGTGAGCCCTGAGTAAGAAACAAATAATTATGGGGTTAAAATAATCTTTTTCTTTCAGGTCTGGCCACCTTTTGCACTTAGAGAATAATTATTTCGGTCACCATAATTCAGCACATGTATGAAAGAGTATAAAGGTGCTCAGAAGTTGCTGTAAGCCCGTATGAAAGTTTGAATTTAGTTTCTTTGAAGTTACTCTGATGCTGTGTCACATTTACCAGAAGTTTCAACCTGGATCAGGGAATCATGTTACAGCCAACAATACAACATTCCAGCTGTAAGGTGGGAAACTCCATGGGTTTTACTAATTGTTGTTCTGAGTGACAGACTAAAAACTACTGTGGGGAAAAAACCCCCCCAAAACAAACCAATTCTCAGCATTTTATGCATTTAAAGGAAGATATTCCCAAATACGTCCCATCAGAAGGGAGGTTATTAATTTTAAATTGGGAACTTCATATATTCTCTGATGCATGGCTGCCATATTGGATTCTGCACTCTCAGTTTCCTTTTTGGGATTTCAATTTTTGGCACTTGAAGTAGTTTCAAAATTCAGGCATCTAAGTACTCAGTGCAAGTCACAGTGACACCTGACTGAATGCTACATACAGCGTTATTTGAGTGAATCCATTTTTTGACCTCAGGCCCTGGTCTTTTACTTCTACCAATTTATTATGTACTGTCTGGCAATAGATTGGACAAGCCTGATTGCTTCAGAAAGAGTTTTGGGAACCTTTTTGAGCAACAACACAGTATCCAAGAGATTCTATATAAACACTATAAAACATCTTCACGCTATCTGCTAACTTTTATTCCTTTGTTAGCCCGGTAAATGCAATTTAGGGTCAGGAATAAAGATACATTTACAAATCTACTGGCACATATTTTTTTCTGAGTATTCTATGTATGAACAATACGACTATAAATCGAGTACTTTTCACTAACTTGCAGTATTGTGTTAGTAAAGACGTACCCATTAAGGTTAGGCTCTTGGTTTAGGGCCCTGATCCTGATATCCACTGACGGGACAAGCATCTGTGCGCTTCTGTCATGGTCCATCCCGCCGGGCATCTGGTTGCTCCCTCCGGCCTCCTGCACCTGGATGCGTGTATGCTTAGTTTCATTTAACTTTAAAGAAAGCAGAAGTTTAGGATAACATTGAATATTTATGGAATGACTCGCTCCAGCTTGGCGTTCTCTATGACCTGTGGGGCAAATTGTGGTGGGATGCCCTGCTTCAGTCTGAGCTTTTCAAGTCTTTGCTGCATTGCCAAACTGAGGATGGCCGGGTTCACCTTCGGGGCTACGACACACAAAAAAAACATTAAAAATATATGCATGAACTTCTTTGAAATGAAACATAAATCATACAGTGAAACAATTCATGAAGAATAGAGTGTCCAACACTTTGAGATCCTTCTTTTTTTGCTGTCTTGTTGCCAGACATTGAGCTGTCCTATTAGCGCACATTGGAACACAATGTTTCTCATTGACAATTGTCAACTCAGGAGGCACAAAATCTGTTATAGTGTGCTACCTAGACGCGGGTCGTCCCATGTGGTGGCCTGATTTATGTGATCAATGTAGTACATCTCTCCATCTGTAGTCACAGCCTGCTCCCAGCCTTCAGGCAGTGGACCTGAACAGCAGTAAAAGTACAGAGTGAGAAGGCAAATGGTTGATGGAGCCAATGGAGTGTTGAGAGGAAAGTTTGTAGTTTGCAGATTTTAGGAAGAGAAATGAATCACTGCTTTATTTTATTTACAATTAAAAACATATAAAAAAACCAACTGTATGTGCATTTTGCCTAACCTCAGTGTGTGTGTAAATGAACGTCTATCCTTAAAGGGTCTGCTCACCCAAATCACACTATAAAAATTTTAAAATACCTCTCAGAAGAAACAATGTCTCCAATGCTGGGAACATTTACAAAACAAGCCAACAGAAAGCAATCTGATTACGGCTTTGCCATAGCTGAGGATCTGGGTGATGTCCTGTAGTCCACTGTACATTCAGTTTGTTTTATACCAAATACGGAAAGCAATATTTGACTCATTAGATGGTGAAGAGTCAGTTGGGCCAAGGTAACGTTTCAAAACCAGGGGTTACGTTGGAAAAAAGTGTAAACCTTCTCATTTAACTCTGTGAACTTTGATTAGCAATGTTACAATCCAAAGAACTTTTTTCTTATGCTCCAACTTAAAACAATAAATCAAAATCCACCAAACCTACATTTTTTGCTCAATGCTTAAATTAAAGAACCATATTTCTTTTCACATCTTAGAACAAAAACAAATGCACAAAGAAAATGTATAAATAATCTTGAGTGGGAAGTTACATATGTGTTCAAAACAAAGTAGATTGTCACCTAATAAAGACGAATATTCCTTGAAACATTCGATTGATATGCTCAGACAAACAAATATGATTACAATATTTGCTATGATGATCTTGTGGTTAGCACATTAAGTCTTCTCTGAGTGTCACAGTACAGGACAGAGTCTCATCCCCACAATCAATGATTTTAGTCTGATCCACAGGTTTTAATCGCTACTTCTTAATAGAAACATCCAGATGAGGCACTCGTTACAAAAGGAGAAGATGATTGATTCCTTTACTTTTTCACAGAAAACCTGTGGCAAACAAAACCCCAACATTGCCTCGACGTTTTTCCAACACCCAATCAAATAGTAACTAAGCAAGTAATTAACATTTCAAAAATGTATGTGACTGAAACTTTTTTAATTTATGTTGATGTTTTAAAATCACTGCTTTTTATCATGTGCATGTTTTGTAAAGCTGTTTTACAGGCTTTGCACATTTCGCTGTTGATCAAACAAATCTGGGTGTGAATGACCAAATGTTCCCACAGCAGACAAAAGTGGCGCGAAGCCAACTTCTCTGCCAATGTATTACTGGTATCTGATTTTTTATTTTTTTTTTTTAGCACAAATCAATTTTCTTCTCGATATCACACCCAGGTCTCTTAAATACGCGCTCCCAAACTGGATCCTTATCTGATGTTGGTGCAACCAGCTGGAACGGTCATGTCACATTTCATCCAACTTTTAAGTCACTGAGGTGTGACAAACATCGCAATTTTATTGGGAGGAGTCGGCGAGTACCAAGGTCAGATGTAAACACTGGACTAAACAAGTATGGTGGAAAATGTTGATGGAACTAATCATAACTGCAAAAAAAAAAAAAAAAAAACTCAGAATGAATGAAAAATAATAATAATAAAAAAAACAAACTAAGATTGGTGTCTGCCAAAGATCTGAATTAAGACTTTATTCATGCATAATGCAACTTTTTAAGCCTTTTTCACCACTTAAAACTACACTGACTGTAAAGGAGAGACAATACTAGCTGTCTGCCAGTACCATGCAAACGGCAAAATATGAGGTGCAAAAACAATAGTTAAAAAGGCAGTAGATTAAAGTTTTGCGTAGATTACAAGTGGATTTATCAACAAGTCCTATCAAAGCATGCAGTAAACATGCTAGATTTAGCCTCAAACTTCAATTCATTGATTTATTGATGAAAGTAGTGGAAAGTGTTGAGTCTTTACTTTAACTGAGTAAAGTCGGTCTTAGAGAAACATGAAATATAAGGGATGTTCAGCTGAAACTCAATCTGAGAATAAATATACGTTATTACCGAGAAAAATAGATTCTGCAACATCCTGAACATCATTGGTGAGCGAGTTAATAAGTGGAAGACGGACATGGTAGTAATTAACATGGACACCCAATTATTTTACAAGGTGCTTTAACCTTGCTTCCCTGTTTTATGATTTTTATTTTAGCAAAAACGAATTTATTACTCTCTCGATTTTAAAAATAGGGACGCAGTTGCTGCACTACTCTACATTTTAGGCATCTAAGCGAACATAGGGGTAATATGGATGAAATGTGATGTGGCATTGTGCTGCCATTTGAAACTGCTGGGTTTTCAAGCAAGTAGATTAATTTTAACGTCACATCGGCCTGGCACTTAGCATTGGTAAACAATTCATCTTAATTGACTAATCGGTTCCAGGCGCAATGAATACTGATCTGGACATACATGTTATTTCCTGCACAATGTAATATTTTGATGGGTGAAGCCCAACAAAGCTTTCAAACAGCTTCTCCAAGCAGTTTTTCCTCAGAGAGAAGGTTTGTCAGTAACACTTAAAGCCGTTATAGGTCTGATAATGCCTAATAAGCAGGTGGATGACAACTGAAAGCAGAAGCCAGTGAGAAAGAGTTTTTATGAGAGCCTGATTGATGTTTTAAAAAGATCTTATAGGTTGTACTTAAAGTCAATGATCACTTGTTGCATCATCACATCCTGTGGTTGATTCTCTCATTTAAAGAAATACAATTTGGGTAAACTGACCCTTTAGACATTTATATCAAGCCAATAATGGAAAAAAAGACTTATAGAACCTGCATGATTCTTTTTTAATTTCACCCTGATGTAGGTTCACATATTAAGCCTGATCATTTTTTCAAAGCAGAGGCATTAGTGCAAGCAACCCAAAGAGAATCCCAAAGGAACAACACCCAACACACTCCAGGTCAGAGGAAGACAGACGACAACAAAAAGGGTACAGCACTGCAGTGTGATACCTGTCTCAGGAACAATATTTTTTGGTTGCGTAGTGGGAGCTGGGTTGCTGAAGGAGTGGGCGTGGCTCGGGGTGCAGGCGATCTGATGCTGGGCTGCAGCCGACTGAAGCTGCGAGAGGCGGGGGTCCTGCCATGTGGTCGTCCTGTGCACGTGGCTGAAGAAAAGAGACACACACACACACACACACACACACAGCAAGCGATGCATCTATTAAACCGCAGTAACCTGAAGGGCGAGGAGCGTTCTCCCTCAGACTCGCTTTACCTGTACGACCAGATGTGCTTGCACATCAATCTCAGGCTTTTCACAGAGCAGGAAACGTGCTCTCATGAAGGTGAAACCCAACAGGCCACAGAACTGGTTCAACTGTTTTCCTGTCTGCAGGAGTTTTAATCCTGTGTACAGCTCTGCCACTTTACTTTTAGAAAAATGAGAACATCTTGTGTGGCAAAAAATGAAAATAAAAAAAACTTTTAGAAAAAACCCCCCCAATATTTTGAATCATATCAGAGCTGGAATGATCCTTTGGGACATCTATCAGCCTAAAATATTAAGGTCGCCACTTTCCAGTTCCAAAATCTGCTGATTCAGAATCTGTCTTGCACAACCTGCTTTCGGAAACTGTCATCCGGCACAGAAACCCTTTTTAAAGAAAACCTGCAGAGCCAGAGATGCAACACAGCGATAAAGCTGGAGGAAGCCCTTACTTGATGAAGTACCGTTGGCCAGTGGACGTCTTGGCCATCTCCCAACCGTCGGGGAGTGGCACATCATCGGGTATGATTGGTGTGGCCGCTGCATCTGCATCTGCTTGAGCAGAGAGGGAGTTGACTGGGAGGGAGGCCGGGGAGGAATGAGCGCGGACGTGATGAGGGGCGAGGGAGCCGCACAAGCCTCCGTCTGAACTGGCCTGACGAGAAAGGAGCAGGGTTAGCAAGTCTGCAGCAGAGTGACAAACGGCAATCCGAAACATAAACTGAGAGCAAAAACAAAGCAAGTTCAAATGGGTAATGAAAGCTAGGCTGTACAAGACTTGCTTCTCACACTGGACAGTCTCACCGCCAAATGGTTTCATTGCAAAAATAATGTACACTGGAAAGTGGCAGGATTTTGTGATGCATCATTTCAAAACTATTTTCCTCCTTTAACGTGGCATTTATCCTCCATAATTCAACCGAAAAACAAATAAGCTGTATTGACCTGTCTGCATAAGTGTACACACACTTAACCCAAAGCCTAAGAAGCTTTTGATCAAGTTCAACATTTAGTTTTCCTTGGCAAGAGTCCATCAGCGTCCCTCAGCTTCAGATTTCAATATTTAACTCTTCTGCCTGACAAAAGTTTCCAAATCATTTAGATTATGAGGACATATCTTTAGTTAATGAACTAAACAAAAGAAAACAAATTCAAATTTTTATTTACAAAAGATGAAGTAATCCCAGAGCATGATGCTGCTACTACCACGTTTATGCTTCACTGTTGTTTTCTTTGGAATTGTGGATCAAAATTCAAGTTTGGTTTCATTAGACCACGAGTGGCTAAAGCTTTGAAAGACTTCAGTAAAGTTTGGATGTTTTCTTTGGAAGAAAAGACCTCTGTCTTACAAACTTATCTTTCATCTGACACTTTTCCAATAAAGGACACACACATGTGAAGCACATCGAGCAGAAACTCCCTCACTGTTGCCGTCCGGCTCTAGGCACTGTCGCTGAAAAGTTTTTGTTTTGTCTTTCCATCAGTTGTGATTTCACTCTCTTCTCATATTTTCTTTAAGCGTGTTGTTACTGTGCCATGGTGTGAATTTATAATATGGGATTGTGTTTCTGACTGACACATTTGTGCAACAAGATCTTTTGATCCGTTGTTCCGTCTCTCCAGACTTAAGTCTGCAGGATGCAAATGAGCAAATGCTATCGAAATCCTTCTACAGTAGCAGAAATTTACTTCTGCTTCAACAAGTGAACTTTAAACGGTAGCAGGTATGTACTAAAGGGACAAGATAATGTAAGTAAATCAAAAAAAATTAATTACACTTCATTTATGTGAGGTTGTTCACAGGTGTGCATCCACATGCAGCCTAAGAGCTTTTTTTGGTTTTACATTTTTGTCCCTTACTGATTGGCTTGATTTTCTGTTAAAGTGTGCAGGATTTTTGTCACAACAAAATCATAAACATATTTTAAATGATTTATGATTTTGTAATATAAAAATTATTTGAATTTTAAAAGGGGTTAATGCAGGTTAAGCATCCCCTCTGTAGTGACTTCAGCTTTTTTTTAAAGAGTGACAAAACACTAGCCGGAACATCCTACAGTCTGATATCTACGGTTTAGATGTCCTAAAATGAATCTCTTGCATGTGTTAACAATTCAAGCAACGATTGCACTCGTTCACAGCTGGTGAAGTTCTGTTTGTCACTTTCTGTACCTTTTTGTGTTCATTCGAGATTTTCCCACAACTGGGCCGCAAATGACAAGGAGACGAAATCAGCTACAAAAACGCAACATGAAGAGGTCTGATAATGGCAAAACTGAGTGACCTTTCGTGGTTGTAGTTCTGAGTGCAACAGCCTGTATCAAATTAAGAAAATGCAACTTGAAATGAATTCAGCAGAGACATTAAACCCTGAATTAGATTTCTTGTAGCCCTGCAGCGATGCACAATGTCCAGTTTGAGTATTGCAGCATCTGTGTATTCTTTGTCACCTTCGATAGTTTGTGCCTTGTTTTTAATGCATGGTGATCAATTTTACAGCAGGAAAATGTCTGTAGAACATTCTGATGTTTTAAACTGTCCACGCAGCTGCACAGGCCAGAGAAAATAATTATGAAGCTCTGGATCTAAAAAGAGAAATGGTTACTGCTATGTTAAGATGTGAGGACTCTGGACTCCCAAAACACTGGTACAAAACCCAGCGGATTATATTGTTCTTGTTGTTAAAATTCCTGTTTGCAAAGTATTTGGTGAACACAGTGGTTTTAAATAGGGGTCACGACCTCCTGACATCTTCTGAAATGAAACTATAAGAGTAAATTGATTACGGCGAAAGCATTTTAATAACTGTATTTATAAACAAATAATAATAATAATAATAATAATAATAATAATAATAATAATAATAATAATAATAATAACCTGGTTTTTATGTTGTCATTTTACCAGTTTCATTTAGATACTATTAATCCTTCCATACTCAACCAAAGGCCAGTCAAAAACTTTTTTCTCTATTTTTGTCCATGAAAATCAAAGTGAGCAGCTAACAAAATGAAATTTATGAACATAAACCTACAATCCTGAAACCTTTTGTATGTTTAACCCATGGATTCATTTCATATGTTTGGAATCAATGTAAAAAGCAATGGTAAATGTTAAGAGCTGGAACTACTAAAGATTTAATCTAAATGTGACTCTTAGTAAATTAATGATAACTTAAAGTTAGTGACAATTAGTCTTGTTTGATTCCATGCTCACTGTCATACATGGCAACAAACTGGTACAAAATAAATAAAAAATAAAAATGAATTAAATTAGAAGGCACCAAGTTGGCATAAGTGAACTGTGAACAAAAGATTTCTGCAAATACATTCAGCAAATTTTAGTTTTAAAAGGTCTCAAACTATAAAGCTAATAAAGTCCGTTATTCTTGTGCTGCAGCAGAAGTGTCACTGGTGGCTACTTGAGCTGCTTTTAGTGGGATTCATTTGCATGTTTGCTGATTAAGTCCAAGGTATATATGAATATAGCGCCAACAGTAAACATATAATTTAGGTTTGATCTTTGCTTCCTCAGAAAAATCTGTGAATAAACTCTCTAGAACTCCCTGAAGAACAACAGTGAATCTGAAAGTTTTTCCTCTGTCTAAATCCACCCATATATTTATATCTATATTTATATTTATGCATTTATATCCATCCTCTATTTATACCCGTTCATATATATAAAAAACCCCCAGTCTTGGAAATTTTAACCTTTGAGCGAATTAGCTATTTATTAGCAGTTCTGCTTATTTATATCTCATCAAAACAGAGATACACACGGCACTGTAAAAATAATCTACCCGTGAACATCTAGGTGCTTTTTATATAAATAATAATAATAATAATAAACACTTACTAGGGCTAACTCATATGCAGGTGATTACAGGCTGAGCGCTAGAGCAGATAGCCTGATTACTTCAGAAAATACTATTGGGTTATACTCTCTAAAAAACCCAACAGCGAAAAATGAATAATTTCTGCACAGTATCTCCTCCCCTGTGTGTTCCTGCAAAATCACAAGTCAATTAAGTGTTAATGCTGCAATATATAAACAAATAAAACAAATAAATGTTCCAAGAAACAAACAGTGAGGATGTTTTTTTTGTTTTAAATAATGGCAAAAAAAAAAAAAAAATCAGATTATGTATGTTGGCTTTAATTTCTTGTGCAAATATCGTCAAACCGCGGTACTTCACTCAATGTTATATCGTGATTAACTCCTACTCTATTTCAGAAGCTACAAGCAAATATGTGTGTTTTCCTGCTCAATTTCTGAATTCGTTCACTAAATATTGGTGAATTTTATGCAACAATAGACATCCTGCAGCGTGAAGCAGCTTGCAAGTAATATTACTTGTCTGGAGTGGCCCCTGGGCTCCGGCGGCTTGAAGAAAGAGTCCGGAAACTTCCTCATCCTCATGGGCACGGACGGGGGCTGCCTGGTCGCCTTGCTGGGGTTCATCACCGCGTTGAAGAGGGCCTCCAGCTCCGTCTTGGAGTCCCCGCGGACGTGCACGACCTGCTGCCCCGCCGGAGGCGCGCCGCGGTGCGCGTCCATGTCGCCCAAAGTTTGGAATCGAAACGTATCTGTAGAAAAAGTCCGCTCATGTAAAACAGACGAAGAGTAAAACGCAGATTGCCGAGAAAAAACGGGGCTGGATGCGCCTGTGTGCAACAGTTCTGATCAGATTTGTTTACACTTTCAGACCCCCCCTCCCTCTTCTTTTAAACCCCCACCCCATTTGAACTTTTCGCGTCGCTGCCTCGGTGTTTGAAGCTCGAACTTCTCCTAAGTTATTTAGCAACAGGGGAAAAAACACCAAGCGTCAGGTAACGTGGTCGAAATGGTGTTATTTAAGCCAAGATCGCGGACAAAAAATAAAAAATCAAATCTCGGCAGAGCACAACATGCCTCCCACATACCTCAAGCAGCCAGAGCGTCCCCACTCCTCCTCCTCCTCCTCCTTCTCCTTCTCCTCCCCTGTGTGTTCCTGCAGGGAGAAAAAGAAGTCCCAGTCTGGAAAACGCTCAAGCCGACTCGGTTTTCCCCGACACGGACGGTGGAGTAAAAACCCTTTAAAGGGCGAGGCAGGGCGCACGCACAACAAAACTGGCCGGGGAAGAGCGATTTCACCGAGACCTCTAAACTTTTCCCATCCAGCGTTTCAGTCCAGATTCATGTGATAGTGCGGAGGGGCGGGGTTGTTGGGTTTAAAGCTGCCGCAGTCGCAGGGCAAATATTTCACACTCAAGACAGATATGTAAACCATCGCTGGTGAAAACTTCAAGAAAAGCAGGAGTTTATTTACAGAGCTGGTCAGCTGGAAAACCCAAATAATCCCATTTACTCTGTGTTTAGTTTATATTTTAAATCCAGCTTTTGCATTTTCCAGTCGTTAGAGGTAGAGAGTGAAGTACTGCAACAACCTCAGGTAATCTCACAGAAGGGCCGCATTAAGTCCTTCTTTTTTCTCTGGGTCTGGAGGGTCTTGTGTTTTTTTTTTGGGGGGGGGAGGTTGGGTAGGGGAAATTGGGAAGTTGCGCGGAGAAAACATCCGCCCCATGATGAGGCCAACCCAGTCGGAGCCTGTTTGTCCCGTGCAGGCTCAAGCCGCAGTGTAGCGCCCCCTGGCGGAAAACACGCACCAGCGAGCCCACAATTCAGCAGCTGCTGGTAACTACTGACGGCCAAAAGTATGAAGTCCCAAAAGTGTTATTATTCAGGGATATATTTTCGGGGTTGTGTAGTCAGTGAGTTACATTTACTCAGTTACATTTACTTGAGTAACTTTTTTTTTTTTTTTTTTTTTGATATAATGCACTTTTAGGAGTATTTTTTTTACTACGCTGTACTTTACTTTTACTTGAGTAATTTTATCATGAAGTATTTCTACTCTTACTTGAGTAAAAAGTCTGGATTTTCTACCCACCGAATAAAAAACAAAGATATTTTAACCAAAAATGCACCAGACACAAACACACACCTGCAGTTCTTTGCTAAAGTTTCATAAGATTTTTTAAAAATTTAAATTAACTGATTTGGAAAAATTTCTCTTGCCTGATTTTGTAATTTTTTGTTACTTATATGAACTATTGACATTTTTGTACCTTAAAACACCAAAATGTCTGCATAACTTTATAATTTGGTCCATCTGATTGTGTAATTTTCAAATATTACATTTAATTTGATCAACTACTCTTTACTTTTTACCAAATACTTTTTTACTCTTACTTGAGTAATTTCTTGGATGACTACTTGAGTAAAAATGTGTTGAAGTAGTGCTACTCTTTCTTAAGTACAATTTTTGGGCACTGTTATGCCTTTAGAAAATTTATTTCTGCTTAATTTCAAAATGTTTAAATGCACATTTGAATATTTATTCAGTCAATCTAATGAAAATGATTTTCTGTGGCTAAGTTATTAAGCGGTCAAGAGGTTTTTGTTACACTAGGATCTGTTTAAGTTCTCGAGGTGGAAAAGAAAAAAAATTAAAAACAATAGGACAGTGTACAGCACTGGTAAATTGTTCCCTCTACAAAAAGAGAAGAACAAAACATTGTGTCATAAAGCCATCAGAGTCTGACTGATCGGTACTGTGTGATTACTCCCTTCCTTGTTTCAAGAAGGAGCTGCAAACATTGAAGGTGAGGAAAAGGTCGACAGAAACTTTCCCGGCAAGTTGCTCATTGTCAGGGAAGCCAGATGCTCTGCTCTGCACAGCATCAAACTTGACATATGTTCCATATTTCTATGTTTGTAGTCACCTGCGTAGACTTTCTTTCTTTCTTTCTTCTTTTTTAACTGTGGAACGAAAAGATTATTTTGTGAAGATGCAGTCACTGTCATTGCTGCCTTCTTCGGCGATGTCAAATACATTCAAATAGTAAAACATGCTTCTTTTTTTTTTAGGCTGTTTGAGTTACAAGTCAGGGGTTTTGAGTCAGTGTTCACATTCATTCCTAAACTCTGTGTAAAGTGATTAAATCTTAGCAATCCCATTTTATAAACAGGTATCACACAGCCATACATCATGAAATAAATTGCCAGTTGAGAAGCAAACTGCTAATAATTTCAATAGAATAAATTTGATCATTTTGCCACGAAATTTAGTTTGAAATAAGTTGCATTTTGGTTGAGTTACTTTAATATTGTGATCATTTTCTGCGATATAGCTACAGGTCACATCCAGAACAGAAATTTAGCAACACATTGATAAGAAACATTATTGTGAAACACTCCTGTGGACAACAGGTGGCACTGTCTCCTTTTTTACATTAATTTCTTCTTTTATTTTTAGGTAGTCCTTTATTCACTATAAAAAGATGAGAGCTAAATACTGTTAGAAATGTAAATGTTGCTCTTGTGTTCTCTGTCTTTGTGTTGTTCTTTTCTATCAAAAATTTGCTCACTGAATAAAAGCTGAAAGTAAACCGAGACAAATGTTTTGTGAGCAGCTTAATACTCGTAGATAAATCACTGCTCTCTAATTGTGGTTCTTCATTTTCATTTTCACTGATTCCTTCATTCTTCTTGGTTTTTAAGCTGCTTTTCCAAACAGCAGCAATATTGGTGTGAGTTGCCTCCTCACATCAAATAAAGATAGTATTGTAGTAGCAAATTGTTTAACATTAATTTGAGAGAATTGTCATACATGGCAAAGATTTGAATCAGTTAATAGTGATTGTACAGCCCAATCAACCTACTGAGAATATTTGAAATCAGAAAGGATATTTTGCAATATCTTCACAAATTTAGATAGAGATAAATATTACTACTTCCTAAGCCACATACCTAATAAAAGTAAACTACAGCATGCACAAATCTACTACTGGTAGCAAACTGGAATTAGTTTCGCTATCAAATCAATCAATCAATCAATCAATCAAATTTTATTTGTATAGCACATTTCAGCAGCAAGGCATTTCAAAGTGCTTTACATCATTACAAACACAGAAACACAATGCAATATAGAATCAATCATTAAGTCAAGTTACATCAATAAATTTGTAATTGATTACATTTCAAATACAATTCTAAACAGGTGAGTTTTTAGTCGAGATTTAAAGGAAGTCAGTGTTTCAGCTGTTTTCTGGAAGTTTGTTCCAAATTTGTGGTGCATAGATGCTGAAAGCTGCTTCTCCTCATTTGGTTCTGGTTCTGGGGATGCAGAGCAGACCAGAACCAGAAGCCCTGAGAGGTCTGGAAGGTTGATACAACAACAGCAGATCTTTAATGTATTGTGGTGCTAAGCCGTTCAGTGATTTATAAACTAACAACAGTATTTTAAAGTCTATTCTTTGAGCTACAGGGAGCCAGTGTAGGGACTTTAAAACTGGTGTTATGTGCTCTATCTTCCTGGTTTTAGTGAGAACACGAGCAGCAGCATTCTGGATCAGCTGCAGCTGTTTGATTGATTTGTTGGACAGACCTGTGAAGACACTGTTGCAATAATCAATACGACTGAAGATAGAATAGAATAGAATAGAATAGAATAGAAGTACTTTATTCATCCCAGCAGGGAAATTACTTCGCAGTTACAGCATAGAGACAAGACACAATAACAACTACCACTGAGTAGTAGTTGTAGATAAAATAAAAAAAAAAAAAAAAAAATAAAATGCTATAAATGATGAACGCATGGATGAGTTTCTCTAGATCTGGCTGAGACATTAGTCCTTTAATCCTGGAAATGTTCTTCAAGTGATAGAAGGCCGACTTTGTAACTGTCTTTATGTGGCTCTGGAGGTTCAGGTCAGAGTCCATCACTACTCCCAGGTTTCGGGCTGATCGCTGGTTTTCAGTTGTAATAACTGAAGCTGTGCATTGACTCTAGATCTATAACTCTAGATCGTTCCTCTTTAGGTCCAAAAATAATAACTTCAGCTGTTCAGCTGGAGAAAGTTTTGGCACATCCACACATTTATCTGTTCTAAGCATCTGTTCAGTGATTGGATGGGGTCAAAGGTCACCTGGTGACATCGTAATGTAGAGCTGTGTGTCATCTGCATAGTTATGGTAGCTAATATTATTTCCTGTTATAACCTGAGCTAGTGGGAGCATATAAACATTGAATAAGAGGGGTCCTAGGATTGAACCTTGGGGTATCCCACATGTGACCTTTGACCTCTTTGATGAGAAGTTTCCAATTGAAACAAAATGAAAAGATCGCTAGCATCTTTTCATTTTGTATACTTTGTCATGTAGAGGTATTGTGTTTTAACAAAAAAAATATATATTTAGCTGTTCTAAACATTAAATCACAAAAAATGTAACAAGCTGTAATAATAAGCATGGTTCCTGAAATAGCTTAGATCCTCCTTACTAGGCCTTTATTCATTCCCTTGATCTTCATGAGTTCACCCGTTATTGACATGCACACACTGTTTTTGAGCAGCATGTAAAGTTGCACAGATGTGGGGTCCCTGAGGCAACAGCGCCATGCTTTTTCCACATTCCTCTTTCTGACCATGGCTGCAGACTCACAGAGGCCTGGAACAGCAGTGATCCTTTTCCATTGGCACTCTCAGCAACTTTTTCCAAGGAAGCGACAGACTCCAGCTGGACTCTTCCTGGCATTTTCAGCTGTTCTTTTGCTTTTTTAACTTTCTTCACTGCTTAAATGCCCAGTTTACTGGAATAATTGGTCTCGCTCAATAGGAGGCTTTTGACTCAGTGCTTAGGGTCGGAGGAAACATGAGCACAAGTAACAAACACCCTGCCCCGTCTGCACCCTACCTTCAGCTGCGGCTCCCACGCAGCGACACAAGCCAAGACTGGGGGTTCAATAAAACAAGCTGCACATTTTTTTTTTTCTCCCCACATCTGTTTCTCATGCTGGCGGCAGGATGTAACCCTTAAAACAACAATGTCTGGTTAAGAGACACACCACATAGAAAAGTAGTAGCTCCAACACGAAACTAAAAATCTGCACATTCAGCTCCTTCTGGGAAACGTAATCAGATTTTCATTAGCACCCTTCTTTAACTCGTCTGATGTAACGGGAGTTTACAAGAAAGTGGGAGTAGCATCAGCCAGTCAGTCACTCCCACTGTCACGTGTGAGAGGAACTGAGGAGAAAGTGAAAAGGGGGTTTGGAATACGAACAGTAGATGTGGACAGTTTGTGGAAAAAAAAAAAGGTATAAATGAAGAAGTTGGTGGGAAGAGCTCCGCCCCCTCGCTTCGTGAGGAAATAATCACAGTTGGACTGGGATGATGTGGGCAACAACTGCCCTCCTGCTGCTCCTGCCTCAGCTGGTTTCCTCCACAGTATGTATATGCATGTTGAAAATTGTTAATCTGTTTTCGCATTTCTGTATTAGGAAACATTTATTAGGATTTATGGAAGGCAGAGTAATGCAGAACCCATAAGCTGTCAGCGACAGGCCCAAACAAGCTGCTTTATTCTGTTTGCGTTTGTCATTGTTTGAAGAAAACATTTATATTCTATAAAGAAAATAGAAAGTTAGAGAGCCCATTTTATATTTTATTGAGATAAACACTGTTTTAAATATAAAGGATGTTTTGTCAAAACTTTATCCCTAAAAAACCCCCCAATATTTTAATCTGAGATATTTGAATTAAGGTCTAAGGAAATTGTGCTTTTGACATTCTCAGACATTATAATGTGTCTAATGGTATGTTCACCATATAATTAAACAAATTTATATCCCAGCTACCATTTATCCCAGAAAGCTCCAGATTAGTTTGCTTCTTAGCCATTTTATGCCCCCATGCTTTGCTATTTCTTCTCAGTCTTATTCCTTTTTATGTCCGCAAACCAACCATTTTATTCCAGTAAACTTAACTAAAGCATAATAATGTATGTCTCATCAGTGAATAGCCTTTCTTGAATTTTATAAATAAAAAGACAAAAAAAGATGCTCAAATCTCTTGTTGCATTTCAGTAGGATTTAATGTTACAGAGCATAACCAATGACTGATCAGTCACTTTCATAAGACTACTGATTATTATTTGAAGCTACTCCAAACCACTTCCCACAAAAGTAGGAACAAAATATCCTAAAGATCACAAATTTACACCTGGTTCCAGAAAGCTGAAAATGACAGATTTCTGGATACAAAATAGGTAAAACTGCCGATGTAGCAAAAAGAAAAGACGTGAAATGATAAAGATGTCTGTTTTTTGCTTATTACGCTTCGACAGCGTAATATTGCTAGCCACACTGTAAATTAGATTCTCAAGTTTTTAAAAAGCAGAATAAATATTCTCCAGCAGATGCTCGGTTTCCCATATAATGAGGAGTTTTTTGAAAAGCTCTAAAAATAAATAGCAATATCTCGTAACATTTCACCTAACATAAAAAATGAAGGCAAAACGTTCTAGTGTTTTTCTGATCGCAGGCAGTCTGTGTGCTATCTGATCAAACTGTATTCTTCTGTTTACCTGTAGACTGAAGGCACCACTGGCCATTTAAACCAATCAGAGACAGTAAGCGAGGAACTCTCTGACTCACCTGTCAAAGGCCAAAAGGCTTTCAGGCAGACCAAAGGTCACGATGCGTGCTCCATCCCATGTGACATCACCGTCAAACTCCTCCGGGACGAAAAACACTCAATCTGTGGTGGAGGTTTTCTTTTGTTCTTGCAACATTGCTAGCTCTCTCATCAATATTGGCTGCTCACTAAGCACGTCTGTTTCTATGTGTGCAGGCCAGCTGCAGCAGTCCCTGCTGGCATTTGGACGTAGCACCCGAAAGCTAATCAGGGATGTGATGGAGGAGCAGCAGAGAGGCTTAGATGTCCTGAGTGGTCAGGTAAAACCTGGTTAGGATTTTCTGGTTTGATGAGGAGACTTTAAAGAGATTAACTGGCCAGTAGTGAGCGCTGCTGTGTCACATTTCCAGGTTTCAGAACTGATGAGCAAAGTGCAGATGCTCAGCGCCGAGGTCCAGAGAAGCAACACTGAGATGTACTCGATAAAGCCTGTTCAGTCCCACGGTAACACACAGGCTCCTTCATACAACATGCAGGCTGAAGGGTTATTTTCTATCTTAAATAAAATCCAAGTAAATACGCTTAAATTTGTGGATGTAATGTGACAAAATGTGAAAAAGTGCAAGGCATCATATCTAAATCAGGTAAAGGTAGAATTAAAAGCCATATGTAAATAGGAATTATTAGTGTGCAAAGTGAGATTTTTATCAGGGAACCCCTTTAGTTGTTAGCAACAATGGCTCAAATGTTTTCTTGAATTTGATCGCTTGTGCTTTTGATCAGGACGGGACTGCAGTGACATCAAGGACAGCCTGATGTCAGTCGTCCCAAAGATCCCCAGTGGTATTTACATAATCCATCCAGAAGAAACAGACTCTTCTTTTGAGGTACAAAATGAATTTAGGCATTCCCCGTTTGGCCAGTTTTCATCATTAAAACCTAAACAAATGTTGTTAAGGTGTTCTGTGAGATGGACTACATGGAAGGTGGCTGGACAGTGATGCAGAGGAGAACCGATGGATTGAATGACTTCAAACGATCCTGGGCTGATTACATTGATGGCTTTGGAAACCTTGCAGGTTGTGCATACATGTATTCATTATCATTCGAGAATCAGGTTTATCTTAAAACCTTTTAGTCAGAAAGACAAATCCAACTCTTTCTCGTATTTTATCAAACCAGGAGAAGCCTAAAGCTCCAGTGGAGTTTGATCCTCATCAAATTTCTCCTTCTTTGGCTCTATAGGAGAACACTGGTTGGGTCTGAAGAAGGTTTTTCACATCGTCAACCAGAAAGATGCTCGCTTCCAACTTCACATCGCTCTGGTGTCCAACAACGACGTCACGTCTTATGCTTCCTATGATGACTTCCGCCTCGACAATGAAACCCAGTTCTTCAGAATCCACCTGGGCAGATATGCAGGCAGTGCAGGTATGACAAAACAAGGAAGACATCTACAGTTATTTTCAAACCGTTTGATATGTGGCGTTATGCATGTGTGTTTTTGCTCAGGCGACGCTTTCCGTGGCTTTGAGCAGGAGCAGAACCAGGACACAGCTCCATTTAGCGCCGCGGACGTGGACAACGATGGCTGCAACCCGTCATGCAGCTTTGCCAACAGGACGGTGGAGAGTTGCAGCATCCTGCACAACCACACAGGGTGGTGGTTCAACCAGTGCGGACTGGCAAACCTCAACGGCTCCCCCGAAGATGGAGAACAGAACCAGGGGAAGAGGACGCACATCCTTTGGGACACCTGGAGGCAGAGTGGAGTCCCTTACGCCATCAAATCCGTTACGATGAAGATCAGAAGGCTTGCAACCAACAACTGACACCTAATGAAGAGGGATGAAGCACTGATGGGCCTCTGACAATTTTACTAATACAGCAAATATTCGGTAGTGCAAAATATTACAACTTATACTTGAACTTAGATAATACTTTCAAAGAACCTTTCTAAAACTTAGCAGATACTTTCAGGAACTTAACAAGCACTTTCTGAAACTTTCATGAATTTTGGCAGATACTTTTAAGAGCTTTTTTAATCAAGCTTTCTTGAAACTCCTGAGGTACTTTCTGGAACTTTTCTGGAATCTACCAAGTACTTTTCAAACATTTTATGGAGCGTTTCCTTTGTTTCCATTCAAATTCCATGGAAGTACCTGATGAGTTTCGGAAAAGTCTCTTTGGAGATCTGCAAAATTTACGGAAGATTACCTCAAAGTTCAACAAAAGTATTGTTATTTAGTGCTAAAGAATGTTTACTATAATTATGATCTTAAACTATTACTACAGCTAATTTTGTTCTGTCTAAAGAGGACAAATTTATGCATTAAACTCTGCCACAAATGCAATTAACAACTGATCACTGTTACAATTGTTAACCTGATGTGCACATAAATTCTGTGATTTTTGTTAAATTGTGCTAGTTCTTTTTAACTGCCATAATTCTTTCTACCTAACCTGTCTTTATTTGTTACATTTGATTCTAAATGTTAGTTAAGAAAAACTGCAATAACAGACATGAATCCCGTGTCACCATCTACTTCTTCATCAAGAGGAAATGAAAACAGTCAAGCCAAAGCTTTATATAGTTGGTTTTTATTCATATGATTTTAAGATTTTACTTATTACAAGTGGACAATAAAGTCATTCTGCATTTATATGTCGTATATCAAGCTTTGTTGAAAGATTGAATTTAAGGAAGCCGTAATCATTTAACAAAAATTCACTGTCTCATCATGTCTCTGCTGATTGAAAGCACATTTTTAAACAAAAAATGTGGAGATACCTGAGATGTAGGGTGAACCTTCCGCTATTTTAGTACTGAAAAGTCTAGCACTTAAATAATATTAAATGAAATATATTTGATCAAATCAGATAAAGAAGAGCAAAAATCTACGGAATTAGCTGGGTTAAAATCACCCAACCAGAACAGCAACAAAAAACAATTATCTAAAAGGAGAGTAGCAGCCTTCACACTTATAAACTGCTGGGTTAAATTAGTGACCTCTTAGGAGAAATACAGACCAATAGTGGTGCATTTAGTTCCTCTGTTGCTTTGGAGCAAGCAGGTCCTGGGTTCAGTTTTTTTGTATGTTGTCCTCATGCAAATGTGGTTTCTCTCTGGGCTCTCCGGCTTCCTCCCACACTGCATAAGTATAACGGTAAGGTCAATGGGTCAATCGAAATTCTTAGTAATGAGTGTGTGTGTGTGTGTGTGACTGAGTGTCAAAGCATAAACATTAAATCTTTGATGTACTCCTTAAAGTGATGACAGAATCAGAGTCAAGAATCTTGAGAATACTATCAACTACTTCTACTATCAACTTCTTACTGACTTTAGTGCAATTATTGCAAAATAAAATTAACACTGTCGTTATTTGCAGCTAAAAGTAAATGTCTTAAATTGTGTTTAACATAAAAGTTATTTAGTGTGCTTACTGCGGTTGTAATTTCAGAGAAGCAGCAACAGGTGAAACAGATTTTGATTTAAAAAAGAACCAATTCAGTCCAGCAGGTGGTGCTAATGACCCCAACTTTAATACGTCATGAACCTAAACATTTTAAATGCACAAACAAACAAAAAATCAATATAAAAATGATCAGGAATCAGAATTGAGTTTTAAGAAATGTTCAGTAATAGTGGTCAAAATGTGTGTTTAAAGCTTTTTATGTTTGTACTGAGATCTACCTCAGATGATAACATACAAAATGACCCACATGCATATAAAAACAGACTCTTTATCACACAACCTACACCAAGCAGGTTCTTATTGTTATTAAAAGAAAAAACAGAGAGAAGACATATTTATTATTTAAAATTAATTAATTTAAATCCTAGTTTGCAAAAACGCTTCAATTAAAGCGTCTGATATGTAAGAGGTGTGACAACAGAGGGCTAAAGGACCATAAAGTTTTATTTGAAATCTTACAGAGCTCAATGTTAGCACAACTTTTACCACCGCATATCTGGAAAGCTCAACATCTGGCTTTCCAATGTAAATAGAAAACACCTTTTTTTAGATATGAAAAAAAAACCCCTCCATAAATGTTTGAGATCTTAAAAAGAAAATTAATATCAGACGGCGATAACCTGAGTGAATACAAAACACAGTTACTTATTCAGGTACAAATTCAAACTGATCTGGTCTTGTCTGAAAAAAGAAACCCTACCCTTTCATTAAATCATGAATAAAAGGTGAACGTTACTGGTGAGCTGATGTCATCTGTAGGATCAGAAAATCCTTTAAAAAGAGTCAGCATAAAATAGGACAAAATATTTCAGGAGCTACAAGTCATGTCCTGATATAAAGACATTTAAGAATAGGTTGATATCCATCAGGCAGAAAAGGTAACAACCAGATTTCTAAAGCATTGGGTAAACAGTACCTTTTGATTACCAGATGTTTTGATAAAATTCGAATGCATTCACTTCAGTTCCCATTTTAACACTGGATGTTGTGCAGATCTGGATATGAAAATTTTTTTAACATAGTTGGTAAGATTCACCTTTTTCCCTTTGTAACTGAACAATGTGAAAACTGCATCTTGTGTTAACAGAGGTTATATTAGCCTGGCGTTAATAGTTGTTTGGTGATCTGAAAACGTTGAATGTGACAAAAAAGGAAGAATAGAAAAATCCGACAAGGTTTCAGCTACTTTTTATCTTTTATTGCCTTGTACTGGTAGCTTGGTGTGTATATTCAACCTAAAAGAAGAGCTGCTGCGTGAAAGCACATGAGTTACTTTAGCTTTGAAACAAAGACCAGAATGCTCATCTGAGGAGTCTGCATTTTTCTCAGTACTGTCCCACCTCTGTCTTCCTGTTCGGTTCTGCACGCAGGAACACGTAATTCACTTTCTGTTTGTGTGTGTTTGCGTGATAAAGATTTATTAACGCAGCTGATAACACTGTAGGAACTCTGGCTCTTTGTGTGGTCTGGTATGTGCATATATTGGCAGCGTCCATCAATACACTGGCGCACACAGATAGAGAATGAGGCTCATCCAGGTGCTTTGCACTCTGTGTTCCCCCCCAATCAGACTGTGTATGTTTGGGTTGACAGTGTTTACATCCAGATCTCGGGTCTGTTCTGCTCTGTGGAAGGAAGTCTCAACAAAAACTCTTCTTACTGGTGACATTCGTCAGTGTTTAGACCTTTTCCTTGAAACCGTCTAACGCTCTCATAGCATGAAATGTCCAAAATGACTAATCTTCAGCAATCAGCGCCTTAAAAGGCAGTTTTCTCTCTGACTATCAGACATCAGAGACTCGGTCTTATCAGATTCCTTTCAGCTTTTAGGGTTTTTTTTTTTTTTTTAATGCGTCGCCACTTTTAACGAGAATGAGCTCCAGTCAAGAGATGAAGAAATGATTTTCTAAAATAGAGAAAAGCAACTGAAAACGGCACGCACAAGTTTAATTTACATGTCTCAGGAATATACGTTGGGGTGTGTGTGTGTGTGTGTGTGTGTTTGTTTTCCCACACTGGACAGGGATCAGCTGAAAGTAGGAGCGGACAGGAAGCAAAGTCTACTGGGAATTTAAACCCGAAGGAATCTCATCTGCAGTTCATCAGCCATCAGTCACTCCTGCACTCGAACACGCACACAAAAGTATTTAATGTATAAAAACTTAAGAGGAAGGAATATTCATCTTTTTTTCTTCTGAAACTTAACTTTATTAATCCTTCCACAGGTAAGGCAAAGTCAAAGGTCAAGCTAAGAGAGAGAGCGAGAGAAGAAGAGAGAGAGGAGTCCACGGATGGCTGAAATGAAAGAAAACAAGTTGATCAGAAATTGACCCTCCAGGATCCTTCCACATCTGTGAGGTTCAACGTGTCATGTAAATAAAAGTATAGTGGGACCCAGAAGGATGCATTCTTTCTCAAGGATGGAGAATAAACAGAGGGGGAGGGCGGCAGAGCGAGCGAGCGAGGCAGGAACATGCCACAGGCACTTGACTACTTGTTCACATGAAGCGGGAGCCTGTGCTGCTGGTCATCCTCCAGGATGAACCACAGACTGCCGCCGGCCGACCGCATCAGCCGGGCTGCCGGCGACACGGACAGATCCAGAGCGAGGAGCCGCGACAACCTGCTCCTATATGATGACTTTGGAGAGGAATACTGCTGTGCTGGGCAATGCCTCGGGTAAGGCTCTGACTTACCTCCACTACTCAGATAAACAAACAGTAAACATCTGTGTGGAAGGGTGAGGTCTGGACCGACTGGAACCTTTTAATTTTTGTTGTTTAGGGAGGTTGAGTTTTTATGAGGTATTTGTGTTGACATGCCTTTGGCGTTTCAAACATGGTGCTCTATATAATGAACAAGCATCTCTATTTTGGTCCCGACACTCCAGAAGTCTACTGTTTTTCTTTTACAGTAGATGCAGTTTTAGAAATCTAAGCCATGCGTTCATATTCTTTTATTAGCAACCTTTTTCAGTTAATCTTTCTCTTTTTCTTGTTGCCTTTCCATTAACTTTGATGTGTAGTGTATAAAGCGGTTGTTTTGAATAGTTTTTTCAATCTTTTGGTTGAAATTGTTAGGATTTCCACTTTTGCTAAAATAATCTGTTGTTTTAATGTTTTCCACCACTGAATAATTTCTCTAAATGCAGAATGATGGACTTCAGCTTGTCTGGAAATGGCCTTCTAACCCTCTAAAAGTCAGTGCTGATGTTTTCCAACCCTGCCATTGTGTGAACATACACCTGTGTGCAGCAGATGACAAACTCCTGCTTTTGTTGTTAGCGTCTCACTGACTGACAATAAACTATTCAACGATTCATATATTTTTTAAGCTTTTTACTCCCAGCTTTTCCCCTTTGGCTTCATCTTTGTTGAACACATCATGACAGTGTGGGACTTGATTGGTCTCTCGCTTTCAGAGTTAGATTTAAGTAGAGTTAAAACTTGGTAGAGACCAGATCCATTTTATTACATCCTGACATGAACCGTATGTCTCCCTGATTCCCAGCAGGCACAGCAGCGCTGACAGGTCGCTCACAGCTCGCCTCAGCGCTTCTAAACGCCGCCAGGCTATGCGAGGTCCTGCCTACATGTTCTCAGCTCCTTCCTTCAGCCTGTCAGAGGTCGAGCAGCGTTTCCTGGAGGCGGCTGAGTACGGCAACATCCCAGAGGTGCGCCGCATGCTGCTCCATATCCCCAACCTGAACGTCAATGCAGTGGACTACATGGGACAGAATGCGCTGCAGCTCGCTGTGGCCAACGAACATCTGGAGGTGACGGAGCTGCTGCTGGGGAGGGCAGATCTGGCCAGAGTGGGAGATGCTCTCCTACTAGCCATCAGTAAGGAATTTGCATGCATAGACAAAATTTGCTTGGAGATGTAATGTCTGAAGCAGATAATGTGTCTTTTATGATAACAAAAGAATGTAGTAGTGTCTTCTTCTACTACTTTTAAGGTCCTTAAAGTTAATTGTTAGGATTTTGGATTTTTGAGTTTTTGGGGGTTTTGTTAGTTTCTATTTTCACTTCAGTTCCTTCTTAGTGATTCTAGTTATTTTTATTTATTGTGTCTTTCTTACTCTAGTTTACTTGTTCCTTTGTCTAGTTAATTTACTAGATTCATTTCCTAGTTGCCAGTCTTCTCTACCTCTTTAATTCACCCATCACTGGTTCTTTCTGTTACACTTTGTGTTTCCTTGCTGGTATTTCCCCTGGATTTCTGTTTTTGTTCTGCTCTGGCTCCCTGCGTTCCCTGTGATTTTAGTAAGTTTTCAATATTGTCATTAAAAATATTCAACACGATCGATGCTCCCAGCTCCTGTCTGCATTTTGGGTCCATCAACAAACATACCATGACATTAATGATTTTTTTAGTAGTTTTACTACAAGATCCTTCAAAATATGCTACTGCAGTGGCGATTAACTTTTCAGCAGAACAACAATCCTAACACACATCTAAATCCCATCTGACTGAGAGGAAGAATTTACAGAAATTTTATTCTCTAGATGTCTGGAGCTGTTAATTAAGGACAGACCCAAAAACACTTGTACCTTGTTGTTGATTGGATAAAGTTCTTAAGTAATAAAATGACTCTCAGATTAAAAAAGTTAGACAACATTTACCCTGTAATAGATTTTTCCACCACAAGTTGTAGCAAAGGGTGAACCAGATATGCAAGCTACGCTTCTTTTTTTTACTTTCAAATTTGCATTTTACTTGCATATAAACTAAACTTTACTTTTGTTTCACAATGTTTCAACCGCTTTCTTTCTACGTTTACTTTAGGTAAAGGTTATGTCCGTATCACAGAGGCTCTGCTCAGTCACCCTTCGTTTAGAGACGCTCACCGTCTGACAGCAAGTCCGGCTCAAGTAGACATGTTGGATGACTTCTATGCTTATGACGAAGATGGGACAAGGTACGACTGGTAAAGAAGCACCATAATGAGGTCAACCACTGACAAAAAAAGCAAAAGCTAATGAAATTTGTGAGGGGGGTGAATCAATTTGAATTATTCTTTTAATCAGATATTACAGTGCAAATAAAAAAAATTGGTCTGAAAACAAAATATGTCCACCGTTTTTGAGTCTGCAGATAAATGCAGCTGTTTAATGTTATTTATATACATTTTTACTAAGGTGGCCTAGTTAAGGCCGACTTCTTGGTCGACTGAAAACATTGTTGTTGCCATGCTTATCCTTTTTTTCTCAGGTTTTCTCATGATGTGACTCCAGTGATACTTGCGGCCCACTGCCAGGAATATGAGATAGTTCACACGCTCCTGAGCAAAGGCGCCCGTATCGACCCTCCTCACGACTACTTCTGTGGCTGCGACTCGTGTAATTATCAGCAGCAGTACGACTCCTTCAGCCACTCACGCTCTAGGATCAATGCCTACAGAGGCCTGGCCAGTCCTGCATACCTCTCCCTGTCCAGTGAGGACCCAGTGCTGGCTGCCCTGGAGCTCAGCAATGAGCTGGCCATGCTGGCTGACATTGAGAAGGAGTTTAAGGTCAGTGGAAAAGCATCCTGTCAGTGCAATGTCAGGGTCGCATTAATAGAATAGAATAGAATAGAATAGAATAGAATTCAACTTTATTGTCATTGCACTGTCACAAGTACAAGCAACGAGATGTAGTTTGAATCTATCCAGAAGTGCTCTACGAGATATAATATTTATTTACAGATGTACAAGACTATGTATGTATGGACTATAAGGGGTTATAGCAAGAGATATAGATATTGTGTATAAATATAAATATGGGAGCTATATGCACAGATTATACAGAATATACAAGAATGTTAGGGAATGGATTATAGATAAATAATGGCAGATAAAATTTACAGGTTGTATGTGTGTGTGAAGAAAACAGTCCGTGATGTGTGTGTGTGTGAGGATAGTCCATGTGTTATTGTTGTATGAGAGGATAGGGGAGTACAGTCCTTATAGTTTATGTTTTATGTCAGGAGGCGTTCAAAAGCGTGACAGCTGTGGGAAAGAAGCTGTTCCGGTGCCTGGTGGTTCTGGTCTGTAGGCTTCTGTAACGCCTCCCAGAGGGCAGGAGGCATGGCATCGGTTCTGTTTGAAATTGTTCTTGCTGTCTGCTCTCTAAATTTTCTAAAGCGCTGTATGAGAACAAAATTGTTTTATTTTTATTATGTCAAACTAACAGATCTCCATCATTTTCAGCACTTGAATTTACTTAAGGACATACAGCAGGAACAGAAAGAAAGCAGTACAGATTAAGATTATTTACACTTATAAAAAATGTAAAAAAAATTACAGATTTGTATAAAGAAGAAAAGAAGCTTTGCTCATAAGTGTTTGATCATAACGGGAATCCGTTTATGCTGGTTAATAATGAAGACATTAAAGGTGGAGTCCCACAAGGTTTAGTGTTGGGACCTAAAAGTTTTAATGTACATATTAGTGATACTAAAGTATAGTTTATTTTGTTTCTTTTTTAACAAACAAGAAAAAACAATAGATGACTTTTTGGGTTTTGTGTAAAACTAAGAGTGCTTTGCATTCTTGGGATCCAATTTTGCTTTGGACTTTCACTTATTCCTCCATATTTTAGTTACTTCAGTGAGGTGTGGGGAAACACTTTGTGGCTAAAACTAAACTTGTTCTTTTTACAAAAACAGGAAAGGGGCAATGTGCCTTTCACTATGAAGAGAACAACATAAAATGAATAAAACAGGCGTGAAATGAAATGTTTGACATCTTGGTTGTGATTTTTTTTTGTCCAAAAAATACGATGATTTAATGAGCACAGTATTTGCAAAAGTATAAATCAGAAGAAAATCACAATTGCTTTCCTACCACACCTTGTTACTGCTGCTTTAAAATGACTTCAGCTTATGTTCTTATTTTTATGCAGAATGATTACAGTCGCCTGTCAAACCAGTGTAAGGATTATGTGGTGGGCCTTCTGGATCTTTGTCGCAGCACAGAGGAAGTGGAGGCCATCTTGAATGGAGAAACGGTTTCTGACGACAGCTTCGACATGCCAGGTCGTCCCTCCCTCACACGCCTCAAATTAGCCATCAAATACGAACTCAAAAAGGTAACCAGGCATTCAAACAAACAATAGAGTTAATTAATTAGAGTCTCCCAAAAATAAAAAAACCCAGAACTGGAGTTTTTCTGTTTAGTTTTATCTCTTCTTTATTGGCTCTTTGTTAAAACAAACAAAATAAATGCTCTTCAAACATCTAAGACTCTGAACTTTTCACCAATTCCTGTTATATGATCCTCATAAATTGACTGGAGTGCAACATACTTTATTTTCCAGAATATGAGGCACATTGTTTGGACAATTTGGCGTCTAGAAGATACTGCAGTTTTCACTGTTTGTGACTAAATTGCTTTGGAAAGAACTGGATTGATTCTGAATTAGATCCCATCAAACGTCGAATGAGCAGGATTTGTTTGTCTCGTAAAATGATTTAACATCACATTTATTGTGAATTGGTTGTATATAAACTGAATTAAGCTGTCTGACGATATTTTAACCCGGCTTCGTTTTCCTCCAGTTCGTTGCTCATCCAAACTGCCAGCAGCAGCTGCTGAGTATTTGGTACGAGAACCTGCCCGGCCTGAGACAACAAACCACTGCTGTGAAGCTGCTGGTGGTGCTGGCGGTGGCTGTAGGACTCCCTGGACTGTCTGTGGCTTACTGGGTCACTCCGTGCAGCAGAGTATGCAACATTCAGGCTTAGATTTTACCCACTAGCCAACCGGATCTCTCATGCTCTTCACTCTGTTCTCAGGTGGGAAAAGTTATGCGCAGCCCCTTCATGAAGTTTGTCGCCCACGCCTCGTCCTTCACCATCTTCCTGGGCCTGCTCATCCTGAATGCAGCGGACCGCTTTGCAGGCACCACGCTGTTGCCGAACATGACCCACCATCAGCAACCTGGAAGTCCACAACTCAAGCTGGACCCCCTGCTGCTTCACCGCAAGACCACCACCCCCTTCACCTGGATGGAGATCCTAATCATTTCATGGGTCATGGGTGAGTGGAAGATGACAATATATGAAAACAACTAAAGCAAATGTTAAAACAAGGATGTCACCCTTGACCTGTGCTGCTGTAGGCATGATTTGGGCCGAAGTGAAGGAGATCTGGAGTCAAGGACCTGGAGAGTACCTGGTGGAACCGTGGAACTTCCTGGACTTTGGGATGCTGGCCATTTTTCTGGCCTCGTTCAGCTGCCGCTTCTCTGCAATGAAGCAAGCTGACTTGGCTCAGGCCTATGTGTACAAACACTGCAAAACTCTGGTCCAACTTCCCCCAGAGATACACTACTTCACTCTGGGTAAGCACACACACACACACCACACACATCCACACATCTAGTATCACCAGTTAAAAGTTAGGGCAATTCTTGCTAACTTCAGGGAACCAGTTAGAAGCTGCAAAAGATTTAAGATGTAATGGAAAGCGTAATCAGATGTTAGAATGGCCAAGTCAAAGTCAAGACCTAAATCCAGTTGAGAAGATTTGGAAATGAAAACCTGGACCATTTTTCAGAGAGGAGTGAATTAAAAGTATCTAGACTTTCAAAGCTGGTAGAGACCAAAATAGTTGTAATTGCAATTTTATTGAACAAAAAACTGACTCAGCAGGGTTTCTGCAGTTTTCACCAATTCAAATTTAAGACCTTTCTAAGACCATTATGAGTAGAATTTAAGACCTTTATCACAACAAAAATGTGCAAAAGAAAATAGCAAGTAAATAAATTTGGGTTGGCAACTGAAGTGAGACAATGAATTTGCACTTACCCATAATGCTAGATAGCTTAACTCTTTCTGGCCAAGAGTATATTAGCAGCTAGTTATTAGCAGCTAGCTGTGCCTTGAGTCACAGAACGCAGTGAACCCAGACTCAAAGTTTGCTGTAACAGTAAAGCCCTGCAAAAAAAAGTCATCTATATAGAATATATGAGATAAAACAGTCCAGCCACAACAAAATTTAAGACCTAAAATGAATGCATTTAAGGCTAAATTATAGTGTTTCAATGAATTTAAGACATTTTAAGCATACTCAGGTGGGCTAAAAAGTAAAAACATACCACACTTTTCAGATTTCCTTTTGCAAGAAATGTTAATCATCTTAATTTTCTTTTCCAGTCACAATTGTGCAAAACTTTGTGTTGGTCCATCGCATAAAATCTCAATTCAAACCATTAAAGTTTATTCATTGAAACATGAAGTAGAGCTGCGGCTCCTCTACATCAAAAGTAGTTACAGTAGTTATGGCTTTCGAAGCCCTTCTGCTTTAGTTATTGAAACTAAAATGAATTTTAACTATGGCTGCTGTCACAACACTGCCGTCACATGTAAAACAAATCAGGTTTTCATTCGCAGCAGATATCCTGATGCTTACCAGCCGATTTATGCCCGTTTTGCAGCTCGTATCCACTGGACGCCGTCAGATCCTCAGCTTGTGTCGGAGGGTCTTTATGCGGTCGCAGTCGTGCTGAGCTTCTCTAGGATTGCGTACATCCTGCCAGCCAACGAGAGCTTTGGGCCGCTCCAGATCTCTTTAGGAAGAACCGTCAAAGACATCTTCAAGTTCATGGTCATCTTCCTGCTGGTCTTTCTGGCGTTCATGATTGGCATGTTCAACCTGTACTCTTACTACCTGGGAGCGAAGCAGAATGACGCCTTCACCACGTGAGACATTCATGCACACATAATTATCCTAAGTGATGCTTTTATTGAAGAACGAGGCTGAAACAGGATTATTTCTGAATTAAATTGGTTAATGTTTTGTGAAAAAAAAAAAAAAAAAACACAACCAAGCTTAAACTATATTGCCCTCATTAGTTTTCTGATCAGTGTTGCAGTGATCTGTTGTTTTTTTTTTTTAACAAATCTGATTTGACCAGACACTATTTTTCTAAAACACGCCTGTTTTTAATCAGGTTTTTGAATTTAAGTTTGACTTTGTGTTTGACTTTATTGAGCGCAGTGTAATTAAAGAATAAACAAAGTTATATGCAAACAAAATACATTTGAAACAAAAGCAAAGAAAACAAAAGAACAGTAGTAAAATATATCTAAGCAAGCATCACTTTTAACATGTTAAAAAAATATATTTCCAAATGAATATACCATAATGCAGTAATATTTGACAACTTCAATAAATACAACAACCTTGATAATAGAAGAAAATTACAAAGAATGTTAGACTTTCCTTCTCATTCTTATTCTTTTAGGAATTACTTCTACCTTTTCTAGACCTTTTCTGTATTTAGATATTAGAGAGGATATTGGAAACAGGTTTCCAGCTGTTGGATTATTTTTTTTGGATTATTTTTTTTGTGTGTTTAATAGATTGCTTAAATTAAAAACGTTCCCTTCTGTATGTTCATGTAGCCTGGAGGAGAGCTTCAAGACGCTGTTCTGGGCTATATTTGGACTCTCTGAGGTCAAGTCTGTAGTCATCAACAATGGACACAAGTTCATTGAGAACATTGGCTACGTACTGTATGGGGTTTACAACGTTACCATGGTGATAGTGCTGCTCAACATGCTCATCGCCATGATTAACAGCTCCTTCCAGGAGATAGAGGTACATCACTGAAGTATATTACATTACCGTGTGGTATAAGCCTATAAATATGAGTTTGGAATGTGTTTGGAATTTTTTGCACTCTTGTAGAATAAACTTTCTTTGTGTTCATAAAAATGAATTTAAATGCTTTACTGCACACAACTCTGTCTGAACATAAATATATTTAACAGATAAAACACATGTATTCAGTTTCAGATGGCCTTAAATAAAAATTAGCACAAACAACTGACTTCAAAAGTCACTTTATCGGTAGAGGAGCTCAGTAGAAATCAAACTGTTCTGTCAAAGCCTTTGAGGTTTGTTAGATAACATTAGTGAGCAAAAAGCCTTATGAAGACTAAGACATGTGAAACTCAAATTTGTGGAGAAACTTAAAGCAGGGTTAGGTTATGGTCCGGATATTATTTCAAGGAGAGTTTTAATCATAGTAAATAGTAAATGATTAGTTCTGTACTCCACAAATCTGACTTTTATGGATAAGAGGCAAGAAGAAGAAAGCAATTCTTGGAAGGACGCAGTGAGAAGTTTTGTTGGAAGTCTGAGATCCAGCAAATTTGTGGAAGACGAAAACAAAATGGAAACTTTTAGAACAGTCAAAATTATTTATATGGCAAAAACCAAACTGAACGCAAGGTAGTGGCAGCGTAATGCTGTGGAGGTATTGTGATTAATGGATTACAACATGTTGATGCGTTAGAATGGCCCAGTCAAAGTCCAGACGTTTCTGTCTCTGGATGTGCAACCAAACAGAAAAGACTCGCAGCTGTTTTAACTCACCACTTTTTTCTTAGTTTTATGTGTAAAAATAATTGAAGCCATATTTAATTTATCTTCCATTTCACAAATAAGAACTACTTTGTGTTCTGTCACGAAATTTCAATAAAATATGTTAAACTACGTCAGAATTTGAAACAATTGCTCAAGCTGTTTGAACATATTTGCAAGGCGGTATAGAAAACAAACCAAGAAAGAGAGGCAGGTTTCTGCAGTCTGGCCGTCCAGAAGCACCATGTCCAGATATAGTTGGGATTTGTTGTCATAAATTGCTTTTGTTATCTTTGGACAAACAAACCAGAAGTTTCCAGCCTTTAAGGGATGCCGATGTGTATTTTTTTTCCCCCTAACACAACCAAGACAACAAATCTGACTGCTATCAGTGTTGTAATCTAGCTTTCAATGAACTGCAAAGGCTGTTTTATTTTTCTTGTAACTGTAACTGGATCTACAGTATGATGTAAAGTTTCTGGGTTTTGCTTCTGCCCATCTGTCTTTTCTCCCTGAACCAGACTTTCCACTGTTTTGCAAATCTAAATATGGATGCAAAATGTTCACAATGACACCAAATTACTTAATACTACAGATTTTTTTTTATTTCTGCCTTTGTTACATGTCATTTGATTATGTCATCTTTATTTCTAGGAAGACCATCACCGATTAATTTTCTAAATCTGATTATGAATTAATTTATTCCCGAAAGATATTTAATTTGCCACTTTCAACCTGTTTTTTGTTTTTTTATTTTCCATTTTGTTACTCTGCAGGATGATGCCGATGTCGAGTGGAAGTTTGCTCGGGCGAAACTTTGGTTTTCTTACTTTGAAGAGGGAAGGACACTCCCTGTGCCATTCAATCTGGTCCCCAGTCCAAAATCTGTGCTGGGACTGGCCACAGCCATAAAGTCCATGCTCTTGCATGTGGCTCACAGACACAGGGAGAAGAAAACTGAGACACAACTTAATCAGGTATACAGATTCAACATGTAATGACTTAAAACACATGATAAAGTGTTTATGTTCCTTTAAGTTCCTCAGATTTGGTCTTACAGATGTTTTTAACTCTGGATTTTCTTGCCACGCTTCCAGAAAGCACAGATCTGCAGAGTGAACAATTAATAGTCGTCCTATCTATAGATTCTCTCAGCTATTTTAACTGAGACTAAAAGGAATATCTTAGCTGCATCCTCCATGAGCAGGTTTATAATTTTTGAATATTTATTATACCTGAACCTCGAGCAGCTTGGAGTGTTCATTGATCTCCATTACGTTGTTTGTTCAGTGATGTACTTTTTTTCATAAAACATTTTAAAACCCATATATCTTTTCCAGCTTCTTCACAGTTATATTTAATTATTACAGCTAATTAATAACTGTATCTAACACAATAAATCTAAATGAACTACATTAAAGTTGTGGTTGTAGACAAATTTGCACTTGCCCTCTTCGCTACAGCGGCTGAAAAGTAAATGAAATAATCATTGGCGCCCTCTAGTGGTATTAAGCATTCCTTCAGGATCAAACTCACTTGAGAGCAAAAGAGCAAAGTAAAATAAATTACTGTAATTTCAGTTTAGTTAAATCAAATTACATAACATATATGGGTTTTTCCGCAGCTTGGGGAGAGCAAAAATCCAGGTTATGGCGGTTCAAATGGCCCGACAAGATATGAGGTGTGTGTTGAAGTAGTTGAGTGTTTTATTATATATTGTATAAAATTAACTTCTATAAATTTACAATGGATTTTATTATATAATGATGTTATATTCCCCATCTTTTCCTTCACTGGCTGCAGAAGATCATGAAGCGACTAATCAAGCGTTATATAATCAAAGCTCAAGCAGACAGAGAGAGCGACGAGATCACAGAAGGTAATATAAACTAAGCTCTGTGTGTTTGTCATTACTATAACTTTGTGACAATAAATACTTGGTCTGTAGTATTTATTTTCCTACTAAATATACTGAGGCATAAATCTTTTAGAGCAATCATTGCAAAACTGCCCAGCCATAAGTGTCTGCAATTATCCATTCCTGATTAATTTGTTTTGATCTGGTCTTATTTTCCATCTTATGTATCTATACCTAAAATGGTATAGATACATACCTGGGTATCTGTACCATTTTAGGATTATAGTATGATAGTATTATCATACTATAATCTCAAACTTCATTGTTATTCTTGGTTGCATCTGTTCTGGTCCAGGTGAGCTGAAAGAGATCAAACAGGACATCTCGAGCCTGCGATATGAGCTGCTGGAGGAGAAATCCCAAAACCTGGAGACGCTTGATGGACTGTTGAGGAGGCTGGGAGAGTTCAGCACGCCATCGTCTTAGTGCACAACCTAAGACCTAAGCTGCACAACCTAGCCAGCTTTGGCACTTAGCCAAAGCTGGCTAAGTGCCTTTTAAATGTCACTGAATGTACCTGTATTTGGGTAGAGGCATTACCAGGTCATACAGCAGAGTGATGTGAATACAAAGATACAAATTCATTATGATTGGAAACATTCTAGAACTTTCATTTTTACGCAAATAAATGTGCAAATGAGAGTAAAAATCTTCTAAGTTTGCCCAAAAAATGTTAAACATAACGTGTGGTTCTGTCTCGAGTTTTGGTGGGAAAATGATTCCTAAAAGCTCAGGAACGAAGCTGCAGGTTAGCTCTCATTAGTTTCTGCAGCCCTTTTCAAATGCCAGGTTTTTGAGAGGCAAAACAACAGATTGTGGTTAATCAACTAATTTTGTTCCTCCGTTTTAGAAGAAAAAAAAAGGAAAATCCAGGAACGTCATATGCTTTCACACTCTTAAACTAAAGCTGTTTTGAAGCACCTCTTGTTTCAGTTTCAGGATTCAGTCTTCTACGTTTCATGTTTTCATCACAAAATGCTGGTATTTTCAGAGATGTGTATACTTTTGAGAACAGCTTTCTTCTGTTTCGTCAGTTTTCTAAACGTTTTTCTACGTGTCATAGTTTGTGTTTGTTATAATTCTAAGAGTTTCTTTTTGTTTTAAGTAAAAACAAATCACCGCTTAAAAATAAATACACCATATATCAGGCATAAATGAATAAAAACAAGCAGAATCCACACATACATGCTATTTGAAGGTTTTGTTTTTATTTAGACAGCAGTAAAGCTGGCAGAGAGGACATAAACAAATCATACAGTTCAAGGCACTGAGGTGTGAACATTGAATTTCTAGACCGACTAATGAAACATTAAAACATAAATTATCAAGATTAATAGAAAAATACTGCTTCTATGTACCTTTTACATATGTTTACTGAATACATAACTTTCAGAATTACTAAACAGAAAATACAAAAAGGTGATACTGAGAAGCTAAGCCGTATACAATACAGACCAAAAGTTTGGACACACCTTTCTAATTCAATGGGTTTTCTTTATTTTCATGACTATGTATAAGGCAAGAAATCCCACTTATTAACCTGACAGGACACACCTATGAAGTGAAAACCATCTCAGGTGACTACCTCTTGAAGCTCATCAAGAAAATGCAGAGTGTGTGCAAAGCAGTAATCACAGAAAAAGGTTGCTACTTTGAAGAAACTAGAATATAAGGGGTATTTTCAGTTGTTTTACACTTTTTTGTTTAGTGCATATTTCCACATGTGTTATTCATAGTTTTGATGCCTTCAGTGTGAATCTACAATGTCAATAGTCATGAAAATAAAGGAAACTCATTGAATTAAAAGGTGTGTCCAAACCTTTGGTCTGTACTGTACGTCAAGTATTAACACCTACTGCGCCGTATGCAGTAGGCCGATTACTCATGCTGCAGCACAGCAGTCAGTGATAATAGTCACAGTTACAGTATCATGGTTTTGATTCTTTATAAACCTTTAAAATCTGAGTCAGCTCTTTGTGATTCTTTCATGTGCCGACGGTTCGTCAAGCTTGTCAGAAATATTTGATGTAATTTTCAGGGATAAGGCCAGTTCTGCCCTGATATGTCGCCTGAAGCCAACCCGGTTCCACAGATGGACCCACTGCAAAAACAACAAAACAGAAATCACTCGAAAACTCAGACAATAAAGACGCAGACTTTTATAGCCCTTCTACAAACACATTAGAGATGCTCAGAGAAATTGTGTGGAGAGTGGAATTAGACAACTTTCTGCTTGATCGGGCGGTCTGATCTTTTTCCAATCAGTGAACACACCGTACTTAGCAAGAACACATTGTCCTGACAATAACACTCTTAAGTTTGGAATTTGTTATTGTGTGAAAAAGACTCGTAAGAAGCGATTTTAAACAGTATTTTCTACACCATGATGTCTGTGGTTTGTTCAGCGTTCAAGGAAGCGCGAGAGAGCAAGACATAAAGATAACAGAAAGGCTCAATGGAACAGAAAGGCTCAATGGAACAGAAAGGCTCAATGGAGAACAGTAAAGCTGATCTGATCCTTTTCTACCCATTCAAGACTGATGTGAATGGAGCAAATAGTTATATTATATATATATCCACAACTAGCCCAGTCATTTGGTCAATCACAAATTAGCTTAATATTTCATTTAATAAGTCAAAACACTTCGAAAATAGCGTAAGACATTTATGCCTCATGTTAAAAACAAATCTACATTTGGATAAAGAAAGTGGTCACAAACAACCATGAGATATGCATGAAAAAGAGGAAAAACATCAAAACACAACAGAACAACATTACTTTTCTCTCAAGATCAAAATATGTCAGTATAAGATAATGAAAGATTCGCATGTAAAATCAATGGGTAGATTTTATTTTGTACACGTTAACTCTCGGAAACATAAAATCTTACCATGTGTGAGCAGCGCCCCTTGTGGAAAACTTAGTTCATGGCTGTGCTCTGCTTCACAGGAGTACAGAGCTCTAGCTTCCCTGCAAGAGAGAATTAAAAAGGCGCTCACTAATTGAGTTAACGAGGGATTCGTTCTTGAAGAAGAAGCGACGGCTTCGAATATCATCCATGTTGCCTTACCTTCCAGAGGGACAAATGTCTAACGCTGAGCAGAACACTGAACTCTCACGCTGAGGCTGCCTGACTGATACTCTGCAACACAAACGCAACGTAAAAATTTTTTTTTTCTGATGTAACTTATTAATCACAATGAAGTAATATGTTTAGCTTTCCAATAATTCGTGATGAAAATCACAGCACACAGATAGGTTTTAGTCAACAGTCTGCTCTTCCTTCCTCCTGAGCTTCTCTTTCTCAGATCCTTAAAACACAAAAATGTTAAACTGAAGTGAAACATCTTAAAGTGACGCTCACAGTGAGATGGGCCTTGAGTAGCCGTTGCTGGATGTCGCTGCGGAGAGCTTCGGGGTCAGATCGGAGCCACAGCGGTGGTGACCTTTCCGTGCTTTCGCTCTCTCCTGTTGTTCCAGCGACATGAGGCTCTGCACCGACCCATGACAGCTTTTGTAATCTTCAACCAAACACAAGAGATCAGAATCGCGGTTGCACAGTGGTAAATGTTTTGGCTTTTATTTATTTTAGAGGCAAAAAAAAAAAAAGGAGTCTTTCACACACCTTCTGAAATGTGCAAGGAGGTGAGAGAGGATGACGTGGAAAGCCGGTAGGGAAACAGAGAAGAGGAGGAAGAAGAAGAGGAGGAGGCAGTGCTGTGCTGTGGATGAGAGGTAGAGTCTGTTCCTCCGGCTTCTGTGGCCATAGCACAGGATGCGTTTCTTCGTTCCTCTGACTGAGAGCTCTTCAGGGAGGAGACGGAGGCTGCTTTCTCCCTGACAGGAGAGGAACGATTCCCTGACGCGGGCTGGACCGAAGGTGTGGAAGCACATCTCGAGTCTTTCGCAGAAGACAAAGACACGGTTGAATTTCTGTTGAAAGACCTCTCCACTGCAGAGAGTAAGGAGGATGTGGAGGAGGACACAGAGGAAGTCTGCTCGGCAGAGGACAGTGGAGCGGAGATCCAGGAAGAGGAAGGCGTGAGGCGGGGGGAGGGAGCGTCGTCTGGAGACGCTTTCTGATCTTTCCCATTGCGTGGTGACGAGCCGGAGGAAGTCGAAGGAGGAGAAAACTGTGCTGCGGGGGGCGAGCCAGGCTCAGCGGCGGGAGAGGATGGAGGGGAGGTCTGAGACAATCGGTTTTTTTTCAGAGGAGTGTGACGACAACGACTCCTGGCTGCCCATCGGAGTCGTATCAGGGCTGCTGCTGAACGTGTCGCCTGAAAAACAGGAGGAAACGCCACATCAGAGACCGAGGAGCCAGACTGTTGATCTATTGTCTGGCGGTCCTGGTGATATAGGATACAACTCCAAGCAATGCCCACATGTTAATACAGTTACGATGAAAACGTTGACGGAAAAAAAGAAAAACAGTAACAGGAAGATCTGACTCAGCACAAATGGCTATAAAAAGTCTTCAGTAAGGGAGTGTTAGCCCAGCGAGATGTTAGCTGAAGTGCTAGGCTGACGTCAACTTGCTTCCTCTGTTTTAATATGACTAGAAAATTCTGCTAATAATATTTTTTTCTTCGAAGCTCCAATTAACTGCAAGGAGAAACATTTAAAAAGAAAATGTTCCCCAATTTCTGCTTCAGGTCTTTACTTCACAGCAGTCCAAATTATAAAGTGTTGACTGGATCCAGACTAGTGAAATTATTAAGTGGATTAATCATGTTGAATCGATTACTGAAATAGTCAACAACTGATTTAGTGATTAAATAATTGTTCATTGGAATATAATAACTCTAAAAATGCACACACTGTGATGTTCACATTGTACTGTTTTCTGTTTGAGCCAATCCTAGTCACGCCCCTCATTTCCGTTATTCCTCGCACCTGTGTTGCTTCCTGATTGTCTCCCTTCTTAAGCCTCTCTCAGTCGCAACCACACTGCCAGATTATCGAACGCTTTCAGCAAGTAGTTTTCCAGCACTCTTACCTCGCCCTCATAGCTACGACCACGCTTTGTTCCTCGGACCTGCCCCTTTTGCCTTGCCCTTGTCGGACTGTTACTATCGCCCTTCTGGATCTCGACCCACGCC
Organism: Xiphophorus hellerii; assembly: GCF_003331165.1. NCBI lineage: Eukaryota > Metazoa > Chordata > Actinopteri > Cyprinodontiformes > Poeciliidae > Xiphophorus > Xiphophorus hellerii. The sequence continues at coordinate 10,396,094 of NC_045682.1, forward strand.
TGTTTCAGTTACACCGCTCTCGCCCACTCCCACGGATTCTACCCTTAGCCCCGATCGTGCATGACCTCGGCCCGTCTGACTAAGGATTCGGATCTGCTGCCTAACTAGTTTGTACGCTGCCCTGCATCAGCGCTTCCCTCCCCAGGCACTTCCTGCCGAGCTCTGCGTCAGCGCAGCATCCGCGCTCCTCCTGGTTCCTCAGCCGATCACTTCAGTTGCTGATCGCCAAGCCAGGTTAGTGTTCCCTTCACACACACGCAGTAACAGATCCTTTTGTTGCTATTTGTCCAGTCACCGATCTCTCCTCTCCGCCCCCCTTCGCAGTGCTGCAGCGGACGATCCTGCGTGCCCGGTTTAAGCTGCCTTTTAATAAATATCAGAGTTTTCTGCTCACTCCTGTGTCGTGGCTGATTTTCTGGGTCCCTCTAGTGAACCATTACACACACTCAGTAATTAAGACTTTACAAAAAAATATAAACATTTGAATGTAAAATTTAAAAAACCCTTTGTCTTTAAATATATTCTACCCAAACTCCTCAGGTTTAGGTTTTTCAAATTCTACAAAAAAAAAAAAAAAAATCTATAGAGGACCTTTTGCCATTCAATCATTAACCAGCTAATCTAAAAAATAATCAGTTAATCTGCAAGTTATCATGCGTTCACTAAAAGAATGCTGTTATTGCATTTTAGACAATAAAATGTTTATTTTCTTATTTAAAAAGGGAACTGAATTATTTATGTCACCTTAATTTATTCCTAGTGTATAAAAAGTTTTTTTTGGGATGCAAAAAATCTTCAGAATGTCACCAGTTTTTAATAATTTAATTATGGTCTGGACTTTTGAGAGTCATTCTATAGAGTGAAGTGAACATGACTATATTTAAAAAAAATAATTATTTAAGTCCAATAAAAAGAGACTTACCTACCTGGAAGCCTAATATAAATGGTAAGATGTGTTATTTATAAGATACGTTAAAAGACTCACTGTCATTATCTGCCAGGCAGAGAGCAGGAGTGTACAGACGGGCCTTTCTCTTTCCAGATGACAGACAGATGGCCTTGCTCCTCCGTGGAGTGGAGCGAGACGACGGCGCCTGAGGCAGCGGCACCGACAGGTCCGGCGCCTCACCAAAGATCTGACGCAAACACCGACAGTTGACATCAATGTGAGTGGGCTCTGTGCTTATATGTGTGTGGCGTCTTTAAACTCACTTTGTCGTGGTTTTCAATAATGATCTCCACCACAATGTTCTGAAACTTGATGTTCATCATGGCGGCCACCGTCTCCTCCTGTGACCTCATCAACGTGGGCCCAAAGATCATCCCAAGGTTAGATACGGTCATCATGTTCTGGTCGCTGTGAGAGGATACCCTACACGCCCAAACAAAAACAGAGGGCTTGGCTTAGCTATGTAGTTATAAACACAGAGGAATTTGGCAAATACAAACAAATGAGCTCCAATTTAAAAGATAAAATAGATTAGAAATTTTACTTCAGAAATCATTTTTAAACACTGCTTTAAAACAGAAATGCTAGTAAAAGCTAAACAATAAGAGCACCATAAAATCATGTACATACTTGTGAAGATGATTAGTTAAGATGTCCAAAATCGTTTTGTTTTTTTCTGGGAGTTTGTGTACAAGAGCATGAATTGCTCTCACTCTGTACGTCTGGTCGTCATATTCTGTGAGAGAAGCAGAGTGATGAGGGAGGAGCCTGGTGTGTTTCAACTTAACCCTAAATAAACTTTACAAAGTAACAAATTCAAGCTAGCAGCAACTTAAATAAAATACCTTGCAAAAATTGAGTTTTCTTCAACTTTATCTAACTTCTCACATTAAAACCATAAAATTATCTATTTTATTGAGATTTTGTGCAACAGATAAACACAAAGAACAACATAATTGTGAGGTGGAAGTAAAATAATACATATTGTTTTAGGCTTTTACAATTTAGGTTTTGACTTTGACTGGGCCACTCGAACACATGATTATTTGATCTGAACTATGCTGTTGTAGCTCTGGCTGTAGGCTTAGGGTCAATGCTGGAAGTCTACATCTCAAAAGAAAGTGTGTCATGTGTCACAGTTAGACTCATGAAGGCCAGAAAGTTTCACTTTTAACTGAGCACCTTCTTTCATATTTGCTGTGACCTCTATCTGAAAAACTGCAAATCAGCATTCTTATGCTAAGCTACGGATCTCTGCAGCTTCTCCGCCGTTAGCATAGTTAGCATTAACCTTCTTTGTTGTTTCTCTGATTAATACTCTGCTTCTCCAGCCTGTCAATTTAGATAGATGTTTATATCTTGGTAGGATTTGCAATTCATAATGTGTTCTTTCGTAAAATCAAAAATGTTCTTACTTGCAGCCCTGAGGAATTCCTTATGCAGCCTGTAGGTAAGTAATGGTTCTGCCAAACACCTGAATGTAATTTATAGAAATAATTCACAGTTTGTGGGGAAATGTACTTAAAAACAAGCAAAAAAAAATGTCATGCTGTTTGCCTAGATTACCTGAAATAATCTTTCAGGCCACTGGTTATTGTCTTGTTGTCCCAGATTTCTGCATCTAGCTGCACATTGGAGGGTGCAGAAGAAGCTGCAGGGATGTTAAAATGTCAGAATGTTTCCATGATATGTTATTTTATTTTTAATAAAATAAGTAATGTTTTCCCAGATATATAAATATCAACATACCAAACGCGCACGCCATCAGGCGCTGCACTTTAGAGTTTACTCCACCTGTCCTGTAAAGTCCAAGGGTAGTAAGGCCTGCGGACACGTTAATAAATAAAGATCAACAGTCGATATAACAAACAAACATCAATATTGTTTCAGTTAATTCTTGTAAAGGCGAGAAATACCTCTTGTTTCAACCAGCTCAACACACTTCTTAACAAAGTTGAAGCCTGCTTCGTTGAGAAATGCTATAAAATGAAAACTCAAAATCAGACCAAACAATTCTTACATAATTCTCTTCTTAAGGAGAATCTTCTAATCTGAACTTGACACTTACTCTCCTCTTTTTTGCTGAGCAGAGAAGGAAGCGTGTAAATCTGTACAAACACGGAACAAAACATGAGTAAAAGTTGCTTTCTAGTAGCCCAAGCAGAAATTTCTCTCCAGAGATGTATTCTTTATGGAGCTGGGTGTATCCTTACAGGCTCCTTTCCATCCATCGCCTCCATCCACAGCCGTCTGTTGGCCTCTGACAGGGCTTGCAGAGTAATGACGCCATGTCTGTATGAAAAACATAGTTACACCCAAACTCAATTCGGCAGCCACACCCCCAATTATTCGAAGGCAAAAATAAACCAGGCATCATTCATGAGAAACACCAAGACTCTCGGTCAGGTCGTCCGCTCACCTCTCTACCACCTCGATGTCGAAGCAGAAGCGTTTGTCGATTGAATCTGTCTTCCTTCGAACGCATGAGCGCAGCCTGAACATCTCTGGGGCGCCAGTGACTACGCCGTTCTGTCAGAGAGACCAGCAACACACACGTATAAGCAGGATGCCAAAGTTTTGTGCTGACAGTAAGGAATTACTTAAGTAAGAAAAATGAAATGTGGAAAAACTGTCTGTATCGCTGCAGAAAACAGTGTCGGTCAACATAAATGTTTCTGCTAGTCCTGTCAGTTTAATTAAACATTTTATACAATGGCAAAAACACAACAAAGACAAGTTTGATGAAGGTAGTTTGAATACTTATTCTCCTGTTCAAGTTCAAAACAGGATTTTATAATAAAATCAATCCTTCTTAGAGGTGGATTTAAGGCTTTAATATGAGCATAAAGTTGCTATGAGATGAATTCATATGCATAACTTAAAGATGCAGAAAGAAATCACATGGTGACTAGAGTCGAAACACTGTTGTACTGACAACAAAACTCTTTGGTGCAGTCACTGTTACTGAGTGAAGACTCAAAAGTTGAGTTAGCAGTGCGTATCAATTCCAGTTCTCAGGCTCCCCCTGCTCTGCATGTTTTAGATGTGCCTCTATACCAGAACAGCTGATTCAAATGATTGCACGAATTCTTCTGCAGCCATCTAGTACTGCAGAAGCCTGTTAATCACCCAAAGATTCAATCCAGGTGTGTGGCAGAAGGGAAACACCTAAAACATGCAGGGCAGGGGGGCGTGAAATTGAGAAACACTGAGTTCGAGGAAACAGAGATGTAAGTCTCCAAGTGACAAAGACACACAAACCTGTACACAAACTCCAAATGATTAAAAGTCGTACAAAAACCAATTAATATTTTCCTGATACTCCCTATACAAATAAATTAGTAAACATGGGAGCCACCGGCTCACCTGTCTGCTGGCTGGTCTGGTCTCCGTGTTGCTCATGGTGAACATCTTTGAGCTCCTCTCATAGGTGCAGTAATGCCTGGTCCACACACTCCCCAAAGGACCTGGATGCACACAGTGTCACATTTGGAAATGTAACTCTTTCAAGTCTGATTTAGTAAGACACACATTTTGATTCTCCTTAAGGAAAAGTAACTAACATAGTAAAGAGTATCTCACGTTTTTCTTGTATGTACAGGAATCCCTCCATGGCGAAGCAGCTGGGGCCTTTGAAGTCATCCTCAGCAGACCTGATCCTCTTCATCAGCCTCTCAACTTCAGCACGAGTGCTTTCAAAGTTGTTGCGAGCCTTTAAAAGGAGACGCGCATTAGAAACAACTTAAAACTGGTTTTATTTATGGTTAATGCGTAGATTACTTATTTGTAACTTATTCAGGAAAGTGAATTATTAAGCAATCTAGCTTTGTATGGAACATCATCATCATCATCTGATCTTTTCTGGTGTAAATAAAAAAGAGCAATAAGGGGTAAAGGCTAAGTTTTAAACAGTAAAATGTTGAGTCTTTTAAGACCATCATAATCTAATTTTAGGACCTAGATGCATAATAATGAAAAATAAAATAACTTACAAATTTAATATCCAGCTAAAGATAACTTTTAACACATTTCATTGGTGAGTCTGTGGCTTTTACCATTAGGCTGCACAACTTCAACACCTTTTTAAAAAGCACCCAGTGAGCTTCATAATGGCTACTAATGAAAGTATTGAGCAAGTTATTAATATTTCTTTTTTAAAGCTATATCTTATTAAACATACACACACTCTCTGACAATGAGAGGCTTACATTTCCCAAGTAACTCAAGTAATAACTAACTACAACCAGCATATGAGGAACAGCGACGAGCTTAGATTTCTCAACTAGAACAACAAAACATGGAACAAATGAAAAATGTTTTTCACACACTTTTCTAAACCCTTTCAAAATGTTGCTGAACATCTACCCCTAAAAATGCCAATCTTAAAAAAAAAAAAAAGCCAAAACTCACTAGAGAATTGAAACCAACTCTGAATACCTGGAGCTAAATTTGAACCATTTCAAACAGCTAAGCAGACAGACATTAAAATCCAAACCGTAGTTCAGTTTGTACATTATAAAAATATGCAACACAAACACATCCAGATATTTTTTTATACATTTAAAGTGACATGAAAAAGAAAACACCAAAAGAACAACAGCGACTTTTTGTCTAATAAAAAAAAAAACTAACTTAACTAACTTAACTGTTAAGATAAATAGAATTCATTAGTAGAAAGTCTTATTTAAAAATAATAAAATATCAGCTGAGTCTGAAGTTTGCACTTTGACACAGAGTACTTTTACTTCGTTTCCAGCAGTTGAAATGTGAGTGATTATTTACAAAGCAGTAATCTCAGGCATAGATTTAATCTTAAAGCTAAGGAAAAACAAGCACTTACATTTTGCAGATTAAACTGGAGCTGCTGCTTGTAGGGTTCAAACTCATTGGCCAGCTCATAACCCTCGTGGTAGAAGGTAAACAAGCCCTGCAGGAAGGCTAATAACTGGGAAGCACAGGGAGAGATCAACAGAAGACATGCTATCTAAGGGCTTGGGAGTTTAAACGTGACGAGGAAATTACAGAGAATTGACTTTCAGTCATCTGCTCAATAATCCAAACTGGCTCTAAAGACAAAAACCCCTCTGAGCTTTGCTTGTTGTTTATTTTGCTGCCATTGTTTATTTTACAACAAACAGCTCTTCCTCTGTGTCAGCTGGAAAAACCTAATCGCAGGAAGTCCTGCTACGGCAACAGGAAGCGTCCTTTACTGATATCTATCGTTTAAAAAGTTTTACCGCTCGTCATGCAGTGTGTGCAAAGTGTGTTTTTGAGCTCATGGTTCACTTGTTATTCCAGTGAGTGTGTTTATATATACACACTTGTTAATGGCTCGGCTTGATGCTGACGTCTGTATGTAGAAAACACAGCACAGGAAAAGTCTAATCGCTCCAACTTTCCTGTGATGAAACAGCATGTACTGACCTGCCTTCCATTTTGAAATTGTTCTTTTCAAATGCCCGTCTCTAAATATAAAAAAGGGGGTTGCACATAGCTATAAATATAACAATGATACTAAAGAATACAATCTTACTGGCTCCACAAACTCAAACTTCTTCCTTTCCTGCACTTCTTGGATCTTGAAGACATACTGGAGAGACGCATCATAAAAAATTTGCCTGTCTTTGTCCATCTGTGAGTCAGCCTGTGAGGGAAAAACATACACAACAAATATTGAGAATGTGATGTAACTTAACAGGTGTGGGAGAGACGCGTTGTAGCTTTGTGAGAATGTTGAGAATTTACCTCCTGCAGCTGGGACTCCTTCTTCCTGGAGGACACACCGAGATACTTCTCCAGCACAGAGTAATATCTTTCTGTCTCCTTATCAAACTGCTTCTTTCCCTCCTGGTAAATACATTTCAGGAGACAGGATGTTAGCAACAAAGATTTCTAAAACCACAGAGAAGGAATTGCATGCCTACTTGTTTTGTACGGAGGCTTTAACGTCAGAGCTGTTTATTACTGCTGTTATTTCTGAATCACAAACAAGGATTATATCAGAATGTTTTAAAAAAGCTTCAAGAATTTTTGCCTTTTTTAGGAAACCTGTGTCATTACATAGATTGAAAGGATCCAAATGCAGACATGCAGGAGGGAAGGGTCTAAACTTCAGCCCTTTAATCATAGTGACATCAAGTCACAAGATCAAACAGCACGGAGTGACTTAAACAGGACAAATGGAAAGAAAACTACTTGAGCATTTGTGAGTTACACTGTAGAGGTTGGAGAGAAAAACAGGAAGCTGGAAATTAGGAATCTTAAATATAATATAGCTAATGTAAAACATGAAGCTTTTCTACTTAATATTACATCCCCAAAACTAACAGTAGCATGAAAGAGCAAAAAAAAAACACAGAAAGAACTGAAACTGTGAAAAGAGACACAAAGCCCAACACACATTTCAAACTCATTTCAAAATAGACAGAATGTTCAGAAGAAAATTGCTCCGGTATGTCAGACATCAAGGTATATTACATTTTCAAAAGCAGATTGGCTTCACATGCAATACAATCTTCTTTAGTGTTGTCATGGGAAAAGCAACTAAAGATTTATTCCGTCAGCGCTATTAACGTTAAAACACCATGAAAATACGCCTACTAAGTCAGCGAATTTGTCTAGAGCAACCCAACATTGCAACTAAACTGCTGAAAGAGTAGGAAGATTTTTATTAAATAATAAGGCATCAGCTCTCAGGAACTAAAAGCTCTGGCGAAGCACAGAGAGGCCGTTAATAATAAACAAAGAGGCTCTGCCAGAAATAATTAAGAAACAGCTCTCTTCCAAACAGCTGCACTGCAGTTTTGAACTACTCCACATGTGCCACAGACATTCTGGCTCTGTAAGGTCTAGCCGATGATGTGCTGCTCACACGTTGGTGTTACATTCTGCAAACTGAGAAGCTGCTTAAACAAATGCACAGAGGCGAGCCGAGGTTGAACTTTCAGGTTGCTTTTTATTTTTTATAACTAAACAAACTCATTAAATCACACCATGTCCTCTTAAATGTTTTAGAAAAGAGAAAGTTAGATAAGTGGATAAAACAACTTGAACAGCTGCAGTAAGCAGACACCACATATTCATAGTGTTTACACTGTCTCTGTCTGTGACATGCTCCCAGTCTCTCCCAGTGTCCGTTCCCATGACCTTGTCACTGACTCTAGACTGCGATCCAACGTTTATCTGAACTAACTGAATTTCTAAATTTTAATTAATCACCGGATAACTTCTCGGCACAATAAACATTTTTTTAGATTTTAACTCCACCACCTAGAGAAGTGGATGTACCTTAACTGCTCCAATCTGCTCCTTCCGAAACCTCTCCAGTGGTGAGATCAACACGTCATCGGCATTCTGGATCTGAAAGAAGGAAAAAAAAAAAACCAACAGAAAAACAGAAGTGAGTTCAGTTTGTCGTAAGAGTAAATACCAAGAGCAGCATTAAAAATGTCCCATGAGGGCTGCAGCTGGAAGCTCACTGTTGAAGTTCAAATATGGTTTCATTAAAGATCAGCAGATCCTTGACACGTTCTACAAAGCAGTGATGATTGTTGCTTTTGTGAAGCTTTTAATTCAGTGACGTGTCCAGAAAAATCTTTCAAATAGGACATAATATGTTAATCGACAGTTAGCTTCACAAAAAGTTTCACTGAAAAGATGGAGATTTATTCTGCAGCAACAATTTATTTACACGGAGATCAAGATAACACAGGAGTCACATGTAAGTTGATACAAACATATTTGACAAGGGTAAGAGGGTTCAAAATGTTAAATGGGTTTAAAAGTATGAATCACAGTTGCATTTTATGTGCAAAATTGTAATCACAGACAACTACCTGAGTGTACCAATTTGCAGATCTTTAAATTAAAAGCGCCATTCTTTATGCATTGACTGCTAATAATTTACCTAGCCAGCTTCCTAGAGTCTGACTGCCCCTCACATCTACACCAGACGTAGATCTTAGCAACTGATACACTAAAGCTCATGCAGAGTGGTGGAGATAGTGGATGGAGGTCGCAATATTTGAAAATAATATTGCAATCCCGTGTTTTTCTTATATAATGCAGCCTTACTTCAAATTATTTCTTTCTATCAGTGTAAATTTAACTAAGGTAAGAAATAAAGTCAAGAAATAAAAAACCGCAAGAGGTTGCAAATATCCCAAAGCCACCTCGGTAAAACCTCCTTTGACATATGTCGTCAATATTGTTAAATTTGTATTTAGTGATTCAATGAGTAATTTTTAGATATACTCATTAAGTATAAATGGAATACCTCTTTTTCTTGTACTGATACCAGCGTCAGGTTCTTGTAAAAGCAACCCGATACTGTGAACCGACACCACTTTTGTGCTTGGGTTTCCTCCTGGGCTGGGTGCGACGCAACTCAAAAGTTAGAAAACACTCCATACAAGGTGGTGGTGATAATACATCAAGAAGTTATTTACTGACACTCCCAAAAAACAAAAACAAAAGTTGGAAGAGGGGAAAAATGTCTGTATTTTGTGCATATTTCAAGACAATCATGGAGGATACTAAAAAAGCAGACTGTCTGCTGTGCCCCGATAAGTTGTCAAGCATAATGTTGAATAATGCTCCTTTAATATGACTAATCTGGCAAAGAATTTTAAAACTAAACACAACATTAAAATTCAAAGAGAACCAGCACAACCAACATTGCAGCAGAAACTCCAGAAATGTGACAAACAACAGAGCAAACAAACATCAGTGTAAAATTCTGCCATCATAGAGACGTGGTGCTAAAGTTTATTGAATGTGTTATAGTTTACGTTTTAATTGAAATGTTTGCTAGTTAGTTCAGGAAAACTTGTAAAAATGTAAATTTAACTTTTGCTATTTTTAATTTATGTTAAATGTATGTAACAGCGTATGTTATGCTGTATATTTGATTTGTTAATAAAGTCAGAGGGACTGTAGGCCTAAACGAGGAAGAGCTGCTGTGTTCGAAATAAAATAAATGTGTTTTCAAAAGTTGTGTGATGTCTTAGTAACAACTTATTAACTTGGTACTTGGAATTGGCAAGTACCTGAACTGAAGTACTTGTATTTGTATTCGCTCTGGAAAAAGCTGGTCTATGTCTGGTTGTAAGATTAAGTTCAACTATCTCATACCTCTTTTCAGACACAGTCACCAAATAAGTGGTGTGTTTGTGTGTAATTGTGTGTGTTGCATTTACACTTAGGAATTTACTACTTTTGTTTTATTTTGTTGGTTTTTTTTCTTAGTGGAATGTCTGAAATAAATGAATCAATTTAAAATTCAATTCACGATGGAGAGAAACTCGGCGCCGCACCTTAACTTCAGTTTAATGTTGCACTGGCGCCCAAAGAAAGGGCTGCTTTCTTTGTAATGTTGGATTTTTCAACACGTCACAATAAGTAGAGAGAAACTGAAAACTGAGACCGGGAGGGATTGTCAAATCCAAATAAGAGAACTTTCAGGTTGAACAGGTAAAGTATTTTAGAGGAAACTATTTTCTAAAAGGAGCTTGAATAATGATGTTATTATTCTAAGTTTAGATCAATCACCAGGGTTCCAGTTACAGTGAGTTTAAAAAAGCAAAAAAATCAAAACACACACAGAAAGAGCAAAAGACAGAAGACAAACACACACACACACCCACACGCACACGCACACACACACCCCCACCCCCACACGCACACACACAGAAACCTTTTATGGACTTTCCCAGGCAGTCAAACTGCACTCAGTCTCACAGGGGAATTGCCAGAATAGGTTCCACATGGTTCCTGTGCAACCAGACCATGCAGGCAGCCACAAAGGCAAACACACACACTCACACAAGGGTTTATATATAAGGCGGCCTACTACACGTCTCTGTTACAAGCGGTCTAAGCTTTGGCTTCACACAGAGTGTGCCAGAATTGAGTCAGTCCTCACAAAGGCCTCCAAATGATGGAGGATCACTGAGTCCAAGACATTTCCACATTGCGGTGAACACACGCTGCTGCTGGCACAAAGTTAACCCACAAATGTGTGAATCAAAGATGTGGGAAAGCCAGAACAAGAGACAAATAAAAAGGAGGCTAGTCAGAAGTTTCCTAAAAGGACTAAAACCTTCACATTGATGCACAATCTGCTCAATATTTATTTGTGTTTGTGTCTAAAGTTAGACTGATGATCATAAGTAAAACTAGAAACAGAGGAAACACAAAACATATGACGAGACAAAGCTTAAATCAAATAATACAGAAAGCCCCAGCAGAAAGCTGTTGGCTGAAACGGTGTGAAAAGCGTCACGTTTCTACATGCACGTGTAAATAAATAGTGCCAGCACGATGCTGTTTCCTGATGATCTTTATCGTGTCTCAAAGCTGTTTGACTTACCAGATTTTAAATGAATAAACTGCAACAGCACAGAAAAAAAGAAATAGAAACATATCAATAATATGTTGCAAAAAAGGGGTTTTAGTATGAAATTTAATCTAATTTGAAACCAGTATAAACGTACTCTGTATGAAAGGCACTTAACCTCTGTTTCTCGTTGAATTTTTCCTGTTTCAGATCAGTTTGAATCACCAAAACATTTCTATTTCCTAAATGGCAAAAAATAAGAACATTCTTTTCAAGAACTCAGAAGTTAACGAACAGAGAGTTTGAATGAGGAGCCAGGAATCTAAATTGATGGGTTCAGTTAAAATATTGCTATAGGCTGTTTCATAATTAGTGACTGTATGATAATTAGAAGATGCAAAGCACTTTGAACTGCTTTGTTGCTGAAATGTGCAATACACATAAACGACTTGATGTGTGTACAGCTGCAGAAATTATTTTTAATAAATAATGTGTTTCATTAAGACAAAACCTGAGAAAGGAAGCGGCTGAAAATACCGGTTTTGTTTAAATCTGTAGATTAGTCTCCTTTTACTCTGCACATGTATATATGAATAAAACAAAAGCGTAAACTCTCACCAGTCGTTTTCGCTCCTCTTCCATGGTGCTTAAAAGCTGAGAGAACTCCTTCAAGGACTGAGCTGCAGCACAAATCACAGACTTATAATCTCTGAAGTCGAGTCATATCTTTCAGAGGAAACATAGACGGAAGTTGTTTAGATTTATTTTTCTCACCTATATTGATCTCGTCATCAGTTTCAGCATCGCCAATGCATTCAAACTGGAACTCCTGCAGCGACTGAGAGAACCGCTGAACTGCCAGAGACAGACCTGAGGAAAATGGACAGGCAGGTATAATAATCATGCTGCTAATATCATTTTAATAAAAGCTCACTGATGTCACTGGTCAAACCAATTACAACGATCCCTGTTTCTCTTAAGAAATAATCCTGATGTTATGAAACAAGGACCTGGCATTTCATGTGACACCAAGAGGCGAAGTGTCAAAGTCTGATGTTAGCAAACTGCCACACCTGGTGATAACACACGTGTTTGTGTTAAATGCTCTTTCTGTGTGTCTCACTCTGTCACTACACTGCGCTGCTGTGAGATGCGATCTGAACCAAACCCCTGCAGGGATCTGAAGTCACGTTTGGTTTTCAAAATATAAAAGGAACTGATTAACCCAAAGCTCTCCACCACCAGGAACAGAAAGCAAGTCCTATTCATTACAGCCATGAGATGGAAACTAAGTTGACTCGTACTTGCCTGCTTAAGTTTAGCAACTCATCTTGTTTAAAAAATAAATAGCCCTAAAAATGCTCAACACGTGTCTCGAATAACAAATTGCACTCTACTGGATCTAAATATGGTGGCTCAGGTGATTGTTCACAGAAAAGGACTTGTTCTCAAGAACAATGCAGCCATTTAGTTTGACCGCACTGACGGACGTAACCTGAAGAGGTGAAGAGTCTCGCCCTTCTTTGTCAGGTTTTAAAATCAATGAGCCATCAGACAGATTTCCCTAAGTATTTCCTACCTTTCACACCGTAGTTCAGGGTTTTTTGTCTTTGCAGTGTGGCTTGAGATGACACTAGCTGTGTAAAAAGCAGGTGGTAATATTGTGGAAATAATAAAAGTGGCGATAAAAATGTAAACTTCTTTGTGGCCTTTTTTAGATATGGCTGGAACTGCATGCCAAAGCAATCCTAAAAGTCATTTGAAATAAGGGTCTTCCTTTTACAGAAAGAAGGGTGATATTTTAATCACTAAGCTGCACACTGTAATTGCATTTAATCATATTTTTGAATTAATTCCTAAACATCAATAATTGGAAGTTATTATAATGATAACAATAAACAGCAAGCCAAATTCTACTAAAGAGAACAGATATGTACTGAAAAAGTCAACTTTTATTTCACCCCAGTGTCAATAATTACATTTCTACAACTGTAAAGCTCTTATTTAGACACTGATAATTAAACCCAAAAACTTAATTTTCAAAGGATTTGAAAACATTTGGACCAGATGAAGGAAAATGCTGCTGAAATGTCTATTAATATTTTCAGATCAGATTATCTAAAGGTTGGTCTCCAATTTTATTTTTATTTTCTCAGAATAAAATACTTGTGCTAACAACAAAAGGAGTTCTGAATATGAGAATTAATGTTAGGGGAATACGCCAAGATTTTAGATGAAGCACTGAGGATAAAAGTATAAAACTGCAGTCTGAGGATGATGACATCTGTATTTTTGATGATCAACTATTGCTAATAATGTTTTTAACAGAATCATGGTCAGTAAAAATAAAGGCTAATAAATAAAAGGTTGATACATTAGCACAAACCACCTAACCTGATGTAAATTTAGACCTTTCTCAAAGAGGCTTTGGAGTTCTTGAGCCTCTGGGGTTTTAGACGCTGTGCTGTTTAGTTTTTATGGTAATTCAGCCTTTCTCTGTTAACCTGTAACCAGAATGGGACTGAAATGTTGCATCTTAAGTGAAGAAAGAATCTGGACCCTCAATTGTTAACCCATTACAACCTAAGGGTTTGCTTTACAGTGTCTTTGAAAACCTGTACTGATTTCTCAAGCTTTGAAGAAGTAGTAAGATCATTCTAAAAGAAAAAGAGGAAGCTAAATTTTCCGATGTTTTAAAAACGTGCACAGTGTCTTGCTGTGCGGAAAGTATTCACACCCTCTAAGCTCTAATTGTTTTTCAGATCACATTCACAAGCTTCAGTTTATTTTCTTTAATGTGATACACCAACAGACAGTGGCACACAAATGTAAAACCACATGCATGTAATACAATGTAATACATGGTTTAGAGAATAAAACATTTAAGTTTAACATTTATATACGCAACCCCCATAAATCAAAGATTTGCAGAAAACATCTTTTGTAGAAAGACAGCTATACATGTCTTGTAGGGGTCAACCAATTGCAGTTTTTGCCAACTATCGATTTTTAAAAAGCCTGACCTGCCGATTCTGATTTTGGCCAATACCAATTTTTTAAACTTTATCTTACTGTTTTCTTTCTGTCTGTCATTGTGTGCCTTTTCCTAAACGTCTACCTTATTAAGAGAGTAACTATTTTTAAAGTCATGTGCACAAATGTTTCAAGGGCTAAAAAGAACGTCATCACATTTGGTGATTTTTGGAGTATAGGTATTTGAAAACAGGGACTGTTGGGTTGTTAAAAAAGGGAATCATGATTTTTACATCAGACCTAAGTTTCAGGATATGCCATCGTAACATACCGACAGTAAATAAAAGTCCTGAAAATTTCTTGTGCCTTTCTTTTCTTGTCCTTTCTTTTTTCCTCTCTTTTCTACAGCCCAAGATAAATAGTGGCCCCCATTTTGCCACCCTTTACAAAACCTTCTGGAAACGTCCCTGGTACTGGATGACTTTCTTTCAATTAATGCATGCAGTTATACTCCATCAACCACTAAATCATCTCTAATGTGCAATCAATAACAATATGTATTTTTAAACAGTAGGTTATCCATAGCAAATGTACAGTAAAATTCCGTTTAAAGTAATGGTACTTTTACCATACAGACATTATATAACAGATATTACATAGTAACTACCCGCACCAATGTATGGTAAATAAAGATATATAGAAATATCTATCCTCTGAGAGTTTAAGTAGGTAAACTAAATGGGATTGAACTGATGGCCTCGGGCTTTTTTATCACACCGTGCGCCGAAATCAGGTTAAATAATCTTACAAAATATGAATCAGTCGTTGTTTACTTACTTCTGAGGGCGGATATGAGCATGTTTCCATCTTTTATCAGGTCTTTTATAAACCTGTTGGTTCTCTCCAGCTCGATTTCATGGCACTGCAGCCGCTCTCTGAACTCCGGACTATCCAGCAAAGAATCACTGAACTCCAACGTCGGGAGACCCATCGGTAACTCAGCACAGGCGGCCAATAATTACAGAACTGCAACAAGACGTCTCAGTAATCTGAACCAGAGGGAGAAAAACCTTTTCACATAACGAGCTGTTTTATTACGCACGAAAAGTCTTGGTCTAATGTTTCTCCCAGCTCCTTCTTTTCATGCCTTTCTCCCTTTTTTCCCCCCCCTTCTCTCGCAAGAACTTCCGGACACTGATACACAGCAGAGCCTGTGACAGAGAGGGTTTGGCTAGCGAGCCTAGCCGAGCTGTTTCTTCCACTTTGTAAACGCACACTGCTCTGAAATACACTTTCGCTTTGAATTAATAAGTTATAAAAAATGAAACAGAAAGGACTAAGAGTCGGAGAACCGAGAAATGCGTTTCTTAGGACGCATAAAAACTGCAGACGACCACTTGGAAGCTAACTTCTTTTTTTTTTCACCTACGGCTCCAATGGAAGGGCTGTTACTATGGGAACGGGAGACTCCTGCTGGCGTGGACAGAAATCAGGAGAAAAGTTTGCCAAGAAAAACCCGAGAAGTCTTGTCTGTAATCTGTAGGCAGAGATTGAGATGGATAGCTTTTCTGAAGCCTCCTGCGCCTTCTTGTTAGTATAAACTACTTTTCTGAGATATTGAGCAAAGTTTTTTTTTGTTTTTTTTAAATGCATATTAATATAATCCACTTTAGTTATTTTTTTGAAAAGAATAAACACGTCAGAGGTTGTTGGTTCAGACCACTAAAATACACAATTGTTCGTTTTGGAAGTGGTGTTAGAAGGAGGGTTAAAACTAGTGTTGGAAGTGAAATGCATGTTATTATTTTTTGTAAAATGTTCTGTGATACAAATAGTTACAATCCTGTTCTCAAAAGATGATGGTGGCCATGATGGTGCTTTTTGGGCTCCTTAATTGCTGCAGATGCATTTTTATATGTAATAGTATTGGAATATTGTGTTGCAGGTCTGTGACAATCCTGTGACGTTTTGCTTTGGATAATTGATGGTAAACATACTTGTTTATGTTTACATCCAGTTTCCAATTCCATGTGACCCCTAAGGATAATATTAAGTACCTAGACAATTTAATGTTTTTTATTTTAGAATTCAATTACAGTTATTAGAGTTTCTTAAAAGAAGATACAAGTCCTACAAGTTTAAGTCTTTGAAAAATGCCAAGAGAGTTCATGCATTCATTTGGCAGTGTTTTTGTGGTTTTCCCAGGGATAAGGCCATCTGATGAATAGATTGGGCTATAAAGTGAAAGAAACACTGCTGTGGGATTTTTGCCAGGAGAACACAGAAAGGCACACAGGATTACTGAACTCTGGCCAGACATTCTGTGGTAACCTCCGAACAGACTCACAGAATCACATTCGGTTGTTTCAGTATGTGTAATGAAACACTGCAGTCCTCAAATTCACTTTCAGCATCACACTTGCTGCTGGACAACTGAGTCATCCTGAGTCATTCCACATTTCAGCATTGCACATTGTCTGAGATGGCTATTTTTTTTTCCTGCTTAATCAGTCTTTAATAAAGCTGAAAAAAATATTTATACAGGCCCTTCGGTCCCCTTGAAACCTAACAACTCCTGTTAGGTTTCAGTACTCTGTTGGTGATCCTGCTGTTTTATTGTTGGGTTACTAGGATATGCGGTGGAAAAGACTGGAACACCATGACTACTGGAGTCAACAGGCCTAAAAGTAGTTTTGACGCAGACAGCTTAGGAAGAGACATTAAAGACAAGACTTTTTCCATATTTATTAGCTGTATACTCAAAAGTATTTTGTGCAGCAGCATTTGTTCGAATTCATGGGAAATTGTGATCTTTTTCTATATTTGCTGAAAGGTAATACATAAAACTAAGGCAAAGGTTTTGAAGTACCAGGCACAGAAGAATTAAAGCTTTTGTTGATGTTTTCGATTCGAGACCCTTCAGACAAAGTGCTCTTTGAAAATGCCCACATACGACACGCCTGCCACTACCATGAATTATTTCTGCGCAGTCGACCCTACAAAGGAGAGCCTCCAACCGTAACGGTTAAAACTTCACGTATTTGGGGCAATGCAACAGATGGAGTTGGCGCTCTTTTACAATCAATCAGTCTGGACTTTAACAGACTGTTTTATTACATTTTTGGTAATTAAAATAATCTATTTAAAACAGGTTACCCACATTATCAGGCAAAACTCTTAATGCCACTTAGCTTTTCCTCATAGTGGGAGCGTCAAGAAAGGAAGAAACAAAGAAGCAAACAAACAAACAAAAAGAAAATACACTGAAATGATGGTGGTGATTGTAGCAGAAAATGCAAAGAAGTCAAGAAAATAAAGCACTTTTTCAACAAACTGTTGAGTAACAAGTGTCATTTATAACTGTAACATTTTTCTAATCACACATAACTAAGCATCTGATGAATAAAGCAAAAGACAACTAAAAAAAAGATTTATATTTGCTTTTTATAATCAGGATCTTAGTAAAAACAAAAAAG
The DNA here is from genome assembly GCF_003331165.1 of Xiphophorus hellerii. Classification (NCBI taxonomy): domain Eukaryota; kingdom Metazoa; phylum Chordata; class Actinopteri; order Cyprinodontiformes; family Poeciliidae; genus Xiphophorus; species Xiphophorus hellerii. Next base: position 10,413,828 of record NC_045682.1, read on the forward strand.
GGTCTTACTGCTGTTTTCCCAGGCTTTTTTATGTAACTGAGCACAGCTTCCAAGATGGAGACCACATCCAAAGGTGCTATGTATATTTTAAAATAAGCTGTGAGTTTATAGGTCTTAGCGGAGACATTTGTACTTTGTTCTTTATGGACCTCTCAGTTAGTGTGAGGGTTGTGGGTAATTGTTTGTTTGTTTATAAGACTATTATCTCCATGTAGTGAAATACAAACAATGCAACAAATGAACATGTCTGGAAAAAAAACAACAAAGTATTAGAAATGAAATCCACTTAATCAAATCTGAGCTCTTGAACATACCTTGATCCAAACCTTTCAGTTGTTGCTATGCATGTTTAGGGTCAATATCCTGCTGAACATTGAACATCTGCTCCTGTCTGAAGTCTATATTGACCATAAAGAGGCTTTTTTTTCTCCAAGGTTGCTCTATAATTAGGTCCCTTCATCTTTCTATCAAAACTTATCAGATTCCCAGTCCCCGATAAGAAAACTATCCCCACAGCACAATGCTGCCACTACGCTGTTCTACAATGGGGATGGTGTATAATCTTATTTTTCAACCACATTAGCATTTTGCATATAGTCCCATTTTAGTTTCTTCTGACCAAACTCCCATCTTCATGCTCAACTGTGTCTCCTGTGGCTAATTTGAGGAGAGCAAGGTCAATAATGGCTGGATTCTCTATCTGAGTTGTGGATCTCTGCAGCTCCTCCAGAGTTAATATGAAACTTTTAACTTCTTCTGTGGTTAATGCTCCAGCATCTTAGTTTGTATTTGTATGTTAATACATATAAAATATGTTAATGCCTGTGGCTGCATCGCAACAATGTCAAACAAAAAGTTCATGTGTAAATTAAAACTTGCTGAGGTTACTGTTTACACGTAAAATCCAGGTTTTCATTTCATGTATAAACATGAAGTTTTCATTTGTAAAACTTCATGTGTAAAACTTCAAGATAAGCTGAATGCTAACCTCGAAATCAACTCTGTTTTCAGGAGACACCGGGTTCGACATCTCTTCAGTCTCCTGCAGCTTTGTCATTAAACACAGCTCATCTGTCTCGTGTTCTGACTTTGCAGGACTGAATTCAACACTGTGCAAAAAGAGGCATACCCAAGCTGAAATGAAGCTCAGGGAAGATGACAAGCAGAAACTGGCTTCATCCAGACAACAAGGCCTCTGAGTTCTAACTTGCACAAGTTTAGTCATGTTGGAAATAAAATATTCTGCTATTTTAATCCTGAGGCAGTACAAAGGGAACAACTACTGTAACATCTTTGACAAGTAGGCCACATATTCTTCCCACAGTCTTTTTTGCCAATCATGTATAACAAAAAATAGATTTCTAAAAGAGGCCTATTTGCAAAACATCTCAAAACTTTGGTTTTCTTTTAATAATAATTTTGCACTTTAACCAATCATCAAGGTCATCAGATTGTAACAATACATTCCTGTACCAGATCAAACAGTCATTTCCCCCCTTATGTTGTTCACAGACTCTCTCCATACAATCTGACAGAACTTTAACTTCTAGATCTGCAAACCTGGCAGAGACATAATCACAAAATGTCTGTAGCTGCGATTGCTCAGGGGGTGCTAAATACAAATAAAAAAAATTTTGTTTCCTTGTTTTTGTTTTATTTGGATCTCTGGGAGGGGCTTTATACTCTTGTGTCAAACAATTATGGTTTAAAGCATACTTTACAATCCTAATTAGCAAAAATCAAAACCTGTGTCAACGTTAGCAAACTGGCAAATATAAGAACTGAAATAAACTGTGTCTCATTGAAACAGGAATGGAGAAACAAATTGGTTCTGACTTGCAGAATTGAAAAAGAAACTTTTACTTCTTTGCATGTGCACAACTTGGATGTAATGTACAAGGTGCAATTATACCCTAAATATAATTGGACTCCTATTGAGTTTGAAGAGCCCAATTAGTATTTTTAACAACAAAAAAATGTTTTTAAAAAGGGAGAATGGAAATTATTGCACATCAGGTAAAGCAATCCGAAATCAGTTGAAATGTCTGTTCTTTACAGCCGAAAATGCCTATAAACATCATCATCATCATCATCATCATCTCCAGTCTCTGTGTCTGCGATCACCCCTGTCTCTCTCCCGGTAATCTCTCCTGTCTCTGCTGCCCCAGTCGCTCTCTCCGTACCGGCGTCTGTCCCCTCTGACTCTCGGTTCTCCTCGGTCTCTATCCCCCGGTCCTCGCTCCTGCGTGGCCCCGGGACCGAGGTTTATCGGTTTGCGGAAGGGTCTGTCCCTGCCGCCGAAACGCAGCTGTCCGGACTCCTTTTTGCCGCCCAACCCGCCCCCGAGACGCCGCGGCACCCATCCTCTGAGGGTCCTCTCCTGCTCGAAGTCCACGAACACTTCGTGCTGGTCCACCACCAGCTTGTCGGCGTCCCGGCGGGCCCGACTCACGGACCGCTCCTCCTTGTACTCTATGAAGGCGTATCCTTTGGAGAAACCCGTAACGATGTCCCGAACAAGTCGGAGCCGGCGTATGTCTCCATATTTTGAGAACACTGTCTGCAGCTTGTCTTCAGTTGTCTGGGGGTTCAAGCGGGCCACAAACAATGTGAGCAGTGGGTCGCCAACGACGCCCTTGTTGGGCTTGTAGCGGGCAGACATGGCCCTCCATACCGCCCGGTCATGGGGCTCCAGGTCTGTCCCGTCGATGCTGCCAGCTTTCAGGGGGTTGTAGTCTTTCGCTATCGGACACCAGTCAGACATTTTAGCTGCAGTGGTTTTTCAGACTTCAAATGAATCAGTGGCAGCTACTCTGACTGATATAACTTTTCAACACGGACATTTACCGTTAAAAGTCGTTATACTACATGTTCATTACAGCGCTTTAGTGTCGGAGCGCATCAACAAAAATAATCCGTGAGGAAACGAGTTCTTCTACGTCACATTTTATTGGTTCCTACTTGAGGACGTCTCCAATTCTCCAGGCTTTCTAATGAGACGCGCAATAACAGGATGGATAATTATTGCACAATTAATTATTATCGTGAATAACAACAGGAGAGGAATTTTTATTTACGGCACCAGTAATAAATTAATTATGTTTAATATACAAATATCCACCCAAATTGCTAGTTTCTTTGGGATTGTTACCTTTGCTGCTTGAAGTGTTTTTTAACGTTTGTTTCACAAAATTATAATTAAATCATTTTAATATACGGTATTACACATTTTCCAGGCACACTGTGCTAAAAATTGCACCTTCAAGTAACCTTACCTTCAGTTACAAAAATGTGCATGTCACATATAACAAAAGACATTTAACTTGTTGAAATTCAGCCTGTCTCTAAAAAGTTCCTACTCTAACACCCCACATTCAGAACATAATCAAAACAAGGCCTTTACATTATGCACTTAGTTTTTAAATATTTCCCTTACCACAATAAATTACATAATTACAAATTCTTTTGTACATATTGCCTAAATCGGACATCCCAAAATGTTCCACTTTTTGTTATGGCATCTGCAGAATATTTTTTCTATTTTAGTAAAATTAAATTCAGTGAGTTGTAGTTAATACATAATTAAAGAACATGATGGGGAGTTCAGTTGCTTTTTATCATAGGGACAGTTAGACTTGAAAAGATTTATTCCCAGAATAAATAAAAACATTTAAAGACTTTGATCTTCAACTTTCTTTGATGATTTGAAACATGTGACACACAAACCAAATACCTTTTCACAGTTCTGCAAATACCTCATCTTACTGCTGCAGCACTTAAAGTGCATTCCACCACTTTAACATGGCTTGGTTTCAGTATAATTGCATGAATTAACAAACAATTAACTTTGAACTTAGGGATGAAAACACACTACACAAAGCTTTATAAAAACATTATTTAATGAGAACAGTGAAAACTAATTTTCTTTACTTTGGCTCATAACAAAATCATTAAAATGATTCTACTTTACTAGTATTTACACTGTCATGCTGCCTTTGATACAGCAATGAACTGGATCACAGAGCAAAAACCTTTTCAGCCCTTTAGAAAATATTTGTCCACGTTGCATTTGTTTCACCAAAGTTTTTCTGTTTCACCAGAACAAGGGGATGTCTGATGCTGATTTAAATTTACATGTCCTCCACGCTCCACTTGTAAGCTTCCTCCTGGAGAGCCTTTTTATCAGCTATCCGCGTGTAGCGCTTCTGTTCAAATCCATTGGATCTGTAAAACAGCGCATACAGAAACGTTGTCACAACAACAGTCTTACAGGTTCACTAAAAAAACTTTAGTTAACAAAGTAAACCTTACTTTCAACACTTTTTTGACAAGGGACTTTAGGTTGAGATCTGCTTAGGATCAATATCCTGTTTGAAGGTCTAATGATGCCCAAGCACCAGGGAACAAAAACCTCTTTATTGTTACAGTGGAAATTGAAACCTCAGTGGCTGCAGGTCTTTTTTTAGTCACTTGAGGGTTTTTGACCTCCAAACTCCTGGTGTCCCTTGTAATTATCAGGGCCTTTTGTAACTTTTTGTGCCCCTTCCCTTTTCCATTTTAGGTCAAGGCAATGCTTTTTTCTCTCAGGTTTTTGGACAATTTCTTTAACTGAGCTGTATTTCCACCATGCAATGAAAAGCTTCCATCAACAGCCCAAAACCATTTGCAAATGTGTGCTTTTAGGAAGAACTCCATCCAGTTAAATCCATTTGACACGCAAATAGTCATTGAATGCAGGATGTAGTTTGAATTTAGATAAAAAATAATTTTGATATTAGTGTTATTCAACTATTGAAGTTGTTTTTGTCTCATTTGCTCATGGAAACCAGGTGAACAACTTAGGATTTTGCCAATAAATGTAATTCCTGTTTGTATTAGGGTAGGCGTTGAATAATTTTAGGTGCAACTGTACAACAGCTATGCAATGATTTTGCCATCTGTTCTTCTGTGATTTCATGTGAACCATCTACAAGCCTTACCTGTCGACTCCATCCCACCGATAACCTGGTTGAATGTTAAACCGATTAGGAGGCGGTGGAGGCCCTTGGTAGCGAGGTTTCGCTGTGAATAAAATCACAAAAACAAACCTGTTGACTTGGTGTCTCTTTGGCAAACAGTTAACCGCAGAGACGTTACTGAGGTAAATGAAGGTGAGACATTCAAACCTGGTGTTTTGGTGTTGCGCTCCTTTTTGCGCCTGAGCATCCCAGCCATTGGATCCCCTTCCCTTTCCTGCTCTCTCAACATTCGGTCAAGATCCTCGTCGTCGTAGTGACGTGCCAGCGGCTTCTGGGTTTCATGCAGCGCATCTTCTAGTTTCTGTTGTTGCATCTGTCCCTGGGCCAACCTACAAACATTTTGATTTAATGAACCATATTACACATTTCAATGTCCTTTGAGATGTCAAATAATGCTTAACAGACTTACCCTCTTCCCCACTGAGCATATTTCTCATCCTTTGCAGCTTTTTCTCCAGCTTTTCTCCTCTGTTCTTCTCTTTCTGAATCCAAATCCCTCTTTTTACCGCTCTTGTCTCGGAACACCGTCTGGGCATTCCGGGATTCATCTAGTCAAAGTATGAAACATACAATGAAACATCCTGTGTGTTTTACAGTCAAACAGAAACAAAGTGAAGGAAGAAAAAATGAAACTAACTTTCTAGCGGCTGATTGTTTTTTTCCCGTCGTCGGTTTTCTTCCTGTTCTTTTTTTAAGACATCAATAGAAACCAGACCTGCTTTTCCCCCTGAAAGCATCCTTGGGCCCTGTAAAAATAAACCAAAAAAAAAGAAAAAAAGTAAAAATTTGAAGCAAAACATGTTTTGACATTAGTCATGGATATATACATATATATTTTGGCTTACTTGGGAGGGCCCAGATCTTCGAGGTGGCGACAAGTCGTCATCTGAGTCTTTTCCACTCCGCGGCCGTCTGGGTGGAGACTGGTCAGAATCAGAGCCCTGTCTTCCTTTTGGACGTCTCCTCGGAGGAGATTGATCTGAGTCCGGCGCTTCCCGCTTCACAGGCTTTTTTCGAGGAGGTGACTGGTCAGAATCTGAGTCATGCCGATTCTGAGTTCTTTTAGCGTGAGGTGATCGCCGAACGTCCAGCGATCGTCGATTTGAACTGTGCTTGCTTCTGCTAGGAGAGGAATCTAAAAATAATAATATTTAAATGATCAGTCTACTGTTTTCTGTCAGTCAGGATACACAAACTGTTATTCAAATTAGCTCGTCAAAAGTTTCATCATAACATTACAAATAAAAAGTAAAGATGACTGAAATGAAAATACTTAAGACTTTCTATTGCATCTTTACAGCACCTTACTAAAGTATTCATGGCCCTTTTCATCTTTTTCAACATTTTATTGCAATGCAGCCACAAACTTTAATGTAGTTAGTGAGATTTGGTGTGTTGGAGCACTACAAAGTACTGAATGAATAATGATAAATGGCTACATCTTTAGAAAGAAAAATCTGAAGGTGGGGCACCTATTTAGCCCTTAAATAAAATCCTGTGCAACTTCATTACTAATTCCAACTTCATTACTAATTCCAAAAAAATAAATTAAAAAAACATCACAAAGGTCAAGGAGCACAAGGGTTATGGTATCTCAACAGGGGCTACTAGTCAAGCACTCCAAAAATCTGACTTTATGAAAGTGTGATAGAATAACAAGTCAAATTTGCAGTTTGCCACATAGAAGTCAAAGCAAAAACAAGCAGCACATCAAGCTGAACATCCACCATGCTCATAGTAAAACAAGGTAGTGGTAGTATTATGCTGTGGGGATAGTTTTCTTTTGCAAGGGGCTGTATGTCAAAAAAGATGGCATAAGTTATACAATATCATAGACAGAGTCCAGATTATATTCGAAACAAGAAAGTAATTTACTTTCCCCACCCACCTTTACTTTGCGCCTTTCTTTGCTTCCCTGAATGCTGCCTTGGCGGCGACGCGTCTGGAGAGTCGTGCCGAGTTTTCCTGGGAGGAGATGCATCTGGAGAGTCATGGCGAATTCTCCTGGGAGAAGAAGCATCTGGAGAGTCGTGTCTCTTATTAGTGGTAGGAGAGCCGTGTTTATTTCCCTTTAGTGAACGTTCTGAAGAGTTAGGCCGTATTTTGCTTGACAAAACAGGGTCTGTGTGTTCACTTCCTTTCTCCTCCTCCTCTTCCTCCCCTTCGTCCTCATCAGCTACACAGCAGGAGATTTGAAGTAAATATCAATCCAGATTCACACATGAACAAATTCTTCTTATTTGCCTCACAGTTACCTCCAATAACTTTCCATCTGTTGCTGGTCCTAAAGACTTCCAGTTGTTTCACATCATCTGGTCGCTCATCAATGAATTCAGCAATCTAAGAAAGAACAGAATTCAAAACACAGTAGAATAGTTTGCTTGGAATAATTTTTAACGACTACATATGTTTTAATTTGTATGTTTTTAAAGAAATACAGAACATATTTGTCTTAAGAACAAATATTTATTTGAATATTTGATAAGCAAGTAAAACTTAACAGTAAAAGGAGTGAATGAATGAATGAATTTAGGCTAGCCTGCAAGCTAACGTTAGCTCGGTGCTTACCACCGGAGCCTCCTCTTCATCTTCTTCAACCTCCGTTTGCTCCTTCACCATCTGCCTCCAGTCAATGTCGTCGTCCACTATTTTAAGTCTTCAGACGGAAGCAAGCAAAATAAGACGAATGTCACATCAAGCTAACCGCCAAAGAGTCGCCGAGACTCAAAACTAGCTCAGGCGCTAGTGTAGATCTAAAACGTGAGAATCGCAGTTGGGTTTTTCAGTCACTCACCCTCTCTCGGGAACCTTACGTCGTTTCTTTTTCATCTTCCCTTTTGATTGACTGGAATTGTCGTCTGCTGACAAATACCGTTTGAGGTACTCAGCTTTAGAGAGTTCTGCTCCCTTGCTGTTGCTAGTAGAGGCGGCCATAGCTGGATGTTTTTGGAAACTACGGATGACATTGAGGTTCAAGCTTAAGCTAGCGAACAGACGACGCGGGTCCGCATCATTATGTACACGGAACGTGGAGGGTGTCCAAATTGGGCGGAGTTTTTGGTTCTTGTTACGAGATCAGAACGAATGATCAGGGCGTGGGAGAATTATTTTTGTAAATTCGAGGGACAAAAACACAACATTTATTTTTAATAAATATAATATAATATATTTTAATATATTTCAAATGGAAAAGATAAAGTGAGTGTACATGCTAAGCATGTTTTGTTTGGTGCTGCATTCATTATATTTATACTCTGGGCTGCACATGTACTGCAATTCAAACTGGAATTTTTGCTTTTGCTTTTAGGCATGTAAATATCAACTGACTATTCTCCCTATGTCTGAAAGGATTATACTCCCCCAAACACTCGTTTGCACTTCGAGCCAGCTTATGGACCGGCAATGCTGAGAGGAACAGACCTCGCCATTCGGAGTCTTTAGCATGGACTGCTGTTATTTGCGAAATTGCATTTCATGTGGCCTCTTTCTTACTGGTGTAGTAGTAGTAGTAGTAGTAGTAGTAGTAGTAGTAGTAGCAGTAGTAGTAGTAGTAGTAGTACTATCCGCCCGTCGCTTAGAAACATTTTTAAAGTACTAATGGAAACATGTAGAGAGCTGGTCTGAACATAAGTTTGATTGCTGTATTGAAAGAAAAATGGTTGGTGCTTATAAAAAGGTTAAGTTTTTTATAAGCATTTTTTTTATTCATATATTTTATAAAATGCGCCTAAAAACGGATTATTTTTATTTTATTTTTTTTCCAGAATTTATTCCCATTTATAATGGTCTTGTTATCTTATAAGAGAAACCCGCATTTCCAGCTAGAAATAAACTCCTGGGTTGAATGCAAATAATTCTACATCCAGATCTACCAGCGGTATAAATGACTTTAAATCTAAAATGATTGTTTGTTTTTTGCACGGGGCCCAATTGGTTTTTCTCAACTGGACCCATATGGGCTAACCCAGTTGGACACGCTAAGTAGGTCGCGTTCTCACTAAACTAGGAAAATAGAGCACATCTCCCCAGTTTTCAAGTCCTTACACTGACTCTCTGTTCTCAGAGCATAGACTTTCTTAGTTTCTAAATCACTGAACAGCTTAGCTCCAAAATACATTAAAAATCTATTGTTGTTGTATCAACCTTCCAGAATACTCGGGTCTTCTGGTTCTGGTCTGCTCTGCATCCCCAGAACCAGAAGCAAACATGGAGAAGCAGCATTCAGCTTCTATGCACCACAGATAGAAACAAACGTCCTGGAACAAACGTCCTGAAAACTATAATGATACTGAAACATAGTTAATGTAAATCAAAGGTAAAAACCTACCTGTGTAAAGTTTATTTTGTTTCATAATAACTTGAATACCGATCAGCATATTTGATGCATGATGTTCATGACTTTGGTGATGGCATTTGACAAAATGTAATGCTTATTGCTTGTTTCATATTTGGTTACTGTATGATGTTCTTATGGTGCAAAGAACTTTGAACTGCATTGTTGCTGAACTTGACTTGATTCAACTCGGTCTAATCTGGGTTTCAAATGTCAAATAAGTGAATCACTTCAAAACAGTTAACGCATTTAGTATTTCATATGGGTTCCAACATTTTACCCAGAGTTATCCTGCATCAAATCTGCGAAAAAGAAACTCTAATTTGCAGGATATCCCATTTCCTGTGACTTTGGGCAGCAAATGTAAATGTTGGCTGGTTGATGGGTTGATTGGAGAATGGACCTTTAATGAAATTCTGCTGGCAAGCCTCATACTTTGAACTGACTATGCATTTTTATTCTTTTCAGTTTTTTTTATGAGCACCAAGTAACCAGAAAATCATTGTTTGACTATATATTTAGCATTCTTTTATTGAAAACCAGAGCTCCATCACTATATATTCACATGTGCAAGTTGTCACAGTGCATTACATCACAAAAGATTTGTGCAGTTCTGAAGCAAAAGGTCTCAGAACGTCTTGAGTCATCTTCCTCGATAAAAGCATTCTAATGCCGTAACAGCGATAAAACCTAAAGCTGTGGTGTTGATGGATGTGTATGTAGACAGAAGCAGGGCTGGGCTTGTTTGTGTGTAGATAGGCACATGCTAGGGTGTCACATTTTATTTAGCAGTGTGTATGAAAGAGGAAGATCAGCAGGGGGACGATCCAGGACCACGAGCTCTTCAGAAACAGGCTGACAGCCGAGCAAGGCTGCAGTTGTTCTGCAGGAGAACGGAAAAGTATCAGTGTTGCTTTCAAAGCACCGAACCTCATGTACGTAAATAGCTAATCCACCCACCTTTCTCCACCTTGATACTCTCAACCTGCCCAGATATTTTACACATGTAGGTGGTGTTGTGCGGCAGTGTGTTTGTGAAGCCTTTCAGGGTCATCCTGTAGCCTTGGGGATCAAGCTCCACCACTTCGCTTTTGTCTCTGAACTGGGCCTCTGCAGCCGAGCCGGAAACATTCGTGTTGATCAGGGCCTCCTTGGTTCCAGATGACCAGGAGAACTCGTAGCTGCTGATTTTGTTGGGCTTGGGCTCGATCCGGCAGTCGACTCTCAGGTCCTCATCCTCTTCCAAGCACACAGAGATCAGCTGAGATTGCACTGGGATCAGCAGCACTGGGTAAAACGCAAACATGTGGCGCGAGAGAAAATGATTGAAGTAGCTAAGTCTCATTTGTAGCGACCACAGACGCCACAGATCAGCCCTTTTAGAAGCATTTAGCTGTCATTACTGAGTATCCCAGTTTGACTCTTACAGTATAGCAACATCGTATCACATGGTGAATCTTGTATCTGTTTTTATGACCCTGAAGTGTTATAATCAAAAGCTGTTTGTTTGAAAGCGCGTCAGTAAATAATCTGGACAAATGCGGAAAAGCGTTTTGAAATAATCCATGATGAGTTAATAGCGATTAATACCGAAAGTGAAGCTTTTTTTTTTTTTTTTATTCAACAGGATAATTACATAAAAATAAATGCTTGAACATACAGTAAATTCTCCCCTGTAGAAATAGTCCATATTAGAAATTTCGCATTATTATTTTGTTTCATTTACTCGACTAAATCAGTAAGAAATAGAAATGGTGATATCCTTCAAGATGATATTTCAATAAATATACCCAGTTGCTTCCTTCCTTCTTGAATATGAGATAAAGCAGCTTCTCTAATGAGAACAATCTCCTGATTTTTTTATCATCAGAAACTTCTGATACTTCAAAATAGTTTGGCTTAGCTTCTCAGTGCCACACCTTAGAAGTTTCTAGAACTTTACTCTCACCTCCAAGTATCCCACTTAGAATCAGAGATGTGAGCATGTTGAAGAATCACCCATCCAACTGTGGGAAAAATGACAAATGGGTTAATGAGACGGAGGAAGAGATAGCACTTAAACTTTAATACTGATGCATGCTAGTTGTTTTCTTCGGCTTGGTGCCAATAACAGCTAAAAATACTAAAATGGATCCTAATTTAGTTTTTTTGTCACAACAAACAGCCCATAGAGGTTGGAAAGTTCTGGTCAAAACCAACATGGATGTGTTCAGTGTGAAGAGCCTGACCCATCTGCAGTCCAAAGAGATGACGTAGCATAATTTAGAGCAGCGTTGTCAACATTAAAAGCCATTTTTATATGTCTTAATGTTGTTTTTTTTTGTTATATTATTTGGAATAAATTAGCCTCTTACTTTTATCCATCATGTCTTTATAGCTACATGTTCCTGCATCTCATCCTCAGTACTTCATATTTACTCTCTAATCCACAGTTAATTTAAATCCCTGAGGGACTCTTACCTCCTGTCAAAGCTGAATGATGCAGCAGTTTCTTTCTGCTCCGCTAGTAAAACGCTAAGCGGCTGCCGGGAGTCACCTCGGTGTGCAGCACTGCAGAGCATCCCACCACTGAGAAGGAGTGGGAGCAGCACACAGAGGTGGAGGGAGGCAGAAGGAGGGAGGGACGATCCTGGACCAGAAAGAGCGCTGATTCGTCTTTTTCCTCTGCAGTGGCTGACGGAAGCAATGAGCTGGCTGTCTGTGTGTGCTCAGAGGCAAAACTCGGGCATGGTCATCGCTTTTCGCCAGCAAGGTGTTGTCTGACCTTGTCTCTTTCCCTCTTTCGAGTCCTCGCCTGTGTCTCATGTTCTAAGTCATGCTGGCCTGATTTGCCCTTCATGCCTCTGTCCAGTTTGTTCCTCTAAGTGTTTCTCAAAAAGAGGAAGTGTTTTGTGCACCAAGCAGTCTCATTATGATGTGCAAATACAAGAAGATTATTTCTAATGAGAACATGTGCATTGCTTTGCATTTTGTTATGTTGCCAAAATAAAACGTTATGTTTTGTT